>NW_006442484.1:20876593-20927002 GCF_000325575.1 Pteropus alecto
TAACTTTTTAGTTATTTAAAAGTAGCTTGTTGAAGATTGAATATTTCTATGTTTCACTAGAGCCTTTAAATATAAAAGAGATATGAGACTATATCTGACACCATCAGGCATATTATATTAAAATTTATGAACAACTTCATCAAAAACCACTTTCCCTCTCCTGCATAGAGACAGATTTGTTCTGACATAAACGTTACATGGCTGGTTGCAGCCTCAGATTAATGCGAAGACCCTGGCGATTCCTTTTAGACGTTATTTTATGAAATAATACCTGTCAGCTGCTGCCTGATCCTAGAAAAGGGGGCAGGTTTTCCAGGTCATCTTGCCATCTGTCAGCTAAAGCTCATCTGTCCCTCCACATTACCACCTGATCTGTGCTAACAGGCCTCACAGGGAGGCCTGCTTCATTGGCCCAGTGGGAACCCGGGAAAGAGGCTGTGTAAGGACATCACCTGTGATGCTGAGATTTAATTATCGCTGAAGTGATGAAGATGTGCATGCAGACTGAAATGCTTTTGAATAAATTCATGGAGCAGGATATGCTGTGCCCCTCTGCTTCTCCCTCCCTTCACTTCTTCCCTCCTTACCCCCCAGCCCTCAGCCTAGTATTTTCACTAGTTTTTAACAAAAGCTTTCAGATTCACTCTTCGATATTTGCATGTACACCCTTGGAAAACACACGCGGTCACTCATGCGCAGGCATATAGGCACACACACCAAACACAACTAAACATGTCTGCTAAAGTATCGACCTAAAGTGAAAGAACAAACCATGTAGTTGGGAGAACATTTGCCTCAGCTTTTTATAGCAAACCTGATTATTTTCTACCAAAGTTTCCTGTTATCAAATTTTAAAGCTGTATTGATTGTTGTTGGCTTGAAAATCAGATTTCATTGTGGGGCCAGCTTTTTACCTACGGTTTTACTCAGTCTGTGGTAACACCAGCGCAGAGTTACCTGGGGTCTCCTGTGGAGAGTTAATGTGAGGTTTCACAGTGGAAGTGGAAATGTGGTAGAATACAAAAGGTACAGAAGGGCAAGGAAAGCCCCTGGAAACCTCTGGGACTGTGGGCTCCCTCACGATCTCTGAATCAATACCTTGCACAAAAGTTATTACAGGTCCAGACCTTTTTGCCTTCAAAGCCGCTTAGGCAGTATGTGGCATTAATTCCCTCCTGCACAAAAATGTAGTTGATAATCACCTGGCTGAGGAAAGGATTTAGGGCTAAAACAGCAGATTTCCTCCCAGATTACAGAATAAAACCTAGTTTCTTGGGATAAATCAGGATAATTAACTGTAGTGAAATATGTGACCCTCGTGGATTCATGTCCATGTGATACCTTTGTTAGATGCCACCACAGAGAAACATTTATGCCATTATGTGAGGCAAGATCTGATTTCTACCCTTTTCTAAAACATGCTATGCTGTACAAGTTTTTATTTTCTCAGTTTAGGGGAACCTGCTCCTTCAGTCTGGAGGCCAATTATTAAGCAAGCACTTAACTCAATTGGTTCCTAATTATAAAGTTACAAAAGAAAATGCTACACTACAACGATTCCCCATTCTTGCCACCTTGTGAGCTCAATCGCATGGTCCCGAACCGCCCTTGACCATGTGGCTGTCAGAGGTTAGACTTTCCTTCCCACCATCACTTTCAGAACAGAGTACCCCTTGCCCTGAGAAGGAAGATTTGGAACAAAGAAGACCCAAGGGTTTTCCCGGCACAACAGTAAACTGAAATTGTATATTTTCTTTTTCTGTTTTAGGGGAAATCATGAGCAAACATTGCCTTAATTCACATTTCAGAAATAATTACTACAGATTCAAGACATTTATCATGTTGTCATTGGAACCTGGAAAAGGTTATTCCTGTGGTACTTCAGGTCACAAACAAGAACATATTATTTGAAACTAACACACAGCCTATCCAAGAGATTCCGGGGGGAAAAATAGAGGTCCATTGGCTTTGAAACAAAGGTGACAGGAATGAATTAGGTAACAGGGGCCCACAGAAACTTATCAGGCTTTGAGAGGTCAATTTCCAGAGTAACTATCCATTACATTATGTAGCTCTTATGAAAACATGTGGGGAAAGTGCTGATTGTCACTATTATATTTTTCCAAATACTTGCTACTTTTATTCTCTGAGATGGTATGGATTTTTAGGAAGCTGCCATTTTCTAATCATTCCAAAGAAAATTTAAATGTAAATAAATATAGAATATAAATATTAAAATTTTGAACAGAAATATTATCCCGCCAAGTCTTTTGCCAATAGGTTGACATCTTTAATCTTTCTTACTTTCGAAAACATACATTTAAATGGTTATTTTGAGAAGAATTATTTTATATATTTTTGTAGATCCATGTATTATTGATAGATTTCAACTGTTATACACTCTTTTGAGTGTTACACCCGGCCTATATTATGTGAACATTCATTTAGAAATGCAAGTTTAAGTAATAAGTATAGTCCCACAATATATACCCTTTAGATCACAGTAACACTTACACATATACTCAGAGAAGACAAATGAGATTTATTTTGGATAGTTTTGGATGAGTGTGGTCGTTTCAGCAGCTTGAGGTAATGCTATGAGATCAGCAAATGAAGCAGAGATGGATGCGATTTTAAAGAAGCATAAATAGAAAACTAATGAGCATGCTGAGAGTTTTATGTTGTCTTGGCTTTTGGAGGTTATAGGAACAATTCTGTGCAGCATATATAACTCCTTATATAATATGATATGATTTTGACCTTTGGGTGACCGGTCTAATTTTCAACAAAAGTCATTTTCATTGGAGAATTTGTTCAGTAATCAGAGAAAACGTCATATTCTTCAGCTAACTCGTTGTAGATTCATATCCCAAGATAGATATTTTGACAGATAAATGTTCTAAAAAGCTCGTAGTCAGGCTTAAAAATATAAGGAATGTGTTAAATATATATGTGTGTGTGTGTGTGTGTGTGTGTGTGTGTGTATAAAGAAAAAAATTTGATTTTTTCCAGACGCAGCTTTTTTTCTCTCTTTTACAAAATGAATTACAACATTTATATATTTACTTCCAAAGAGATTGCTTAATATATGTTTTATTCTAAAGGTCTCTGTTCGTATTTTCAGTTTTGGATTTGTGAAATTAACAACAAAAATGTTGGACCTAGACAGCCCAAAAGATCTAGACAGCCAAAGTAAGCTTCCTTTTTGCTTTGCCTAGATTAAAGGATTTAGATTATTATAATCCAGGTACTGACATTTTCAACATTGCATTGTATGCTCTAAGAGCTAGGATTTATATCACCAATAGTGATTTATCCACTAGGCAGGCACTATTATTAATATTACTAAGAAGAATTCAATCTATCCATAATTTATCTAAGTTAAATTTTGGGAAAAGGCATTAAGAGAGGTGTCTTTCATGGGATTGTCTTCCCAGTTAGAACATAATTGAAACAGAAAGAAAAACTACAAATTGCTATTACTGTAAGGCCAGGAAGAACAATCCACCAAATATGCCCATGAAGCAATTTACTTTGCAGTAACCTTTGTCAGTACTGGCATTCTTACGTGCCAGAGGGTGGGGCCCACCAGTTCCAACCTGCTTCTATGGTTTAGGACACAGCAAAAATTGACAACTATTTTTTCAAAAACTCCACCCTTTTCAAGGCTATTCATTGTTAATGCATATACACAGTTATCACTAAATAAGCGCACAGTACACACTATGACAACTTAATTAGAGCTTTTCACATGGACTTTTTTGCTTATCCAATGTGACACTAAACAACTTCCCTACAACTTTAAGCTACAATTTCATTACCATTCTGTATAAAATAATAGACTCTTAGAGATGAAAATAGCCATAAACATACAACTCTATGAAGCATGGGAAAATGTCCTAGGTGACGCAAGAGCTAGTGACAGCCAAGACTCTTTTCCTTATTGGCAATTGGAAAAAAATTAAGACAGCAAAATACAAATCCTATACTACAATTGTGGGTATGTGAAAGAATAATGAAGAACATGACCAGAATAACTGTTCACAGTGCAAGTGTGATCTTCAAGGGACCTTGACTAAATATTATAATTGCCTTATACACTCTGCGAGTTACCAACTTCAGATAGACTTGTAATAATGATAATAATAAAAAGAGAAAGTCTTTTAATCTCTCGTATTCTCAATGGTAATCTTTAATGACAAGTACTGTCTTCTACCTACTGAAAAAGTAGAAATGAAAGTATAAAAGATTTTCAGATAACAACAGCCATATTTCAGGAGAAAACATCTTTTTTTATATTTTTTTTATCCTACTTAAGGGCTTCTGAAGTACAAAGAATCATCTAATATACTTCAATATGATTTTTGTTACACATTTTGAAATGGTTGTTATTATACTTAGAGCTAAGGAGACTGGTGAAATCCCAGATCATGTGGTAAAAATGCATTTCAAAGAGAAATGAGGCAACTTATTGATCAGTAGAAGTTTTTCCTTGCTACACGTTCTGACAAGGAGAGGATAAAAGTATCGAAGATTCATCCCATATCTTTAAGAAAAAGGTGAAAGTGGTCAGAAATTATCATTCTTGGGGGATAGAAGATAGAAAGTAGGAAGGGATTGAGAGCAAGAGAGAAACATTACTATGACTGACCTGAAAGATACTATATATCTGGCTTACCCACCACCATAGTTTAGCGGCAAAGACAAAAATGAGTAATATAAACTCGAAGCACTTAGAGTATATAATATGAAGAATACAGTCATTTTTAAAATGCATAATTGTTGACATTAAAAGAGCTTAAAGTTTATTAAGCAGAAGTTATTACTATATAAGAATATCAAAGATTTAAATCAGACTGTAGGGGAGGAAAGCCAAAAAAGAGATGGTATTTTTGCTTGACCTTGAAGAATTGAGTAAGTATTCATTAGGCAAGGCGGTGAAAAAGATTTCAAGTGAGAACTGAGGAATCACTCATTCAATAGTTTTTGAGCCCCTTTAATGTTCCAACACTGACCTAGAATTAAGAATTAATTGGTGAACAAAACATAGTCCCTGCCCTCATGATGTTATGGTCTAAATCGAAAGACATATGTTAAGAAAATAATTAAATATTCACCCATTTGCAGAGTACTGTTCAGGAAAAATACAAAGTAGAATGAGAGCACACTAGTAGTTACCTCTGGAAGATTGTCTTCCTGCATAAAAAGAGTAGTATATCACTTAGTGTTAAAGGCTGTCTTTAGTAGTATCTAGTCCAGAAGGTCAAAGAAATCTCTCCTAGAGAAGAGAACTTTAAACTGGGAACGAGATAATAAGTGGGCATACACGAGTGACGAGAGAGGCTAAGAGAATTATATACACAAAGAGTATCTTTTCCAAAGATTCTGTGGCAAGGGAGAATATGACATGTTTGAGAAACCAAAAAGGACTGGAAAGAGAGGAATAAGGAAAATGGAGTGTGATAAGGCATAAGGCCATGAGGTAGACAGTAATCAGATAATGCAGATCTCTGCCAGCTATTCTAAACATGTTTCATTTTTATCTAAGAGCGATGAGATGGCATTGATGGTTTTAGCAAGCAGAGACAAGGTGAATTTGTACTGGAGTGCAAGGCACAGAGTGGAGTGAGGATGAGGATGAGTGCTAATCAAAAGCTGAATCAGAACAAAATAAAAATCCCAGGGAACTTAAGCACTTCATTCATATTATATTAATTGATACTAAAATTGTTATTCTTCATCACTTCACCATAGAAGCTGTCAGCTTCTGAGTAAATGTTACTCTCCTAAAATTTTATCATAAATCAAAGATGCTTCACTAAAGTCTCATCAAAAGCACGGCATAGGGAATGCAGTTAGCATTAATATGTTGGCTAGGTGGAGGGGTAAGGGAGGGGAGGGAGGGAGCAGTTGGGGGGATCGTTTTATGAACTATATAGATGTCTAACAAATGTACTGTATACTTGAAACTAATTAAAATAAATAAATAGTTTTTTTTAAAGGAGGTGAAATGGTACTGCATATTTACTGTCTGATTTGCTAAGTCTATTTTACTCAGCTATTTTTGAGAGCAACAAAAAGAACCCAGAGATTTATATTATCATTGCCATTGTGCTTCCATCAAATTCTTCCATTTTAAGACAAATCATTATCAGAAATATCACCAAAGTTCATGAACCAAATCACAGGATCTTCTCTGGACCATGACTGCATTTTTCAATAACACACCAAGGAATGTTAACCAATGGCCAGCTTGAATCAAGAACACAGCATCATATTAAGGATTTACAGAAGCAGTGAGTCTCCCACTTAAGGGCCCCCAGTGACTAGAGTAACATATAATTTAGTGGCATGCTATGGCAGACCAAGCGAAGAGCTCGATCCAATCAAAAAGCCTATTTTTTAGAGTAAGTTCATGTAATTCTAAAGAAAAACTGATTAAAGTCATTTTCTTTTTAATCAAAGCTGACATCTCCAGCTTCCTGAATGATTTCATGAGCTTTTTGCTAAGAAAATGAAAAGATCCTAGAGTATACTCCTCAACTGGGATATTTGTTGCTCTGCTAGATATACATCAAAGCCCAAATGGTTACGGCACATTCAGTCAAGAAGGTGAAGTACTCCGATGCCCAACATCCCAGGAGCACCCTGAACTGCCTTAACAATTATGATTATAGTAGTTTCTCTCATGAATATAGCTCTTTGAAGTTTGAAAATAATTTTATATGAATTATCATACAGTTCCTTACATTTAACAATAGAGACAAGATAGTAAGACTTCATGACACATCCAAAGTTAGAGATGGAGGAGATGGGAGAATTACTGAAATAGTTTTGACATTTCCTTGAAGACAGACTTCTTGTCCTTTATGTTATTTTCTAACTTTCCAGAGCTTCAAATAGTAAAAGGCCTACAGACTACTTTTTTCTAGCTCAGCTACAACTGGTAGATAAAAGAAAGTAGACACAGACTTTTGGCATGAGAATATAGGTCAGATGATATAAAATCCTAAACATATTATGGACAATTATTCTAAGTGAATGAAGTAGTTGTGAACATTACCGATTTATGTGGACAATAATGATAAATAAGAATGATGATAAAAATAAATGTGAGCTATAGTAACAAATAAGGAATATATATATATATATATATGTGTATGTTTTCAAATTTAGTTTTTTATGATGAATTGTGAACAGTACATAGGTTTCTGGTACTTTTCCTGAGTAGAACATTTTTAATATAATTTTTCTATTATTTATTAAAAATTGCTAAATTTTATACATTCTCAACATAAGATAAAATTGTTGAACTAGAGACACTTCCATGAAATTAACTAGTATCTTAAAGATACGGGGATCTTATAACTATTGATTATTGGCTAAAAAAAAAGAAAAATACAATAGAACCCTAGAACTTTTTACTCACAGTCTTTTCATTTTTGCTTAATATTTTCTTCAGTTTAGTAAATTGAGACAAAATTAAAAATGCTACAAATTCTAACAATTTAGTCAAATCATGGCCCTGCAATGTATTACAGCTGGTATGGTACAGGATCTCACCATGGTCATAAATTTGCACTAATTTGAAATTTACCTAACATGTAGTTCCGTCTCACAATGCTTATCTTCACTTGGAATATTTAGAGTATTTTTTTGCAATCATTTGGAATGTGAACAGATAGAGCCATACCTTCAATGAATTGATTATGAAAATTCTTTAAAAAAGCAATAAATTATTTTTCTGAGTAGATAAAAACTGAAAACTGAGTCTATACCATTATCATTTACTCCTTTCTGCCTTGTAATATCTGCTTTGTGCCTTGAAGTGATGCCTTAATAAATCTGCCTTTAAAAACTTTCAAATTGTATGGAAAGTCCCATATCTATGACTCATCTTTATTTTATCCTTCCACATTGCAGATGTGAGAGCAAGAATCAGGTTTCATACCCCTGAGCATGAACAGTTAGATTCCACTGTGGACTCAAGAGATGCTGATTAGGATGATACTGCTTTGTGATTTATGCAAAGTTAATGCACCCCTCAGTTATGGGTTAAATGTCATTTGCCAAAAACCTCTAAGAGAATTAGACTTTCCTGGGATTTTATTGTCTCTATCATTGCTTAAACCAAGCAGCCGAGCTGGAGCGGGGAAGCACTCAGTGCTGAGCCTATGTAGTTGCTTGTCATAAATGCATCCAACCTGTATTTCCATCTGCAGCGTTGTTGATTTCCTCTAGAAAACACTGAGGCACACTCAGTTCATAGGCACAGATGACTGGGTTAAGAGCTTCCTCCAAACGTAATGCTGAATGTGATTGAATGTAAACGACCAACTCTGATCACTGCCTACACAGTGGAATGGAAATAAGAGTTGCCGAATGATCCTGAATTTTCTGGTTCATAAACAAACAGAAAATAACAAACCTAATATATTGAGTTTTATGTGCAGTTTGGCCATGACACAAACTTTTTTCCCCTTGCAATGTTTAATGAGAAGCATCCATCTCATTGCACTTCCATTTGAGGTACAAATTTCCCTATCTCAGATAATCAATTGCTTATAATAAATGGAAAAATCCATAAAATTTTTGAAATGATTTCTGGTGTCTAATTACACAGGATTTTTGACCTGGCTAGACAGATAATGCTAACATAGCTTCAATACTAAACAAGTCTGAACATGTGTGTGCTTGACTTTTATTAAACTCCTACTGAAGAAACAGATTAATTGGAGGCTGATTCACTGGTGAACAGGCGTTAAAGACAGAAGGACCTTCTCACATTTTGTTCTGTTATCCAGGCTTATGCCATCTCAGGTTGGCAAGGAGATCCCAACTGTAGTGTTTTGAAATATAACTGAAAGAAATTGTAGAATAACAGGTGCAAAAAAATTCAAACTACTTATAAAATGTTGATCTTATTCCTTTCTTTTTCTCATGCCAAATGGCCACCTGACACTTTATGGACTCAGGTACTGCCCGGATTTCGTTTCACATAACAATATTATGTGGAAACTGACTATGGAGGCTTGCAGCTGTTGAAATTACTTCTAATACCATTATTATTTTTTTATTCCTTTTATAAAATTTTTTGAGAAGAACTTGGGTACAACTGTGAAGAAACCATTTCAGATAGTCTCAAAGAACATTATTGAGACAAAAGAAAATGCCCTTCTTGGCAACTTTGCTTTTGTCTATAAAAGCTAGAATTTTATCCCCTGGTGTTTCCTTTGTTGTTTAATGATTTATATCCTGTAAGAGAAGCAAAGCAATGAATGAATGAATGAATGAATGAATGAATGAATGAGAACTGGGAACTAAGTTGCTGGTAAGTTGGGAAAAGGCCCTATAATGTATTTGTGGAATATATTATGGTTTATAGGGCTTTCCCATGTATTATCTGATTCATAATATCTCTGTGAAATTGGTGTCACTAGATTTTTACAGTTGGGAAAAATTGCCTCTTAAAAAAGTTAAGAGACTTCCTAAAGTAACTCGCAAAGTACAGAGGACAACCAGGACTCCAACCCAGACCATTTGACTTCAGGTCTGTCTAGGGCTTTTCTAGGAATGAGCCCGCTGGAAAGACTCTGAATCCTTCTGGGTCTAAATCTTTTCCTCTGCAAGATAAGGAGCTTGGTGGAAAGAGGACCTTTAAGCCTTCTTCCAGTTTCAAAATGTGATTTTGCAATTAGATTATAAACCACTAGACTGGTAGAAATAAGCAACAGATTAGTCAACAGATATCTAAAGCAACTTGATTCTAGGCAAGTGTGGCCTTTTCAAACCCTCAAGGTCACCTGTGGCACACCCTCAGGTCTAGTTCACACCACTTGGGGGTTCTATTAGCTGGTTTCCTCTTGACAAAGCTCCATTAATATCATCATTTTCCTCTGTGTAAGTACTTCCATGCAAGCCATTCGCATAAATGTTGAGATGAGTATAAGGATTTCAGAGTTACCTGTTTAAAGTCCTAACTGTCAGAAAATAAATATTAGTATAGAAATTTGGATAGGTTACATATTTCATCACATTTCAAGTCATTTAAGGCACAAAAAAGGAATGAAAATTGTCAATTTGTTGAAAGAGAAAGATGAGAGATTAAGGTGGTGGCTTTCCAGGAGGAATTTGAGCCTCACATTATTCTATTTGAAATAAGATAAAATGTATTTACCTTAGAGAGGCAGAAAGGATAATTACTTGTTTGTTTATCTAGATCCTGTATCCTTTCATCAAAGTTTTGAGACATCGTTTAGCATTACTTTTAAATTTTTGTTTAAATGCCCTGAGATCACCTGGTCAATATTACCTATCACATAAAAATATTCTCAGTTCACTTCAAACTAAGATACACATTCATGCAATTGAAATGGCCCACAAAAGATACAAGAATAATAAAATACTAAGTGAAGCATTTATTTTTAGTAAATATCTTTAAAATATTATAAAGAGTACTTTCCATGTCTCTATTTTTAATAGATGGGCTGGTTGTTCAACTCTTCTTACTCAGTTTCTGTCCTGGATAACAAGTACATAGCTTGAAAAACAATAGAATTATAGAATGTTTTCTAATTTTCATTACTAGTGGAGGAGCATAGTAGACTTTTTTATGTGTGCTCTGCAAAAGCTGATTGGAGACTTCCTGATTTTTTACTAAATTTCAGTTCCAATGTAGAATGAAAGTCCAAGAACTGAGTGAACTTTTTCATATCTCAACATTCCAAGCCTGGTAAAACTGTTCCGCTTGCTAAACGATGTTATAAATATCGAGATTAGTTTCTTCTAAAATTACCAGTGCCAGGTGCATTACATTTCTCATGTCATATAATATTCTGCTACCAGTGTTCACAGTGTAAAAGAAGGCTTAAAGAATGTGTAGACAAAAAAAAAAAAAAAAGGAAAAGAAAGAGTAAAGACATTTAAATGTGACAACTGTATCTACACAATCTACATGTGAGATGCTGAAGAGTAGAATTATTTTTTTTTAAGTCTTTGTTTCCCTTAAGAAGGTCAGGTGGTTGGGGGTAGGGAATGTGTAGTTCTAAATTATCTATTGTCTCTATCATAAATAGATACAAAGATTTAAATACATAAAGCAATTGCAAAACCAATGGTATTGTATTTTTTTAGTTGCACTTCCCCTGCATAAAATCTCAGTACTCAATATGTCCCCATATAATCCTTCACTAAACCTTTGTTTTAAAGTATTTGAAAGGACATCATTCCATGTGGGAATATTACATACAGCCACCGATTCAACAGTAACTGAGAACTTATGTACAAAACATTCTTTACATATTGACAAATATTTCTAAAAAATGAATTGGTATTTTTTTGTTGTTGAGTGTTTCATGAATGACCTTTACCTCTGTAGACATATGCAGTTTTCAGTTTTTTGGGTGAGACTTTCAAAATATTTTTTTAGAGTGTTCAACGTTAGCAGTGACATTTTTACAGTGATTTCAGAGCCTTGTAGTTTAGAATATTCTATTTGCTTTATTTCTAATTACTTATACCACCCTCATTTTAGAGACTGGGCAGATGTAATTGACAGTGATGATATACAATATGTATGAAATGAGCTTTTCTCTATCAGTGGTGTGTGTCATGCAAGACTCCATTGCAATATTTACAGTTAAACTAAACTTTTTAGAAGGAGCAAAATTGCATTTGTTTTGCAGATTTGCTCATCATTAAATGTGAAACATTTCACATTTGTCTTTTTGAGTAATTGGCTTTTTAAAATGATAAGGTGCTCTGAACACTTGTTATGTGGATAGGTCTGACGTTGTATCCCAGAAATCCATATGCCATACAGACAGAACAGAAGAAAGATATTCACAAGCATGTCACAGATTGGACTAAAGCAAGCCAAAAACCCAAGTGCCATGGCATTAACAATAGCACCAGATTTACTGTCACGATCACAATCTGTGCTGCATCACAGACAGAAGGAGAACTTTTGATAGGTAACACCTCAGTGTTTTTTTAATCTTTTTGGCAAATTATCATTTATCATTATATTTTTGCCTGCCATATAATATTATTACAATGATAAAAAAATACAGTATAAGTTGAATAGTCCCTGACAAAAGGACCGGCTTATTAGCCAGGTCATGTAGGATTAGGGAGAGGGAATGAGAAAAAGAGAAAGGGAGACAGACACACAGAGAGAGGCAGATACTCTGTTGTTTCATTACAGATTAAACTAAAGTTGGAAAAATAGAAAACAGTTAAGTTACTCGTGAGGATTTTAGCTTCTTTAAGTTCACAAAAGGAATGGCTTATTAATGACTGGAAAACAAAGGAATTACCCCTCTTAAGAATTTAGGAACTCTGATGTTTCCAAAATATGTGATTTCCCAGGATAAAAACTTGGAGCTAATTTTATTTTACAAATTGGAAGAGGGGTGGGTGGAGATATTTCAAGATGTGAAATTGTCCGATCTTTTTTGATCTGTGTTCATTTCCCCATGATGCAGAAGAGGCCACAATTCACAGGATGCCCCAATAGGTACTAAAAAAAGATTTACAAAATCACAGCTTGCAGCACAACTTCATGTTGGGCTGATTCAAGAAAAACTCTAGAAACACTGTGCAGAGCTTGCTGGCATCAAATAAAGAAACATTAGTAGATTATTTTTCTTAATTGAAAGCCACTTTGGGACCTCATTGAAAAGAATGTTTCCACCTATCTTTTAGCTGTCTACCTGGCTAGGAAACATTTCTAGAGAACAGCCTCAATGACTATTGTTTTCTTATAAAAGAATGTATCTGAAAGTTACACAGTTTTGTAACATAATTAAAAATATTAAAGCTGATTTCTGAGAGATATAAAAGGAGTTTTAAGAAAAATCTAAAAAAATTAATTAGCAAGATGATAAGCTATTTAAATTATTTAAATACAGCTAAGCAGACACAAAAGAATGTCAATCCATAAATTAATTTGAAATCGAGTTGGCTGAAATGAAGAAAGTTTAATAACTAAAGTAAATATGATATATTCTAAAGTAAATAAATAGGTTTCCATCTTTTTCAAACCATGTTTTTTACCAAAATTATGATACTTTTTTCTTTTCTTTTTTTTTTTTTTTTTACTTTTTAGCCTTGAAACCAATATATTTGATTTCTAGTCTTGTATCAATTTGGAGACCTGAGCACACCATTTCTCTCAACATTTCCACTTGCTAATGTCAGTCTTTCTTAAAGCCCTGAGGATTATTTACTGTTGACAACTTCCAGTTCACATGCTTTTCTGTCATGAGACTTAATATATTCTAATTTTCAAACTCTTGTCAACTCAGTTTTAACTTATTAAGTATTACCCCAGAGATAGATTATTGTAAGAGTTACAAAAAAGCACATAATAGTTACTGCTTTAAAAAAAAAAATGCATGTTGTTACTAGGGAGCAAACAAAATACAAAAAGAAAACCACCTAAGACAAAGTATAACAAATTGTTTAATTTTTTAATTGGTCATACATAATAGTGAAGTTATGCTCAGAAATGAAAGAAATGTTTGAGTGAGATACCAAAAAAGATCAGAGACAGAAAACTTGAGGGAAAGGGGATGAGAGAGAAAGAGAAACTTCAAATAAAAGTTTTATCATTTTATAAAATAAATTGTTCTATAAAATCACTCATTCCCTTTTAATGTTGCATTTCTACTGTGAGTATGTAAAGCTGATACAAACGAGACTCAAACATTAAAGAACTATCCATACAATATCTCACTTGGGAATAGAACAGTGAAGATGGAGACAGTGATATTAGGATATGAAGTTTAAAAAAAAAAAAAAAACCTTATTACTCAAAGCTTATTCAAGTGAGAATATATTGAAATTTTACCAATTTAAATAGAAAATCCTTGTGGTATTATTTTTTTTAAGGTTTTGGAGTTGGTAGGAGACGTGATGTAGCCATGATATTAAAAAGGAATTTTAAGGAAGGGGGTCCAGAGTCACTATGGTGGCAAATGTTGGCACGAATAAATAGCATGTGGAATACATTGATGGTTCTGAAAAATCAAGGAAGAAGGAAACATTATAAAAAGATCATATATTCAGGACAAAGGTGATGGAGAAAACAGAAATGATAGAGTTATAGGACAAGAATTGAAACATGATGCTGGCGTTCGAATTATGAAAATCTGAAAGGGATAACATGTTAAAGAATAAATTTTTGTTGATGAAGTAAATATGTATAGAATATGAATAAATCTGTTGACAGAAAAATATGGAAATCACCATAGACTAAAAATTTTGATGGGTGTCACTTAAATTAATCTAATAAAAAAAATTATATTATTTTCAGGACCACGTTTTACTCTTGAAAAATCTTTAAATAAATTTCTGAAACTGCATATTTGGCTTCCATTAGATTTGTATTCGTTTATTACTATTTCATTTAAGCTCTCTTTGTTCAGCTTAAATAAGATGTAAACTATGAAGTCATGACTGATTTATTCATTAGTCAGCAAACTACCATGTGGGTACAGTTAGGTATAGTTCCTACCATGTGGGTA
Source organism: Pteropus alecto (assembly GCF_000325575.1). NCBI lineage: Eukaryota > Metazoa > Chordata > Mammalia > Chiroptera > Pteropodidae > Pteropus > Pteropus alecto. The sequence continues at coordinate 20,891,122 of NW_006442484.1, forward strand.
CAGTTAGGTATAGTTTTTAGAGAGGTTCTGGCACAAAACAACCAAAATAAAATGAGTGCCTCATTGAGCAACAGTGTTAGTAACAATTGGTGAATTGAGCTTATAAAATAAGATAAACCAAATAAGAGGAGTTCTGGTTATACTTTTAAAATAAAGAAAAATTATTATTATTTAGGTGATGGTAAGAAAGTATGCCTTATGTTCTTACAGCTTAAATTTTTAGTTCTTAAATTCTTAAGAGGCAGGTTCTATTGGGATATATTATATGAAGTTTCTCAAAGATTACCTGAGATGAAACTTATATTATCATATTATTGTAATATATAGCTTCTACTTGAAAACAATCATAGGTTAGATTTTTCTTTCTAATGACTCCAAAGTATAAAAGTAATTTCTGAGAAGTAAATAAATGTAAATTTTAGATAAACAAAAATATCTCTAGTCAAATGACTTGAAATGCAAACAGATCCTTTCAACGAATTTTAAAACAAATTAATAAGTGATGGGAGAATGCGTTTAGGAAGTGCATCTAGTAAGTTTGATCATACAAGGTAGATATTCCTATAACAAAACAAATAAGTAAGCACCTATGAAAAAGTCCTCTTCGTTTTTTGTTTTGCTTTGTGGTCTCATCAAACTTTGTTTTCCATTCCATGTTTTTGATTTTTGCCCTATGAGGATTAGTTATTTTTATAATTATTCTTTTAAATTTAATACTTGCTCCATTAACTTAAGCAGAAATATGAGTAATGTGTGAACTTATACTTCTACTTTGTCATAAACTACCTACGGATTTGTTAGTTACATTTTTATATTGTCAGGTTTACAATATTTGTATTTTGTTCTGTCATTCTAATTTTCAGAGACTTTTAGCTAAATTAAAAATTGTCCCTTATTTTATAAAACGTTTTCACTTGAAAATAAATATTTTCTTTGAACTGTTTTGATTGGTTGTTTGGAGCCAAATATAACATGTGACTCATATAGTTCAAGGAATTATTTTGATGTCTTTGTAAGCAAACAAACGAGTGGTTACAAAGTACTTGCATAACACTTTCATTTTTACCAAGACCCTTAGGCTACCTTCATTATTTTCTGAATATGAATATTGGTATTTAAAAGTCCTAACCCAGCCTCTTTTCTCTATAATAAGTGTCTTTATGTTTACGAAGGTCCATAAGACTTTTTTCTTTATAAAGTCTGGTAATTCGGCAAAGATACCTCCTGATATTTAAATTCAATAGCAAAATTTCCTAGAACACTTTCTTCTTATCTACTTGTAAATTCAGATTTCTATTTCAGTGAAATTTTTATGTCACACCTTTGGATATTACATCTCCTATGTTGTTTTCTATATCTGTTGTCTTTTACAAATAGATATGCCTTAATTAATAAATTTCTTATTATTTAGTATTTTGATCACTTTATACATTTTATAATCTGATGCTTATTTTTAAAGTTTATAATTCTAGTTTTAATGTCTCTTTTAACCCAAATATTTTCAGAAGAGTGTTTTCTGTTTGTTTATACATTATTACTTTCAAGGTAATAGATTCTGTTTAGCTATTCTGTTTGCTTTTAATTTCTAATTATAGGAAATTGCGGTAGGGAGGTATGGCTTTGAATTTTTAAAAATAGAACTACCATATGGCCCAGCAATCCCACTTCTGGGTATATTTGTGAAGAAAAGGAAATTACTATCTTGAAGAAAGACCTGTACTTCTATGTTCATTGCAGCATTATTCACAATATGCAAGACATGGAAATAAACTGTATGTCTACCTATGGATGAATGGACAAAGAAAATGTGATATATATACACACACAAACACACACACACGCACACACACGTACATATATGTGTGTGTATATAATGGATTATTATTCAGCCATAAAAAAAGAAGGAAATCATTTGTGACACATGTATGAAGCTTGAGGACATTATACTAAGTGAAATAATTTAAGACAGAAAAATGTATGATCTTACTTACTTATATATGGAATTTTAAAAAGTTAAACTCATAGACACAGAGAGTAGACTGGTGGTTGCCAGGGGCTCGGGGGGCGGGAGGCGGGGGATGGGAATAAGGAGATGTTGATCAAAGGGTATAAACTTTCAGTTATAAGGTGAGTAAGTTTTGGGGATCTGCTGTACAGTCTGATGACTACAGTTAACAATATTGTATTGCATAATTGCATACTTGGAAGATGTTGAGAAAGTAAATCTTAAATGTTTTCACCAGACACACACATGAAAATGGTAACTATATGAGGTTATGGATGTTTGGATTGTGGTAATCATTTCACAATATATGTATATCAAATTATCGTGTTGTATACCTTAAACTTACATATTATTCGTCAATTTTATGTCAATAGGGCTGGGGAAAATAAGAATCTGGGGGAAAGACTGAGAGTACACATAGGAAGGAAGGAAGAAAGGAAGGAAGGAAGGAAGGAAGGAAAAGGTAGAGGGAGAGAGAGAGAAAGGAAAAGAAAAAAGAAAAAGAAAACAGAGCCATAAGATTTTTGGTAATATTTCATTGATGTAAGTTTGTATTTTTATTTTCAGATTCATTATTTCCTTAGTTTTGTCTCTCGCAAATGGTATATTGTTGTATTTCTTTTTTAAAAAACCTCAACCTCATAATCTCTATTTATTCATGGGGAAATATAATCCATTTTTAAAGATTAATAATGTTTAATATTTCAGTAATATTATATTATACTTTTTTTTTTTTTTACCCCATAGGTTGTTATATTTGTTCTTTGCTTTTATCTTTAGGAAATTAAGTTACTCTTTTGGTCTATTTGTATCCATTTTGTAATTTGGAAATTAAAGTTCTATTTGTAATTGCTATTAACTATACACTTTAACTCTGTTATTTAAATTATGTATTTCACTTAGTTATTGGAAATTTATATTATCCATTGAATGAGTCAAGATGTTTAGCATGCTTTTCCTCCCCCTACTAGAAAAACAAAACAAAACAAACAAACATAGAACCTGGGCTATTCTTTAATGTAGCTTATTGTTTTTTCTTGCTTTGATGGGAATATGGCAAGAGTAAAATTAATTAATATTCAGCCCAGCATCTTTATTAAATCCCTCCAATATTCTTCACAATAACTTTGATCTCGTTGTTCTTTTTCAGTTTATGAGTTTTTCTTCAGCATATTATTTGCTACTTTAGTATGGTTTAATTTTTCTAATAATTTTTGTTGTGACACTCAATTATTCTGTTAAACTTTAGCTTTTTGCTAAACATTTTTTTTCTTTAATCATCGATGCTTATCCCTATGTCTCTGTTTCAGTAGGTCCAAGTTCCCATATTTTCCCTGAAGGTGTAGAATATTATGTGTGATATTTTCACCTGTGTCCCAGAATAATTTTTCTTCTGGTGTGGGCTTTTTGTATGACTTCCGTTTATTTTTTATCTTTTTTTCCCCCATTTTTTTCTGATTGAGTGAGAACAAGAGTTACAGTGCCTGTGCACTAGTCTTATATGGCTTGCTCTCTGCTTATTCTTCTTCTTAATATAGCAATGGCTGCATTCAAACTCAAAGTATTTAATCCAAAGAAAGCTGCAAATTTTTCTTTGACAAAATCTTAATCTCTCTCCACTCTCCTCGCTCTCGCTCCTCCCCGCCCCCGCCGCCCAATTTTCTTATTTCTCCACTAAATTTGTGCACTTCTCTATTTCTTGACTTTTGCTTCCATTTTTCCTTATTGAGAACCCTAGAAAGACTGTTAAAGTCTCTTCCAGCTTTAGGCTACACATATCTAAAGCCCGCATTCAACTATTTTTTATTCATAGGAACTCTTTAATCCCATCTAAAAATTGAGATTGGATTAAGGATTATCCAGCACCTGATTTCTTAGGATTCATTTTCCCTGTATTATACAAATAGTCCTTAAATAATTTTTGCCAAGTTTAATTTCAAGTGGATTAAAAACTCCAAAGACATTGCACGTGCTTTTTAAATACATCAATATTATGTATGTGTTTAAATGTCTATTATGTAGATTGCTAAAAAGAAAAAAAGTGGCCTTTTAAATACAGATGGTATTTTGGCATTTGATTAAAATTTGTATGGAAGTATAATATTAGCACATGATAATTTTTATAAGTTTGAAACAGAAGACTTGATCGATATAATGATGAAATAATATTTTAGCCCTTCAGAAAAAAAATGTCATGCTATTTGGAGAGGAATAGTGGTGGCTTGAATCAATTCTCTTCAGTATTTTAAGATTTTTGTTTAGTCAGAACTATGGATAAAAGAGGAAGATATGTTCTATTTCTTTAAATTTTGGTTGTAAGTATGTATCTTACATGTGTATCTTACATGTATTACATGTAATATAAAGTTCTGATAATGACATAGTTTAACTATGAGGGTTTAGTATAAAAGGCACTGATCTCTGACACTTTCATTATTTTCAAATAAAATGAAAGATATTTTACCTGGTTACCAAACCCATTAAGGTGCTACCACCTTCTAGAAATAGCTTGCTTGACTTCAGAGATAGCCAGCGTATGTAAGGCACGTTCTTTGAGGATACAAGTCTAACACATTGACACATATATCACACACCCACACCTACCAATGGAAAAACAACAACAACAACAACCACCTCATTAAATTTAATGAGGCAAATGGTGCTATTTTTGATGGGACACTAATGAGAGAATCTTTTTTTTCAACCAAATAGAATCTTATTAATTTATGTCAGAAACAGAAGTGGAGACACCGTCATATTAGAAGTGTTAATTCCACAAGGGAATATCTCCAATGGTCCTTTAACTGGGCTTAACCACTTATTTAATCAAATTTACTGAGTTTCATGTTAATGTTACGTGATTTAAGATCATTTCTATATCATAGTATATGCTCTTTAAAGACAAGAATTATGATTATTCACCTATATATCCCTTGTCATATGTATCTTCTTTGGATATTATAGGAGCACCCTTTCTTCTCCTATTTTAGATCAGTAAATTCACTTTACTTTTTTTTTAAAAATAGCTTTTGCATTTAAAAATAAATGAAATTGAGATATTGATTTTTAAATCTAACCAAAAATCATTTTGAAACTAGTATTGGCATGCATCATTTTAGAAAGTAGTGTATAAAACCTGAAATTAATAAGATTTTAATTGAAATGCATTATAGAAACTTGTAATTTAAATTGAGTGATGGTGAATTCTCTTATAAAATTCAATATTTGTAACATGAAAATCATCTACTTTATTATGTGTTATGGTAAGTCTCAAGATACATATGGTATTTCATAAACTACTGGCAACATGCACATAGTCAAACATTTAACTTTGGGACTAATGTAAAAATGTATTTGTCAACAGCAGTCCATGTGGTTGTCTATTATAATATATCCTCTTCTGTGTCAGCATTTTCTAGTATTCTGGATAGAATACTAATCTTCCATCCTGGAGGAGAAAATAGGTGAAATGTGTGATCATTCAACAAATATTTAATGGGACATCTTCTTTGTGCAAGCCTGTGATATCTATATGTTCCATCTATCAGGATATGTACTGGGATACAACAGTTAAGAAAGAGAAAAGAATTCCACTCTATGTCATTTACACTCCAGTTTGGTGAAGCTGGAAATAAGCAAAATAATAAAATAAAGCAAGATATATAGTCTATTGATATTGCCATGGCAAGCAGAAAAGTAAAGTAGACAACACAAATTAGACAGTCAAAGAGGATGGCCAGAGAAGGCCTTATATTTAAGTAAAATCTGAACAAGGTAAGGTTTAGTTAAGGTTAAGGTTAGGTTTTGTTGATGACAGTGATTAATAGGATCATGATAGCTTCAATCACAATGATAATGAAAAGGAGAATACAGTAGGAAAGTTTCCATTAATAGAAAACTTTTAAAACTATATATTTTAAAGACCATAGCATGATTCATATTTTAAGAACCACAGGCTTCAATTCTGTATTTATTGAACTTAACAGAAAATGCTTGTCTAAATACAAGTATCTAAGATAAATCATTAACTAGCTGGGCGGAGATGATAATTTAATCAATCTTTTTCTACCAAAATATAAAAATAAAATAAAATAAACAAATTAAGCAGAGTAATAGCTGGCAGCATTTGTTATAATTTTTGAAAAAAAGATTAATTTATTCAACTATTTATTGATGTACTAATTTAAGAATTGGAGATACACTGGTGGTGAAGACAGGAAAAAAATCCTAAACTCATAGATTTTGCATGTAGTTAAGAAATAGTCAATAATTAAAGAACTAAAAGGTATATAATATGTCACTTAAAATAAATTAAGGGGAAAAAAAGGAGGGAAAGGATATAAGGAATGAAAGAGGGTATACTCTTTTAGAAAGAGTGACCAAAAAGGACCTCTGTGAGACAGAATTGTGATTGAAGGAACACATTTGAGTAAAGAGCAGTCCCAGAAGAAGGAACCGAAAGTTTAAAAGCTTAAAGGGAACAGCTAGAAAGTTAATGCATCTGAATCGGAATAAGAAAGTGATGTGTGTGAGGAGACTGGGTCAACAGGACAGGGAATATTTAGATTATATAAACCTTGGAGATTGTGATAGTTTTAATTTCAACCATTAAGGTGTTTTGAGCAGAGAAGTAACATAGTCCTATTAACATTTTTTGATGATCACTTTGTTAGTTGTGTAATTAAATTAAGTGTAGAGTTAAGAATGGAAGCAAGGAGGCTACGTAGGAGGCTCTTGTCATGTAGGTAAGAGGTAATTCCTGTCTTGGTCTAGTGTAGTAGTAGCAGAGGTGATTTGAGATGAAATAGAGATGGATTAAACATCATAGCACAAAGAGAAATTCTTTGAAAACATCTTGTTGGACTTTTCAAGCACATGCGTTCAAGTAACTATTAATATAAGAAATGGTGATATTTGAATTTTATCGCTGAGATGTTTATAATTTTCAGTAAAATTTCCAGATATTGAAACAAAATATTCATTGGAATCAACCTCAAGAAATGGTTAATTAGGATGTGTTCTATCTTTTTATGGGAATTGATTTTACCTAGTAATGCTACCTAGCAATTTATTGTTGCTCCTTTGACATCACTTTTTTTTTTCTAGGTGCTTCTAACATATTTTTCTTTCTCTTTAGACTTCAGCCGTTTAATAGTGATATCATAAGGATAGTTTTTCTGTATTTATCCTGCTTAGGGTTTGTAGTGATTCTCGAGTCTGTGGCTTCATTAAACAGCTTTGGAAAATTCTCAATCATTAATTTTAAATACAGCTTTTTCCCATTCTATCTCTCTCCTCTTTCTGGGACTGAAAATCTTATCTCTCAGCTCTTCTCTCATATCTAACAGTCTTATTAGTATTTCCCATTCTTTTATTTTCTGTGCTTCGGTCTATACATTTTTTTTTTTTAATGCCTACAGCACCTGGTAGTCCTAGGTGGTCTCCCATCCAAGTACTAACCAGGCCCATTTTTCTCTATCTATTTAATCTGCTGGAAATCTGTCATAATTCCACTTATTAAAATTTCAATCCTAAATTTCATTTTATTCTATTGAACATTTCCAATTCTCTGTTAAATGATGTTTTACAACCAGATTATCTAGATATATTGTAGATCTATTTTCATCACTTTTTCTATTTGTTGTCAATCATCCATTGCAAACTTACTTTTTAAATCAAGTACAGAATATTGTATATGAAAAATTGTAGACATAATTTAAGAATCTAGATATTTTCTTTCAGAGAGAATTTCACTTTTATTTATGGCCGATGCTTTAGGCTAGGAGCAGATCACTTTAATTTGAGTAGGTATTAAGCTAATTTAATATTGGATTTCTGCATTTACGAAGGCTGGTATATTTCCAGTTCATTTTTATGCTTAGGGCACAATTCTCCAGGGTCCCAAATGAGATAGCCTTAGGGCCTCTTCACTTTGGTAGAATCTAAATTCTAATGTTGTTCCTCAAACCCAAGGCGATTACCATTGATTCTGATGAACCTCTTTGTCTATCCCCACAGTTTTTAAGTACAGAATGCCTGAGGGAAAAATACAAGACCAGATTCTGAGCTCACTTCTCTGGGCTTCCATTCTCTTCCTAATCTTGGTTTATAATTTTTTGTGCCTTGGTGGCTCTTTAATGTCTTCAAAGAGAAATGGTAGGTGTATGTGTGGCTCACGCATGTGCGTGTATGTGTGTGTGTGTGTGTGTGTGTGTGTGTGTGTGTTTCTCTGGCAGAAGTTGATCTGAAGCCAGTCAGCCATTGCCTGAAACATTTTGTTTAATGAAAATAAAAATAATGGTAGAATACAAAATAGTTTTTAGAGGAATATTTATCACTTAATGCATATATTTAGAAATAAAAACTATAAATACATAATTTAACAAAGATTTAAGCCTAAGTTAAAAAACATCAAAATAACCCCAAAGAAAATGTAATTAAGAACCTTATAAAAGTAAAAGCAAGAAATGATAAAGCAAGCCACAAATGAAGCAGATTTTATCAATAAAACTAAAAGTTAGACTCTTAAAAAGAAACAATGATAAATGTGAAATAAAGAAAAGACATTATGTTAGAAATAAGAAAATTACTACAAATGACTTGCAAGAAAATTTTCATAAAACCTTGTTAATAACAGAAAACCTAGATGACATAGGTTATTTTTTAGAAAAATTTAAATCCACAATGTTAATTCAAGAAATGCAAAAAACTGAATAGAAAAATTACCACAGAAGGACTTTTAAAAGTAATAAAATATATACACCTAGAAAAGCATCAGGAACAAATATTTTATAGATGCATTTCACCAAATCTTAAAGGACCAAGCTGTCCCCATGTCATATAATCTTTTCCCCAATAGAAATATGGAAAGCTTCACAATTCATTTTATTAGAATGGCATTATCTAAAAAAAAAAAAAAAAAATCGAAACAGGGATATGTCTAAAAAGGAAACTAACTTTAAACCAATCATAATGATGAATAAGATGGTAAGATGTGTAAATATAATAATCTAAATATAACAATCAAATGTTATTAACCAAGTGAAATATCCCAAAATTGCAAATATCTCCAACATGAGAAAATCTGCTTTTGTACATTCTTACTATAACTCACTAAAGGTGAAAAACCATATGATCATCTCATATAATGTTAATTTGTTGATAAATTCAATACCTGCTTTAAAAAAAAAATGTGCCAGCAATAGATATAAATTTAGTCAGCCCCAAAAGACTGGCATGTATGAAAATATGAAATTAAAAATCTCTATGTGATTAAAGACACTATGAATAAAGTAAAAGAAAAATGGCACATGAGACAATATATATTCCTAAGAAGGACAGATATATAGAGTACCTCCAAATGATTAAGAAAGGGAGAAGCATATCAATAGATAGCTGAGAAAAAAATGTAAAAAAGCAATTAATTAAAATTTTTAATACATTTAAGAAAAAGTTTAACTTTACTAAGAGTTGCATAATTGCAGCCTTAAATAAAATACCATTATTACTCCTCAGATTGATAAATATTTTAAAAATCAATTATGTCAAGTTTAGAAAGAACATTGGGAAAACATTCTCATTCATTGTTAGTGTAATTGCAATTTTTGAGTAGAATCAGGCAGAATTCATTAAAATTACATGTCTATTACCTTTGATCCTGCTCTTTCATTTCTAAGAATCTATCGCACATTTGAATTTGTGTAAATATATATAATGCAACATGTCGAGTATAACAGTAGCTTATTGTAATAAAGAATAACTTTATTAAATATCTACTCGAAGGCAGTAAGTAAAGTACATTGGGAAACGTATATTGGACAGTGGTTAGAAAGAATGGTGTGCTTTTGTGAGAATCACTGTATACACTATCTTCACGTTGGTACCACATGAAGAAATATCAGTGGCTGAGGGCACCTATGAAGTGATTAGAGTGAAAGAATTTGACCCAGAAGGAAGCATTTCAGTGTTGTTTAGTAGAATAGCAAAGCAGACTGAGAAGGAGTTAAAGAATTAGGAGAAAGTCAGGAAGATGAGTTATTCATGATAGAGGGTTAACTTGCCTACAGCTACTGAGATATCAGACATGAGGTTGATAATTGTAATGGGATCAAAAATCACTTGCTAAAAAGCAAATATTTCTAAAAAGAATATTATTAGACTCAATAAATTAATTCATTTTGCTCTGGATCCCATATCTGTGGGGCGGAGCAGTGGTGGGGTGGGGCGTTGAAAGAAAACCACAATAACAAAAATACACTTTCCAATTTCAGTTAACTCAGTCCTCTTAGATGCACCCTCTGCCCTCCTGGGTTTTCTTCTCAAGATGGTATCTAGGTGAAATGAGGATACCTTCTAGCCTCATGACAGATAAGAGAATGGTCTCTAGTTTCTTTCTCTTTATATATTTACTCAATAAATATTTATTGAGTATTTACTATGTGCCAAACTTTATTTAAGGTTCTGAGGACAAAGCAGTAAATAAAGAGGCAACAACACCTGCCCTCTTGGAGTTTACATTCTAGGGACGCCTGTGCCCTGCTCTTCTCTATCCTCTGTTATTTTGTTAAATCTGCCTGGGTTTTACTGTTGTTGTTTATTTGCTTTGTTTTGTTTTCTAGTGGGCATCAAGCATCATCCCTATGAAAGTTTGCAATTCTTGTCATTTGCTTAAATTCTAAGGTTCCTTCTTTCTTCCGCCTCCTTGACCTGTTCTCTGGTTGGAGCTTTCAGCACTTCAGGTGATCCCTTCGAACTACATACAGGCTATGGGGATGAGGAGATGCTCTTGGGCCTAGTCGCAAACACTACCTCCCTCCTCTGCCCCTGCTGCCCTGCCTACCACCTCTCCCACCCACAACTGCCACACACTGGAAACCCAGCACCATGTGGGAGCTTTCGCATCTCTGACTCCTCTTTGGGCAGGGGTCCAAACCCCTCATTCCCTTCTCAGGAACCTGGGAAGGCCTCTTCATTTTAATTGTGATTCTGCAAAATCTCCATGGTTGAGGATTTTCTTGTATTGTTTTTCCTTGTTTGAAGTTACTGTTGTGATGACACCTTTTTTTGGAAAATTTAGGGTAAGTGGTAGCTTAAGAGTGTAGTACCTGGGAAAGCAGAAAGAATAGAACCTGGAACTCCACAGACTTTATTCAGGTCTCTTTATATTGCGCTACACAGGAATTAATTCCTGCAGCCCACAGAGTTATGATTGTTAATGTTGTTGTATTCATTAATCCCATTTTATAATTTATCAATCTTTAATGATTGTACATGTGGATTGTGGAGGTATTCTGCACTTGTTTGTGCGTATATGTAAATAGGTACACAAACTTTGCCCTTTTTACTCTCCCACTTTTCTTTCACAAAATGAGCTAGGATTATTTAGGAAGGGGACCTGGGGGATGGTGATTACAGAGATACCATGTTCTTTACTTGTTTATATTTATCATGTGTAATTATAATAATAGTTAATACTTTTTGCCAGATACTTTTTCGCAAGACTTTCATGGGTTACATTTAATTTTCACCGCAATTCTATTAGGTAGGTACTTGCTCTTTTTATCTGTATTTTATAGGTGAGACTAAAGCACCGAGTGATGAAGTGACAGGCAGAACTCAAGCTTATGAAAGGCAGACCTATATCTGGCTATAAAGTGTTATCTGTAGAGCCCATATATTTAAACTTGGGTTATATTATATCAAGTTATACTGTCTCTTTTATGTTCTCCATTTGCACTAAAAGTGATAGGCTCTCATTTTGTCAGACATTATCAAGATACAAAAGAAATTAAAGCCATACTCCAAAAAAAAAAAATTGACAATAGATGTGATATATCCAAATGATGAAATATTATTTAACTACTATATAGGTTGTGTATGGAGAGTTTACAGTAACTTGGGAAATAAAGTTTGAGAGAAAGGTAAAGGCCTGGACCCAAAATAGGTTGAAGATTTTTATAGCTGCTGGTGGAAAGGGGTGTACCTGCCATGGTCTTAAGAACAAGAAACTCAGACCAAGAGAAATGGCACATTTGGGGTATTAATAATCCTATTTTTTATTGTCAGCCGGTGAGCATAGCTTTGGATTAGTTTATTCTAGTAGCACCTGTTAGTTTAGAGTCATTTACAGGGACCGTGTCCTGTGGGAAATGCTCGCCATGGGCCACATGGTAAACACAGGGGAATTAGTGGTAATGTACTTATCAGGGTCAGCAGGACAGAGATGGCCAGTCTTGTGCTAAATGCTGCAGTAGAAAAAGTGTTCCCTTCTACTCCTCTGATTCTTCTTTCTTTGGAGTCATAGTTTCTCTTTTGTTCTAAAGTACTTATTACCCTCAAGTTTCTCTCCATTCCTCTATCAAAATTCTGCTTCAAATACCTAGGACTACAAGTAAAACTAAAAATCTACTAAGAGATATAAACAAAACCTTAAAATAGAGAGACATACTTTTTCCTGAAGATTTCTTACTACTAGCAAATGTTTTCATTTTTCCTAAAGTAATATACAATCCTATAAAAATCTCAATGGGATATTCTGGGGAAAGAGAAAAAAATATTTAAAGTTTATTTGAAAGGTTTAGTCAAGAATAGCTCCCAAAGAATCATAAAAGAAATAACAAAGGGGAAATATGCCTTATGATATACAGGGGAAAGTCTAAAATAAGAATCTTTTAAAGGTTTGAAATAGTATAAATCAAGAAAGAAATCACACAACTGCAAAGAAAGCCCTCCCCCTAAAAAAATCATTGTCTCTCTATAAGAACAGGAAAATCATAAAGCAATAGAGGAAAGATTAACCAATAAATAATACTAGATAACAAATTGTTTGGAAAAAAAATAAAAACATTAGATTCTCATATACCCATAGAACAAAACAAATCTAAGAATTAAGTACACAAATGTTTTAAAAATCATAAAAAATTGTGAAAAAATACGTCATAATATGATATCTTCATGGGTAAAGAATTTCTAGAAATTAAATATTAATTGGAAAAAATTACAAGGGAACAGTATCTAAGTTATACAATGTAAAAATTAGAAATAACATTTTTATATATAAACAATTTTATTAGAAGTGCCATTCAAAATATATAGGGGAGAATAATTATAACAATTATAGCTAAGGTTTAATAAACTTATCGAAGTCTTCTTTTGAATAAATCTTAAAAATCCTATCATTGAAAAATGTAATAACATACTAGCAACAAATTTTAAGAAAATAAATGACATTATAAAAGAAATGCAAACAACAAAAAATATTTTCTACAAAATTTGCTAAGCATACAATATTACATTACTCAGGAAAAAATATGAACTTAATGGTCCCACATCTAAATTTTAGTGAGATAATGCAACTTAGAACAATCTTTTTAGAAACTAATTAGGAATGTATTTCAGCAAACTTCCAAAACTTTAGTATTTAATACAATAATTTGTTATCTAACAATCTCTTCTAAGAAAAATAAATCAGAAATTTAAACAAGAAAATTATGTTTATGCAATGTGGACTTATTTGTCATGACAAAAAATGAAAACAGCTAAATTATGAAAAAAATAGAAAAATAAATATATTATGATAAATCTCCATGAGAGAATACTATGAAGCCATCAAATTAAGGATCTCAAAGAATAATATCATAGAAACCATCATAATATAGTATTAAAAAATAAAAACAAGATACAAGTTGTATATTTAATTTGACCCATTATGGCCTATATATATTATATATGTAATGCATATATTACATGCATGAAAAAATCTGAAAGGAAATGCATTAAATATTGAGGACTATTTTTGAGTAGTACGATTAGAAAGGTTTTGATTTGCATTTTACATATTTCTGATTTCTCAAGAAAGATAATATATCAGTATCTGAACAAATAATTGTACAAAAATATTATTCCTCCATTTAACTTTTTAAAAGGTTTCATCTAAAGGAATAAACTGATCATTATAATACCAGTCCTGAGATAGCAAGTTTAAGGAATTCATTTGTCATCCAAATGGGCTTTTTAATGCTCCTAGATTCACACTACATGGCAATTGACAATATTGCCAATATAAGTTTTAAGGTCAGATCAGCATATGGATACTGAAGTCTCACTTATGGAAAATATAGTTCATCCGTATATGAGGAGATTATCCAAGTGTCTCAAATGTAGTGGCAGTTTTAGATTACATTCATGATAATGAGACTCAATTTACTCATTTTTTGAAGCCAAGAAATTTGGCAAAGAATGTCATGGGGAGAGAATGGAAGAGAGAGAAGGAAAAGAGTGTGATCTCAGAGAAGCAATCACCCTGAATTGTAGTCTTGTCAAAGATGGCATACAAAAATCAGTATAGCTGAAGTTAATTTTATTAGCTATCTGAAATATACCAGGTCCCTTTTGTTGGCCTTCTGCCCTATATTATCCGGGTTGCATCACGAGAACACTCTACTCCACAAGGAGGATAAATCTGATAATTTTGGTGCAAAAGGATGAGTAAGTTTTACTCTATTTAGTTACCATAGTGGTGAGTGTTCTCTGAAAGCTTTGTTACAGTCCAAGCCCTGCTATAATTTACCAAGAAGTCTTTGGAGTCTACTTTCAAATAATGCCATCCTGAGCCTTTTGAGAATCCTGACTCTCTGTGATTTCCTCGAGATAGCGTATCAGGTATCTGACTGACATCATGGGAGCATAAGGGCATCTGTTGATGGCAAGGAGAGGACCATGGAGTCATATTCTCTGATAATGTTTATTCCGCATCTGTGATTTGTGTCCTACAAGGCTCTTGGGACTTAAACCACATGTGCTGTATTTGCATTAATGGGAACTTGAGAAGGAGAGGCCATAATACTATTAAAATGTTTAGCTTTCTCTCTCTCATCGCACAGACACATGCTGATAACTACTCCCAGACCTTGTATCATGGTACTGCAGGATGCAACTCAAGTGTATTTATTGTTTCGATACAAGGGACTTAAAAACAAATAGTTGCCATCTCTGCCTCTGATAGTTTGCCAGGCTTTTAACTTCTTTGGCTTTTCCCTCTTTAGATCATGGTGAGGTATCTCAGATGTATTCCTAACAGCTATTACCTCCGAGTCTTTGTTTCTTCTTTTATAAAGAAACTCTTGCTTTAAGGTATATTTAGAAACCCCAGGGTCTAAGCCAAATTCCAAAGAACCACATCCTAATTCTGCTTTCAAATGGCAGGAAATTACTTATCAGAACAGAATCCCCCACATGGGTTATTGATCACCCAGGCTTAATTGTCAAAAACATGACAAAAATTCTGGAGACTATCTGTAGGGTTAAATATCCAACAGTCAAATTACATATGGGGACATTTTGAAGCATCTTATAAACCCAAAGAGAGAAAGACAGAGAAAGCCAAGGAGCAGGGCTTGAAGATTGCATCTTTCATTACTCCTTAGGCTGGCCTATTTTCAAATTAACCCTATAGCGAGCCATAAAATCAATTTAGTGAATTGGGACCTGTATTTTTTAATGAAAAGAATTTTTAAAAAAATAGACTAGAATAAAAATATCGGAGTACATTACATATAGTAAGGGGAAAGTATTGTTTCATGAAACTTTTGTTTCAATTGTATAATATGTACACAGGTATACACGTGTACACATACACACAGTATATATACTATTTTATACAGAATAATGGATAGATGGATTGATCGATTGATTGACAGACAGATAGATAAAACTGTGTGTATGTTTCTCACAAAGAGAAAGAAAGAGGGAGTGGAGGAAGAGGTACTAATTAGTGATGTAAAATGTAGTTTTTACCATGGATGGCCAAAAAATTTGAAAGCCTTCACCAGACTAGACCTCCTGGGCAGTGGCTTCTTTAACTTTTGAATAAATTCTTCCCTTAATGCTTCTCTCATCTGCTTTCAGGTAAATTCACAAGCTACATATAAACATAATCTAATTAAATCTAAAATATTTTTAGAAAACTTTATGAATGAAACAGTAAGATGAGGATCCAATGTCATGAGCCATTCATTAAGAGTAGCTAGTTACAAGCCAGATACCAGTTCTAATGATGGGAGTACGTTCTCTTTAATGTCCTGCGCCTCAGGACACCTGAGAATGACAAGTCGTACGACAGTTCGTAGTGAGCCTCAGAAACTGGGGGAGCGGCTCACGGTATTGAAGACCTTTAGATATCATTTATCCAGGGGTTATCTGTCCAGGATTATTTCTTAGGAGCAGGAATAACCCAGTTCATGGCGACAGAACCATCTTGATGAGGCAGGCAAAAAAAGTACAGTTGGGACAGGTGCTAGGGAAAAGTTTAAACTGATAATATTAGAAGGAATAAAGAACCAAAAACTAAGATGATGGAAAACAGCCCACATTTTTAATGTTAGAGTGTGAGTTCCAACCTGAAATAAGAATATTTAACAAGGCAGTTGGATAGTTGACGAGGACATGAAAATGGCTCATTTTCAGATACTTATATGATTCTCTGCTTTGAATGCAAGGGTGGATTATTTGATTAAACGTCTAGTGGTTTAATTGGATGGGACAGAAGGAAGGTGGAGTTAAAGAAAAGAGTGGGGCAGTGAGAATCGGGGAAATGCTCAGCGGAGCCCCAGTCCCGCAAGGGATACAGGCAAAAAGGAATCCTGTCAGCTGAGAGAGTCTGGTGCACCGTGTAAGCCACCAGAATAGGGAATCAGAAGCCAAAAAACAAAATGAGGGCAAGAGTTACAGAACTGACCTTCAGCCAAGACAGGATGCTGAGAATCAGAGCATTTTCAACTATCAGGACCTGAGATTACATCAAGTCACCTAAGAGTGAGTTAAAGGTCTGAATACACATGCCAAGCATCCCAAAAGTCTAGCATCAAAAATCAAAGGCAGAGAAGCAAGTTGCTTGAGCTGTTTTGAAAGGAGGGAAAAAAGGTTGAGAATCAGAAAGAGCCTTAGAAAGTGCAGGAGATCATGCAAGAGACATTCTACATCAGATAGAACTTGTGTATCGTCTTTCAGAAAAGTTGCAATGGCACAACCTTAGAAGACAGTGCCATGTTCACAGTTAGGGAAGTTGCAATACAGATTCAGCTTTAAGAGAATATTTCCACTTCTCTGACACTGTGGTATGACTCTGCTGATATCATCTGCAGAAAACTAGCACTATTTTCCTCTTGTCTAACATACCAAATCAAACATGTTTCCTAAATATTAAGGCCTTTTTTAAATCTGAATACCACAACTCTACAATATTAACCTAAGTCAACTGACCTATCATTCATCCTATCTCCCTTTATTGAGGACTTGTGGTATTCCAGGTGTTCAGCTAAGTGATGGAGACACATGGTCTTCGTCATCAGGGAGCTTGAAGTGTAGCAAGGGTTAGAAAAGAAAATTAAATAAGTACAATAGAGAGATGAATACCATAACGGAGTAAGTACATGCTACTGGAGGGACATTTCTTTTTTGACTTTCAGAAGTTAGAAGAGCCTTTCCTAAATAGCTGATGTCTGAACAGTTTCCTGAATAAAAAGAAGGCGTTTGCAAAAACCCAGGAGATAATCAATGACTCACTCAATCAAATAATAATACTTTTAAGTAATTACAGGTACTACGCGAAATTCTTTTGCTGCATTGTATTTCATATAACAGTAGTCCTATGAGGTAGGTTGTTTTCTTCAGATTATAGGTGAAGATAGTGAAACACAAATATTCTAAATAACTTGCTCAAAGTTATGCAGTTAATAAGCAGAGGACTTGAGGAAAAAAGGTTAGAGACAGAAAGAGAAATCATGAAATGCTTGATAATCCATATTAAATAATTTAGGTTTTATCTTGAAGAAAATAGTGATTCAGTCAGTGACTTTTAAACCACAGGTGACAGATATGGATTTGGATAGATCATGTGTCTATAGTTTATAGGAGGCCAGCCCCATCACCAGTAACTTTCAAATTACATGTGGAACTCTGTAAACAGATTCCTAGGCCTTACTCCAACTATCTGATCTTTTAAGTCTCTGTGAGCATGAGCATCTGTCCTTACAAAGATCTCCAAGGATGATTCCGATATCATTTAAATTAGGAATTTACTAATAGGTGGATGTAAAGAGCGGATTGTAGCAACACAAACTGACACTAGGAAGGTCTGACAGGGAATAATGGTATCTTGAATTAGAATAAGTACCAAGGAAGATATCTGAACTAGAGATGTAGATTAAGGATTTGTCAGTTAGTAACTCCAATTAAAAACAAAAAAAAGCAACGGTGTGGGTAATGTCATTCAGGAGTATGTTCCTAAGGGAGAAGAATTGTGACTTATGAGAGAATGCTGACGAACACCTCATTTAAAGGATGAGTGAAGGGAGAAGAGCCCACAGAGAACTTAGGAGCAGTTTCTTCTAGAGATGCCATATTCTTTCTTGCTTCTGAGTCATTGTACGAGTTATTCTTGTCACCTGTGTTACTCTTTTCCCCTTCTTTTCTTTCACTAAACCCCATCTGTCCTTGTAAGAACCTTCTCTAACATACTTCCTTGAGGGTTCCAATTTACCCTCAGAGAAAATGATTTGTTTCCTAAAAATTAGTATGTATGTTCCATCTTGAATCATGATTAATTATTGTTTTCCCATCTTGTTCTTATATGTTACAGTAGATTAAAAGCTTCTTATGAGCAAGGGTCACTGATTCTATTTTGAGGAAGACTTCGCAGCTCCTAGAATTGGAATCTAGGAGGTGTTCACTAATATCTAAAGGTCAATGCTTGCTGAATGGCTCCCTAGTGTTGTGTGTGATGAATAGTGATCTATATGTCCCAATATACACAAAGTAGACCTATTGTCCTGCTAAAATTATGAAGAGTGCCTCTTTAGCCTTCAAAATTCTCATAGTGTAGGCAATAAATTATATAGTCACCCTACTGATAATGTAATATACATATGTACATTATATGTGTAGATAGATATTAAATATATATTTATATATATCCATAAATAATATATATTAAAGTCTAGCATTTTTAAATAGTACTATTTCTAACACAAATATCATGGGGGTGGGGGAGTAAGGATTGTTAAGGTTTTTTCACACATTTAGCATGGAGTAATGTTTGTGTCATTCAAGATGTCATATGTCTCCATTATTAGATGGATGTGGCCTGCTTCTCAATTGATAGATGTCATTGTTTATTATATAATCACAAGTGATTTATATATTTTAAGTACTATTAAATTATATACATACTATTTTTATATATATTACATCACTAAATTATAGTTTTAGAAATACCAAATACTTTTCATGTTTGTTTAAATATAACCTTTTGAATAAACAGGGATTTTCTCAAATAAGCAGAATTGCCTTTTTTTTCAATTTATTTATTCCTGTAATTCATGGGAAAAGAGAAATTTCTACTTATTCATGAACTTCTAAATACACATATGCTTAGTCTATCATCCTTAATGAATGATGACACTGTTTTATAGAGGGCAGAACCTAGCTCATCATACTATTGATGAAATACGATTTCAAAATTTTCAGAAACCAAAAGTAAGATTTTATTGTAGTATTAATTTTACTTATTGAATTATGAAGTTTGGATTCCGGACAATAAAAATTCACTAATTGATCCCCAAATCCTCAGCTAATGTTTGTTATTCTTCTCAGACCATATAGTGAGACATCAGAGAAGGAAATAGACACCACTCTTTCTTGCAATCCACACATTCTCCAAGGGCAATTCTCAGTTCCCTCATTTTCCAGGTCAAAGTACATTAATCCTGTGAGAATAGTTTATCTGTGTCCTAGCTAATCTGTGTTTACTAGAACAGCACAGAGGCACTCTGTTTATGTCTGACAAAGTAGTTATAAATCACACTTCTTCAGATCATAACTACACATTTATCTTTAGCATATATCACCAACTGAGTCATTTTGATGTAAATATTGCACCTCTTAAATATAATGATGATAATAGAGGCTGTGAATCCACAGATTTGCTCAAGTGCTCCCTTTCAATAACTGAAAATATTTAAATCACAGAAGCTTTAACATCCTATGGGGAGTGGCAGACAGACGTGTCAATAGAGTGGGACCTACAAAAGTTGCAACTGTTTTGTCTGGGTAATGAATAAGGCAGACTCACTAGCTTCCGCAAGGGAATTATGGTACTTTTTCTAAGTTGATAGGTTTTGGTTATGCTGTGACCAGCAGCCCAGAAGTGACTGATTGGAGAGAGTCCTCAGCTCTTCATTCCTTCCAGCTTTGTCATCACATAGAAACAGCTCTTTAGCAAAGGGTTGTAAACAACACAAGGTAGACAATAGTCTGCAGGTTTCTTCATTTAGTCCAAAAACCTGTGGGAATCAGCCAGCTTTCTGAGACTGCTAAAGAGACCATTTTTGAATAAGAGGTCTTCGAGATTATGGAGAATCTACATTGTGGTGGCGTTACCATCTCTTATTGTTTGGCATCCTTGTCTAGAAACTTTTGGTTGACTGTGATTTTACTTGAAGATTAAAGCACAGATTTTTATATGTATCTTCTATTCTCTGAATGTAAAAAATATAAAATACACCTACATTCACTCCTAACTGGCAGCATTGTAATTTAGCAGATTTTTGTTTTTCACTGAAACCTGGAGTTGAATTTTCTTGAGCCGGAAGGCATTCAAGCTGCTGTTTTTCACTCAGCTATATTTCTCTATAAGCATCTAATTGTTTCAAAAAGTGATGTACAGTATGCAAAAACCTGAATCTAATGCAAATAAGCCTGTACAGCACTAAAGTTAACAGGTGTTCTCATTAATGTAAGTAGACATGGAACAATTCTTGAATGTTTTATAAACACTCATAATCGTGGCCAAATATGTTACAATAGCATAGAGATACTTACATACTACAACATCTTTTATTCTTGTTGTGCAGTCTCAGAACTCATTAATAGGAGACATGTGTGAGTACTAAACTCGTGGCAACAATGCCTGTTTCTGCTTAAGTTACCGTATCTTAAATTAGCTAATATTTCTAAATAAAATTATTGGTAACATATAACTACTGACACCCATCCTCCGTCCTCCAACAACTTGCTTGTTTATTAATGTTAATAGTGCTTTAGTGAAATAAAGGGTTACAATGTCGAGGGACCAGCAATGAGAACCTCTGCATTATTAAGCTTCTCTAAAGACTTGACACATTAACCTAAGGATTAACCCTTGAAAATATTAAACTTGTGTCCAATTTCCCATATTCTCAACTCTAAATTAGAAGAGTCCATACATAGGGTGAGACTCTTGGTTGATCCCTGCAAACACATGGTGGCTTGGAATATAATCAAGAACATTCTATGTTAGCTCTGTGCATTAAAACACAGACTCACTCAATTGTCAGAAGTCTGGGACTTACTGACTGATAGGAAAATATAGTCGTGGATTGCTGCTCTCAGTCTTCAAAATGGATTGCCTACTCAGCTCTGATAAAAGTATTATCAGTAGTTGTCAACATAAACTGCTTACATTGCCTGAAAAAAAACCACAATGGTACTATAACTTTCAAAATTGTATTTCAATGGACGATATGTTAAATAAATTATGGTATATCAAACAAGAGGCTATAATGCATTTACTGAAATGTATAAAGTAAATAAGGTTGATTTACTATTTACTAGTATCCCTTAGATGTGGGTTGAACAGCCACTCAGTGGGTAGACAATTGCCCTTGGCTTCAGAGTGATTATAATGTAGTGGGAGGAACAGAGAAATCAACAGGGCATTGCCATATAGACCACTATGACCTAAGATGAAGTAGAGCAGGATATAATAGGAGCACTTAGTAGGGACATCTATTTTTAAGAACTCTTTTCTGTAAAGGTGACATCTAAGTTGATTTGAATAATTTGACAGAGGAAGTCAGAGGGTTCTGGGCAATGGAAAGAACCTGCTCTAAGGGGAGAAGTAAAAATTAGTATGGAATAGCTGGGCAACAAAAAGAATTCAACATGACTGGATCAGAGAGATGCAGAGGGAAATTTGGGGCAGTGTCTGCAGAGCAGGTAAGGGGCAGAGAGCATAGGGTCTCAGGATCTGGCAGCCAAAATTTAAAGAATTTGCATTACAGTGTAACAGCTGTGGGAAATCTCAGAATTATATCAAACAGAGAAATGAGATGTTCAGATCTAAATTTCAGAGAAGAGAAAACATAAATAAGATGGCGAGGGGACTAAAAGATATTGTAATTAAATCCATGTGGGAGATGATAGTAGTACAGATAGTTAAATGAATTAAAAAATGTTTATAACAGTACACATTATCATTAGAATATAAACATGTATGTAATGTTTGCCCATTGGTGAAAAAAAATATAGAAGGACAGACAACAATTCAGTATACCTTGGGGAAAGGGAAATTTTGTGTTTATGTTATACTTTTGTATTTGTTAAAAATTTTAAATTGCACATTAGTTAATGATAGAAATAATAAAAATCACTCTACTTTGAAAATAGCACGGGCAGCAGATTCCCAAATACCATCTGACTAGATGAGTAATATTGCACAATGAACATAGCTCAGGCTAGAAGATGATCTGTGTTTGGCAGGGACTGATTGAGTGGTGGTTACCAGTGAACACAAGTCTTAGTGTAATTAGTTTCTCTAGATGCAACTACTCCCCCCAAGTTTAAAATTAACGTTAACAGCAATAAAACTCTAAGCTGATATCTTTATATGCCAACTGCTTTGATTAGTCACTTTTTCAGTCGTTTTTTATATGAGCACCACAGGCAAAAGTTTTGGTGTAGCTGACTACAAAACTGTGGAAACTGCTAAACTATCTACTAATTACTTGGATAGTATTCTTTCATGAATATTGAGAAGACTGTTTCTCAGTGCTTAAAATATTTTACTGCAGATAAAAGAATGAACACAAGTTTTTGTTTGTTTGAAATGAATTTTGGGTCGGGCATTTTGTTAATAAATAGAAAGATAGAATGGGCAAATGATATGGGGTGTGAATGTTCACTACAGGGCCACTTTTGTTATGCAGAACAAATCTGTGTTGTAAGAATGCGTGGACCAAATCATCTGGGTGTCAAAGGTACAGCTCAATTTCAATTAAAAAGCACTGTTTCTTCAAAGGTTGGCCTTAAACCTTAGATTTCGGAATGCACTTGAGATCTGTCATATATGTAGTCCAACACTTGTTTACTTTCCATTAAATAAGAAATTGCTTACATGGGCAGGTTATTTTGATATGATGACACCACTGAGGGTTTCAATAAATGTACAGGAAAATCAATCAACCCCAAACACATTGAAAACATATCCAATAAACATCTGGAAACTAATGAACGCACATTTGTTAACACAGGGGGAGTTGTGGAAATGCAGGATCCATTTTTGCTTAGGCTTATTTAGTAGCATGTGGATTTAAGAACATTTCACAGAGTTAGAAGAAACAGGGTAATTATAACATAAGGTTCAGCATCTTTAAATATGTAGAACATTTTCCATTGCTTAAAACAAATATTCCCTAAGAAAGTATAAAACATTTTTCTGACTTGCAAAGTTTTTGCAGTCTATCATTTAAATTACTTAAATAAAGGGAGCTTTACTGCTCCCCAAAGCTGAGAATATAACACCCTCCATGCATATTAGCTTGATCTTCTTGACAGACCAGAAAAGTGTTTGTGTGTGCCAATTAAAACAAAAATGGATCCCTAGTGGCTTGTTCCTCACACAACTTCTGAAGACTGCTATCATTGTTTGCTAGGGTAACCCTGGATAAGGCTGCTAGCCAAAGTAAACAAACTTTTCAAAACTTTCATGACAGATGGGGGTTACAAATGCATTTTAATAAGAGAGTTGCCAAAGCAACTTTTTTTTTTTTTTATAATCAGCATATATTTACTTAACATCTAGCAACATTGGGAACACAAGGCAGATACTTTCTCACAAAATGTTTTAACAAGTAATATTTTTAGAAAGACAAATTGAAGACCTTTTACTTCTAACTGATATTTTACCCTTAGTTTTATGTTAACTTTACTCGACATGTTAAGAAAAATGTTAAGAGTTACTCAGACCCCACTGTAATTTGAGACAGACATGCAGTTTGATAATGGAATTTCTTTGGTGGTCATAAACACCTTTGAGACCAAGTATTTTAACTATTAGTATAACTATGACAACCTTCGTTTGATCAGCTATATCAAATAAGAGTGTGATGTATGGTGAGAAAAATGTGAATCTCAGAGTTTTTATTTTTAAATCATTATTGCTTCAATGTTAGGTCTTTATATATCACATTGATAGAGCCAAAATATGTATCTATAATTTTTGCTGTTAGAATTCAATAAAGATAAGGTCAAAATTAATATCAACGATAATTTATATTCACTTTAAATAAATTTAGTATGTTTTGACATAACTTTTTATATATACTTAATTCAAAATAATGACTTCATTATGAAGTCTAAAGTATCTCCAAAAATAATAGTAATTACATTCCCTTCCTCTTAAATGGGTAATCTACTTACCTGTATGATGACTGTAGCTACATCATTTAACATTTTTTATGGCTCTTTGGATATCCGATATATTTTTTTACACATTTTCTATATATCATTTCAGCTTCATTAATATGGAATAAATTTTCTTTAGGTTCATAGTCAAAGATTGATCCTAAGTGAAATGTGAAAAATATTTAGTTCAAACTTGGGATTGTTTTTGTCAGTTAGTCTCTAAAGGAGTTTTTTGAATGCCTCAATTCTGTTTTAGATATATTTTTTCATAGCAGCAT
Organism: Pteropus alecto; assembly: GCF_000325575.1. Classification (NCBI taxonomy): domain Eukaryota; kingdom Metazoa; phylum Chordata; class Mammalia; order Chiroptera; family Pteropodidae; genus Pteropus; species Pteropus alecto. Next base: position 20,915,902 of record NW_006442484.1, read on the forward strand.
ACTGATTATTTTTGAGGAAAAAAGGAAAAAAAATCTGAGTAAGGATGTTGGTGATCTTTTAAAAGTGTGGTATTTTTAGCATAACAGTAAAGATATGCAACTTTTGTCTAAGGTTTATATTTCGAATTTCACAACCAAAACCAGAATCATCATGGTTCTTTCCCCACATACACAGAGTCTTTGACTGTACACAACTGTTTGCTAAGGACTAGTGAACTAGAAATCAGGATCTTTGTAATCTCTTAATTCTATCATTTAAAATGAGCCAATTTGATAGAATGGCATTCTCATTTTCTTCATTTGCTTCATTTTCTTCGTTTGTAAAATTACTTTATGATAGTGGAGGGAAGCTGCACTTGAAGAATGTTTATTATGTGCTTTGAGATCATTAAAGCTGATATCACTTTGCATACCAAGTGGTTGTATTCATATCCTTAATATACTAAAGTTCTAATACAATCAACCTTTAACAAATAACCTCTCATGACCAACAGTTTATGCATTATTCCATGATGTAAATGTGTCTGCTGTAATTACTCCCACTTCTGAAATCTTGACATGAATATTGTCTGTGCCATTCACATTGGGACTTAGTATAAGCCATTTTCTATTGTTATTTATCTTTATATGCATATGTCCTATTTATCCAAACCGATTGTGAGCTCTTGAGGGTGGGGGTTGTGTATCCCTAACTTCTATGCGCCTTGCACTTAATGGATGTTTAATTAGTTCTTGTTGATGATCTGGGTGATGTTTGGTCAGAAATACATCCTCTCATTTTCCTGAACAAAGAATTATTTGTGTGATTGATTCTACAATAGTAAGAGTGCTGCTATAAAAGAAGGAACACATGTCACTCATTATCTCCTGTGTCTTTGATAGTCTCTCAGTATACATTTGAGGTCAACTGAAACAGAAGTAGCCAATAATATTTAACCACTAAATATATTTTACTGATGAGATATCTATCTATAGCATAAAGTTGTCCAATGATCATTATCAGATTTATTTTACTATTATTTATGAAAGATTTATTTTGCTATTATTTATGAAAGAGTAACTAAAATGTCTTCCACAGTGTTTGTGAAGCTATGACTAGGTTTAATTTGCTTTCTCATTCTTTATTTTTTCCTAATTCTCCAGAATAAATTACAATCAGAAAAAAATTGAAGTTTTAAAACTTTTTGCTTCTATTCTAGAAAACCAAATTATGGAAAATTTTAATAGTATAGATGCCATTCTACATACTAATTTCTCATTTAATTTAAAATCTAACATGGGAAAAACTAACTGCCAGAATCCACATTGACAAAGGTGATATTTTATTGACAATATATTGAAAAGGTCAATACTTAAATAAACATAAATGCTACCTATTAAAACTCATTTAAAATGTTTTAAATTAGTTTAAAAGTTTAAAATAATACTACGTTTGTTAAATAACACCTAAAAAACAAATTTCTTCTCATCTGTTATCAGTGGAGTTTGGAGTTTGATATACGTGCCTCCATCTTCAGAGGAACTATAACAAGGACAAGACCAAGGTTCTTAGCCCAAGGGAAGGCTATTGTTGAATTAATAGCAAAAAGATTTAAGGAATGTGTCTGTTCTGTATTCTCCCAGTGGATATGCGTATATAATTTTCCAGGCATACATTTGTTACCAGCAAGAATTTAAATGGATCCTTATTTTACTATGAAAATGTTTGGGGCAAATTTCCCTAGACAGGTAAATGAGGATATCTTCTATTGAGAGCACTAGTACATTTCATTAAGACTGCTTTGGTGCCAAGATAGATCCCTTTCAAACAAGACATGGTGGAGAAAAGGGATTTCAAGAGACATTTGTCTAAAAGGAGGCTCAAAAGCAAAATGGAGGCCAGCAGATCTTACCTAAACTCATCATATTTTCTATCAGTTTTTTCTTTATCCACTTAACCCTAGCATCTGTCACTTAAGCAGAACATAATATAGAAAGAATACATTAGTATAGCTTAATATCAAATCTTTTATGTTTGTTATTAGTTCTACATCACTTTAGATTGTCATCAGGAGTTGTTCGATCAAAAGATTTAGAGTAAACGTTCTTTACTGATGTCTTTTTTTCCCCCAAGGGTGTTGAAAATTCGATTGTTCAAAGTGTAAATATGATTCAGAAAACCATTTATCAGAAAACCTAAAGAGGTAATGCAAAAAAGGGGATAGAAAACCTGAATTAAATGGGCTTTACCAGTCAAAGGCTTTGAAACTGCTTTCCTGTGAATGACTGGAATGGAGCAGAACAAAGTCAATTACCGACTGTAATTAAGAAGTAGATGCATTTAAACTGTAGAGAGCAGTAGCAGACTTCTCCAGACTGCCTAGTAACTCAAAAGATTAGTGGGAAGACAGAGGGAAGGATGTGAACTGTATCTTTCTGATAGTATGTTTTGAATGAATTGCATTCATATAGTTCTCTGATCCAGTTTCTCAAAATGAATTTATAAATCACTGATTACGTACGATTAATGCAGTATTTATTTGGACAAATAAACTTTTAAAATACACTTTGCTTTTGATTGGTGCGCAGTAAAAGATCATCTTTGCATAGCATGCACCAAAAATGCAAATGCACTGCTGAAGTACTTATATTTTATCACTGTTTGAACTTACTAGACTGAGAAAAGAACTATGCTAGCTCTTTCTTAAACCCTCAGAATACCGTAAATCTAATTATGTGTGTTTCTTGTACTTTGAAAATGTTCCTTTTTCATAATTTTAATAATGGTTTATTTATAATGGCAAGGAAATAGACTGTAGATTGTATTTGGGCTAATTCATTTTTCTTTGTGTATGTTAACAAATTGTGACGTTATATAATACATTCATAATCAAAATATTTACATTTAGATAGGATGAAGGTAGAGGTCAAGGACGTTACTAGTTTTCTTGGGTTAGTTAGAAGTGACCTTATATTTTTAGATATTACTATTTCTGTGGCAACACTTTATAAAGTAAATATTTGGAACTTTATGTAAGTAAAGAACATTGCAAGCATTTTCAGATAATTAGGCAAACATCAGCTTAACTGTCTTTTACTGGAAACATAAAACAGAAGACTATTTGGAGGCTATTTTGAGCCATCTCAAATTTTACATACAATTTTACTTAAGAACAGAGTGAAAAAAAAAAAAAAAGAACAGAGTGATTGACCCTGGTAATCTGTCAAATTCTAGTGTGGATAATTAATTTTCTCTTATTTTCTAATCTTTTACTTCTCATAATTGCATATACTTTGGATAGTTCCTCTCTTTACATCTGTGAAAAGTTGGAATTCATCTCACTCAAGAATGGTTGCATTGCAGTACTGAGTGATGTTGTATCTCTATGTAGTTTTTCTAAAAATAAATGACAAATGAATATTTATGTGTATGTATAATCAAAGATTTCTTTAAAACTCCAAAATCATTGTTATTAAATGTTGCCATAAGAATTATTGAAATCTTCAGAGTGAGCTATTCTGGGTAATAATTGTCACTTTAATGGTAGAATTATGGAGACATCTGAAGCATGATTTGTGATTCCCTGAACCTGTGCCACATTTCAGTGTTCACCTCCTATTTAGAGCAAGTAAGGCTGAGAAGAGGTGACTAGCTTCTGATTGAGTACATTGAAATGTCAGTCCTCTAAACCTCTGAAGCCATGGTTGATCTGTGACAGCAGTCAGGAAATGTTCATCTTCCTGTTGAAACAAAAAGTCAATAATATAAAGGGAAAATCTTCACAGTTCAGAGCGATGGCCTAATGCAAAAAGCATGTCCACACCCATTCTAATCAAATTCTTCTCTAAGTGGCCCTTTATGTGTGAAATTAAGAACATTGCTCTGTTTCTATAGGCTTGCACCCCTGTCACAATTCTGGGGAAAAATAGATTCACTGCAATGAAAAAATGTATAGTTACATACTAAATATTGCCAACTACTTAATAGCTCTGAAAGTCTGGGATGTTCGTTTGATAAATACTCTCCATGAGATGTTCAAATATGTAAATAAACTACCATACTAATATATTCCCTTTATGGGGAAACTGGTACTTTATTACTTTCCTATAGATCCTTATGATAGGAAAGTAGAAATAGCCAAATGTTATTCATTTGAATGACGTTTTAGAAAAGTCTGCATTAGTCTCTTTGGTAAATAATCTGTTTTAGAGCCCTCCATAAAAGGAAATCAAATATAGAGATACTATTAGATTTGAAAAAGACAAACAGGAAAGAGCCAAAAGTGCAGAATAAATTCTGACACACCCGAGTGCATTTTTCTGAGGTTCTGACTTAAGTGGATACTGTCTGCATTATTCTGAACTTCCTGGCTTGCTTCTCCTTGAGCTGGAGTAATTCGGCTTTAGTACTACTTTGAGTTAATCATTCTATTATTAAAACAATAATGTATTAGTTATGAAATGAAAAAACAGTTTATAGTGAGCAGTTCAAAATGATCCTAGTCCTAGTCTCTCAGTTCCCAGAAAGACAATTACTGGAATACAAGAAAATATTTCAGTGTATTAAAGTATGTTTTTTTAAAGGATATATAAAGTGTGTTTTTTCAAAGAATATATATTTTTTTAAATGTAAGAAGGATCTATTTTATTTGGGTTGCTTACCTGTTAATTATTTATTTATTTTTTTAGATCACAACAGTATCAGGAAATGAGTTCCTTCTACAGTCAGATATTGACTTCATCATATTGGATTGGTTCCACGCTATCAAAAATGCAATTGACAGATTGGTATGTATTTGTTTTGGCTGTTACTTTTATTAATTAAAATGTAGTCATTTAAATCTTATTGTTTAGGCATATAACACACATTTAAATGGATTCTATGGACTGAGAAATATTAAGTTATTTTAAGCTTAAACAGAGTCCACTAAAAATATTTCAGCAGACAGGAATTGTGGAACAAAATGTCATTTGATTTCTCTCTTTTAAAAACACAGTGCATTCATTTTATTTTATTTTTTTTTTATGAAATAACATGGACATTCATTTACTAGAGGCTGTAAAAATCACACAAGCACTTAATAACTACCGAATTTCCACATTTTCGTTTTATGAAGTCTGTAATACATATTCTTGAAAATAAATATTGATGCATATTTAAGCCTATACTCACTGTTACAATACCAGTAAATAATAATCCTTTGTACTGATTTTCATTGTTTTTCCAGCTAAGCTAGATTGTTCTTCTCATGAAAATTACATATCTAGAACTTCATGAAATTACCTAAATCACACATTCAGAGTATGTTTTAAAAAGAGTCAATGATTTAAAAGTACTCATTTTATAGTGATTCTAATTCTAGACCAAACATCTAATTTTAGGACATTAATATTTGCAAAATCTTGAGGAAAAAGTATTTTTGAGAGCTTTTAATAAAGTGTACAATAGGAAAATACATTTTCTGTGTGATTTTATTGCTATTTAATTTGAGTCTTCCATTATATCATTTTGGGACTACAACTTTAAAAAACAAAATAACAAATTTACTTTTCCCCATCTTCAATATATACTCTTTTCCAGGAATGTGTGAATGCCAGTACTCCTTCCCTGTTCCCCTCCACACACATGCATTGAGTTTATTGTTATTAAGAGTGCATTCTGGAGTCAAATTGCCTGAGTTTGAATATTGGTTCTATCATTTACTAGCTGTGTGGCCTTAGGCAAATTACTTATCTCTTTTGGCTTCAGTTTTCTTGTCTGGAAAGTAAGGATAATAACAATAATACCTACTTCATAGGATTACTGTGATGATTAATTGAGTTAATGCATGTGGAGTTCTTGGATTAATATAAAACATATAGTAAGCACCATAGATGATAGATGATAGATAGATAGATAGATAGATAGATAGATAGATAGATAGAAATATAAAACTATAATTAAATTTGAATACTAAGCTTAGCATAGAAGCCCCATCCCAAAAATAATTATTTTAAAATTCCTTTTAAATCTAACATCAAAATAGATCTCCAAACTATTTTTTAAATTCTTTCTTCTTTGTAAAATTATCAAGCTAATTGTCTGTTATTTCCAGCCAAAGAATCCAAGTAGTCTACCCAGAAACCTGGAATTATTCAAAATCCAGAGATCCTCCAGTACTGAGTTACTAAGTCACTATGACAGTGATATAAAAGAACAGAAACCAGAGCATAGAAAATCTTTAAGTAAGTATTTTTTTTGACTTGCTCATTTTAACTCTGTCCAAATGCAGTGCTTATGACATATAAATGCATTGAAATGAGATTTGAGCCAAACTCATAGTACTCATGGAAGATCCATAGCCATTTTTTGGCCAAGGATTCATGCACTGGAGAGTAATCTGGATGCTTTGCTTGCTTCATTGTCGGTAATGCATTTTGAGAAAATAATTGTCACAAGGTTAACAGTTTATAGTGAGCAGTTCAAAATGATCCTAGTCCTAGTCTCTCAGTTCCCAGAAAGACAATTACTGGAATACAAGAAAATATTTCAGTGTATTAAAGTATGTTTTTTTAAAGGATATATAAAGTGTGTTTTTTCAAAGAATATATATTTTTTTAAATGTAAGAAGGATCTATTTTATTTGGGTTGCTTACCTGTTAATTATTTATTTATTTTTTTAGATCACAACAGTATCAGGAAATGAGTTCCTTCTACAGTCAGATATTGACTTCATCATATTGGATTGGTTCCACGCTATCAAAAATGCAATTGACAGATTGGTATGTATTTGTTTTGGCTGTTACTTTTATTAATTAAAATGTAGTCATTTAAATCTTATTGTTTAGGCATATAACACACATTTAAATGGATTCTATGGACTGAGAAATATTAAGTTATTTTAAGCTTAAACAGAGTCCACTAAAAATATTTCAGCAGACAGGAATTGTGGAACAAAATGTCATTTGATTTCTCTCTTTTAAAAACACAGTGCATTCATTTTATTTTATTTTTTTTTTATGAAATAACATGGACATTCATTTACTAGAGGCTGTAAAAATCACACAAGCACTTAATAACTACCGAATTTCCACATTTTCGTTTTATGAAGTCTGTAATACATATTCTTGAAAATAAATATTGATGCATATTTAAGCCTATACTCACTGTTACAATACCAGTAAATAATAATCCTTTGTACTGATTTTCATTGTTTTTCCAGCTAAGCTAGATTGTTCTTCTCATGAAAATTACATATCTAGAACTTCATGAAATTACCTAAATCACACATTCAGAGTATGTTTTAAAAAGAGTCAATGATTTAAAAGTACTCATTTTATAGTGATTCTAATTCTAGACCAAACATCTAATTTTAGGACATTAATATTTGCAAAATCTTGAGGAAAAAATATTTTTGAGAGCTTTTAATAAAGTGTACAATAGGAAAATACATTTTCTGTGTGATTTTATTGCTATTTAATTTGAGTCTTCCATTATATCATTTTGGGACTACAACTTTAAAAAACAAAATAACAAATTTACTTTTCCCCATCTTCAATATATACTCTTTTCCAGGAATGTGTGAATGCCAGTACTCCTTCCCTGTTCCCCTCCACACACATGCATTGAGTTTATTGTTATTAAGAGTGCATTCTGGAGTCAAATTGCCTGAGTTTGAATATTGGTTCTATCATTTACTAGCTGTGTGGCCTTAGGCAAATTACTTATCTCTTTTGGCTTCAGTTTTCTTGTCTGGAAAGTAAGGATAATAACAATAATACCTACTTCATAGGATTACTGTGATGATTAATTGAGTTAATGCATGTGGAGTTCTTGGATTAATATAAAACATATAGTAAGCACCATAGATGATAGATGATAGATAGATAGATAGATAGATAGATAGATAGATAGATAGATAGAAATATAAAACTATAATTAAATTTGAATACTAAGCTTAGCATAGAAGCCCCATCCCAAAAATAATTATTTTAAAATTCCTTTTAAATCTAACATCAAAATAGATCTCCAAACTATTTTTTAAATTCTTTCTTCTTTGTAAAATTATCAAGCTAATTGTCTGTTATTTCCAGCCAAAGAATCCAAGTAGTCTACCCAGAAACCTGGAATTATTCAAAATCCAGAGATCCTCCAGTACTGAGTTACTAAGTCACTATGACAGTGATATAAAAGAACAGAAACCAGAGCATAGAAAATCTTTAAGTAAGTATTTTTTTTGACTTGCTCATTTTAACTCTGTCCAAATGCAGTGCTTATGACATATAAATGCATTGAAATGAGATTTGAGCCAAACTCATAGTACTCATGGAAGATCCATAGCCATTTTTTGGCCAAGGATTCATGCACTGGAGAGTAATCTGGATGCTTTGCTTGCTTCATTGTCGGTAATGCATTTTGAGAAAATAATTGTCCCAAGGTTACGGTCTCCTCTTACTCCAAACTTCTGAGTCTCTGAGTAATAACCATGGTGTTCAGATTAGTGACTGATTTTGATAGTGGGGAATGTCAAGCGTCTCTAGACCTTGGTGTGCTGACTATTTGATTTCCACACATTAAAAGATGTATGAGTGACCATCACATTTGGCCCAACTTAAACTACCAGGCTATGCTACTTTCCACACTTTCAGACCACCAGAAAGATTTAGAAATATGGGGTATAAATTAGATGTTCTCTAAAGTCACATCTAATTCTAATATGAAATGAATTTGGAATAAAAAGGACCAGTCTCACCACTGCTATCATCATCTTGAGTACATCTCTTAACCTTTCCCATCCTGTTCCTTCCTCAACAAAAGAGTGATATTAAAAGGTGTCACACTTATCTCATAGAGTTAGTTTGAGCCTCAACCTCCTGAAAGAAGAAGTAGATATCTTTGGAATCCGAGAAAACCAATTTCCTAGTCTCAAAAGTTATAGTACCTTTACTGGATTATCTATCTAACTACCTCAACTTTCGGAATCGTCATTTTTCTGCTATTTTTCTTTGCCAAAAGTGCAGTGTAGTTACATTAGCTTTTTTAATTTAGAGAGAATTCCATAAGTAGAGAAGGCCTGCTAACAGAATATCTGCATATTTAGTTGTGTTAAATTGGAGTTTAAAATGATTAGTATTAATGTCTTGAACTACATGGTGCTTTGCAAAGATGTTGTGGAGAGGTAGAAATGTCATTTAAAAAGATTTTACCACATGATGGTACTGTTAAGAATTGTCTCATTTGAACATTTTCTTTTAACTCCTGGTCAGTGTCCACTTTTACTTAGTATAGGATCAGACATAAGGTAAGATTTTAGAATTAGAATTTAATTATGAATATATCATTAATGTTAACTATGTAACTATTTTGTAGTAGATATAAAGGATGTATGAACAATGATCAGTAGATCTGGAATCTCATATTTAATTGCTGTTTTGGAGGAGACCTTGATACACCTCTAAAGCCTGGAACTCTGGAAAAAATAGAAGTTTGTAAAAGTGTCTTTAAGAAACATTGAGGCAAATGGATTTTTTGTTCAATAGTCATGTGAAATATTTTTGGATGATACTGGGGAAAAAATTGCTACAGAGAGAATACCAACTACTCCTCTTTAGAATTTATTTTTAATTGAGAAAGACAATTACTTGTTTATTTGGAGCTTAAGGTCAATCCTGTCTAAAGACAAGGGAAAAGACACATATGACTGACTCTTCATTTCAAAATGTACCTAAATGTATAATGACCTCATATTCACCATTTCCTTTGTAGTTAAAAAATAATGATAGCTAGTAAATATTGAGCATTTGATGTTTACTAAGCATTTTTCTAAGAGATTGTCTTATACCAACTTACTTCATTATCCCGCTAACCCAATGAGGTAGGTACTATTTTAACCCTGTTTTGTAGATGAAGCACAGAGAATTAAGGCAACTTATAAACACAGGTTATGGAGACAAGTTTCAAAGTCAAGCAATCTGATGTTAGAGGCTGTGCTTTTAACTATTACACTATGAAGAGAACAAATAAAAGGTAAAGTTAGTTTATCAACCTTGGACTTAGAAGGAAATACTATATTAAAATGGGATCCATAGAAATCAGTAAACTTAAATAGGGACCGAAAAACATATTAGCAAAATAATTAAAACCAAATATTTTCTTTGGGCTTTGATTTGACTATTAAAACAAAAGGGTTATTCAATCTTTAATGCTAGCCTTAATTTTAGAAAATTCATCTTTTCTGTGTTTTAGTGGATATTTATAGTTGTAAGTCTTTGTTAAGGCTAGTATATTTTTTGCAATGTAGAGTAAGTTAATATCCACCTATTACTTTGAATTAAGTTTACTCAGTGTAAATTCTGAGTTGGAGTATAAATTCTGAATAAACTTAATTCAAAGTAATAGATATATTCATTTTCATTTGAGAGACATAATGATTTATCCACCCACACAGTATCAAATTAGACTATGCATTTGAAATAGTGATTGGCACATTTTACATTGATGTTTTTTAAAATATTTTTTTTCAAGTAGGAAATATGCTGTGTGAAACTCCTCTGATCTCAGTGCTAGATTTGAACACCCAAACTTAGGTTTTTAAAACATGCATTCAGTTTATGTTACCCTCTTGAGATTAAATAATTATGTAGAATTAGAGATTCACAGTATCTCCTTCCTTATTAGTAGTCTAAGCACAAACTTTATTGTCAGTTTGCTGCCTTTGGCTTCCTGTGCCCTTGATGTTCCCACGAGTTTTGTCGCCAAGATTGTAGACAGATAAAGCCAGAATTACTTTTTTAAAAGCATGTGAACATCATTAGCAGCTAACAGGTGGTCATTTCATTGTCCAGTTTTTCTGTATAACATGAGGGGGAAAATGTCCTTTCAGTGAGTAAATTCAGGAAGTTAATGCTTAAATATACTTTTCTTTTTAAAATATGATTCTAACCTGCCAACACTATTAAGTACTAATCAGATATTTTAAGATATCAGTTGAATCGAATAGACAAGAAGCCAGAAAATTCAGTGTAAGGGCCAAGTCACTGTGGGAAGTTCAGGACACCAGCATGGGATGAGAGTGGAGAGCAGCTCTCCAGGGACGGCTGTTATGGAAAGTAGAGAGTCAATCAAAGAAAATGCTAACATATT
>NW_006442484.1:20927161-20937661 GCF_000325575.1 Pteropus alecto
ATGAGCCTACCAGATAACCTTGGAGGGGTTTCATAACTTTTCTGAACTTCATTTTCTAGATCTATAAAAATGGGTTTAATACTGTCCTTGCAGGATCATGTGAGAATTTGAAATTAGATATGTAAATACTTAGCTCACAGCAGGCACTCAATAAGTAAAAGCTCTTATTATTATCCTCTTTGTCCCCAAGCAGATGGCATCAAAATAGGGTATGAGCCAAGGGTGGTGTCTGATGGAAGACGGGAGCAGGACGTATATACTTGACATCCTCTCCCTGAGTGTAGAGAAGATAGGGGAAAGGAGCCAAGATCGGATAAGGGAGCCATAGCTGCAAATATGAGCAGCTGGTCTTTCCCCTGGCGACTACCCAGGTGAAAATGGCAGCCAGGGCATTCTTTGGAGCAGCACACCAGAAAATAGTAGAAGGGAGCCAAGAGATACTCTTGATTCTTTTATACCCAGGAGAACATGTCATTAAGAAGTTCCAGTTGATGGAAAAGACCCAGCTTCTAGCCATTTCACTATTCCTTTAGACATAGCTTTAGTTTAATTATTCATTCATGTATTCATTGTTTTTCATTAACAGATACACCTGAAAGTGCACTACAAAAATTCTTGACTCCACTCATCTGTGCTTTCGGTTTTTTTAAATTATTTTTGTATTTAGGTTATGCTTTAGGAGTAATATATCTCATGTTAATCAATTCCTAAACTATAAAATCCATGAGTGGAGACCTCGGATTACTTTTATATAAAGGCAACATTTTTAGTATTATAAATAAGCATCCTAAAATGAGAAAGAGTTATAAGAATAAAAGCAAAAGTCAAGAGAACTAAAAGGAAATGTGTTTCCTTTTATCTGTCTTTTGATCGAATTATCATAAAAACAAATGTGTTCTGGGTTAAATCCTAAAAGTATTTAGATATGGATTTTCCAATTCCATAGCCGCTTAGTAATGTATATAATAAGGGTGTATGAAGAAGGTTATAGGAATAAAGATAGAAATGAAAAAATTAGATTGAAATAGTTATATAATGTAGAAAGTGAAAGTGTTATGAACCTTTAATGGTAATTTTTGTTTAAAAGTTTGCCTTCAAAGAAAAATGTAATAGAGAAAGCAGTTAATTTTTGTAACAATCTAAATAATGATAATACTGGCCATCCATGACCGTAAGCAAACTCAAAATCCAGTTGTAAACTGGTTGCTCAGATCTCAACATATTTTCATAAGGAAACCATGTACAAACCACAAAAGCACACTTGAACCTTGTGCAATCATTTAGAATGTTGCTTCTAGGGAATAGTTCATTCTGTTTTTGTTGCACCCCAGATCTTAGGAGCTAAAACTTCCTTATAACATTACTTTCCATTTGATTTCTCTTTTCCTCCTCCCCCGCTCTTGCACCAACCTCACTAAAACAATTAGAATTCTCAGAATGGCTCTGACTAGGAGGATCCTAAACCCTAAAAATCTGTGGTGGCAATCAGGGATTGCAGAGCTTCCAAACCAGAGAAATAATGGGGAAAAGAGAGAATGGAGGACTGGGGAGGAAGTTTTTGCAACATGGGTGGAAAATGAATCCTCAGCAAAGGCAGACGTTTTTTGTAAGAAATGTGTGTAATGACAGATTAAGTATGGCATTGTCAACATTTGATGAATCTAAGTGGTGCCTATATGAATGGTCATGATGCTATTGTTTTCTGTATGTTTGGAAAGTTTCACAAACTAAACACTGTAGTACACACACACACACACACACACACACACACACACACACATACATTAGGCATTACTTATGTTCATAATTCAATAAAAGAATATATATTTTTTCTATTCATGATTTGAAAACCTTTAAAGAAAGATCAAATTTTGTGAATATGAATTACATTGACCTCTTTAAATACAAAACATTGATAACTCATTGTTTTTCTGTTTTGTTTTTTTTCCCCAAAAACCAATATATTTTTTACTTGTGACTTCTCTGGTAACTATGTAATTAAGAAAATTTCCAAGATGTTTATTATTATTCAAAATGGAAAAGTCATACTAGTTTCTTGGATAAATATGTAATTAGCAATTGGTTTAAACACATATTGTGAAGCCTCTTCTGGAGACTCATATAAATACATATTTTAAAGTTTCTTCTTATTAAGTATTTTGTATAAAACAGACTAATCTTGCCAATAATAAGATGAAAATAATAACATGAAAATAATAAGATGAATAAACCATCTGCCAAGAAAATAAAGACAATGTTAAAATTGTAGAAATAAATTATACCTAGCTCTGAAGAAACAGAAAACCTCTTACCTGGAAACAAAAAGTCATAATATTTGTATAGAATATTATGGTTTATTGTGTTGTCAAAGAGACAAAGTTTTCTGATTTGGGTCAGTCATTTGGCTTTTTGTCCTAAAATCAATATTTCTATCCTCATACCAGTTTCATAAAATAGCCACCTGACAAAAATAAACTATTGCACTGAAGTGTGAAAATAAAGGTAAGTTTGTTTTACTATAGTTATAGACAATATCTAAGGAACAATGAATGTCAATTCTCTTCTTGATTGTTTTCCACTGCTTAACGGAGGTTTTTTGTTTGTTTGTTTGTTTTTTATTTCCAAGTATTACAGTTGGTGAAAAAAGAATGAAAAGTTTTAAATGAAAATTAATGTTGCTAAAGCTGAAAGATTTAAACATAATAAGAAAAAAAAATAGTAAAAATTAGATACATATTTGATAATCAGGGATTTGAATTACTTTGTCAAAATAGTATTATTCATGAAGGTTCCAGGGCTTTGCTGAGGCACTGTGTGACCGCAGTGATTGCTCTGAAATGTGTTCCCAAGATAGTTAGCAGCAACCTCAACTTTTCTGGGACTCATAGATTGTAGTTTCTTCAAAACATTCAGTTCTTCATGAATCATGTAATAAGAGGACTTAGTTATAAGCTGAGCAAATAATGTTCTGATTAATCTTTTCTTTCCCATCTAAGGGGATGATCTTGCCTTCTGACCTGTGGGTGTCTATTGTCATGTATCTTGTAGCATCAGCTACTCTGAAAGTCTATCTAACCCTATCAGCACTCAAACACTAGATCACCCCATCTCCTCCTGACCCTAGCAGTAACTCCGTGACTATATTTCCCCTTAGATGAACTGCATTTAATCAATTTCTGATTTCATTAGGTCAAATGGCATCTTTCTTCCAATAATAGGCCAACTCCAGAGGGCTTTTTGCTCTATCTCTCAAGCAATAATTCCTTAACATTAATACACTACTGCGATGATAAACAATAGGGAAAAAATACTCTTTGGTCTCCTCTGAAAGTTTTCTTCTGGTTATTCCATGACCCTAGAATAGGCATATACTAACACTTCTTTGTAAAGTTAGGCATATAATATTTGTTCATTCTTGTCATATCAAGTTTAAAGTATTTTAGCTAAACATTAGATTTCAGGCATTCTTACAGTGAATCTCTTTGCAGAGAAAAACATTCCTTTGAGTACAAATAATCACCTTTTCTGTATATGAGATTTATTTGGTGTACTCCTTTTTGTTTCTAGAGTATAGGAATAATGCTGCTGTTCTTCAAAATCACAAAAGAAAGTAATTTGCTTCTACTGCATTTATTTGAGTGTCTCACATAGGCCTAATGGTATACTTAGGAAAAAATATATTATGAGCATATATAATCTATGAGATTTTCTTGGAGTATTATTTCTTAATACTCATAGTAAAGCTCACATCCATTTAAGGAGAAAGAGGTATTTCTTCTACCCCAGAGTATGAGCGATATTAACTCAGTCTGTCAATTCATCTTTCTTTGATTATTTAAATAGAACCTGAAGCAAAATACTTCTGCTACCCAATTTCCCTAATGTAAATAAATATAACCTTTTATACACAAAATTAATTGGTCTAGAAAAATAGAAGCAAATTAGGAAATGCAATGGCCAAATAGAAAATGTAGTACTGGGATAATGCCATCCAAGATGGTGTCCTATTCAAATTGTCCTTTGAATAACAATTTCTAATCAAATTACTGTATTGGAATGGCTCAAGTTCAAGTTGCTCAGTAGAATGCTCTTATCACCTGTATCTCCTTCTCTAATTTTTTCCCCCACTCCCTGACTCATGATTTATGTTCCAAAGAAATAGTTTCTATAATTTCTGATGCATATTACTCTATGCTGACTTTTACCTTAAAGTCAAGATCTTCTCTTTGCTAAATTAACATCCTGTAAGACTCAGTTCAGGCCACACCTTCTCCAGATAACCTTCCCAGAACTCTGTGATAAGTTAGGTGCTCCTCCTTCGTTTTCCTGTCATATTCAGTGTATATCTTTATCGTGTCAATTGCTAAATCCTAGACTACCAGAATCTGAAAAGGATTCAGTCTGGTTTATCTGTATATCTATCTGCAAGTACTAGAGTGGCTTGATGCTAGCTGATGGTACAGTTGACCCTTGAACAGCAAAGCTTTGAACTACGCAGGCCCACTTACATGCAGATTTTTTAAAATAAAAACTGAAAATTTATTTTTCTTTCTTATGATTTTGTTAATAAATTTTTTTTCTTTAGCTTACTTATATTGTAAGAATATAGTATGTAATACATATGACTTACAAAGTATGTGTTGATGGCTATTTATGTTATCAGAAAAGCTTCCCTTCCCCTTTCGGTCAACAGTTGGCTATTGGTAGTTAAGTTTTAGGGAGGTCAAAAGTTACATGTGTATTTTCAACTGTACTCAGAACTATGCAGTGTTAAATCAGTAAAAGAATTATGAGAATATTCAAGTGGTCATCATAATGTACTTCTCATTCTGTGCTAAAAGATGAAGGTGGAATTCCTGAAACTTGTTTTGAAGAATAACAATAAACTATTTCTTATCCTTGACTACTTGAACTATTTTAAGATCATTATGTGTCTCTCTCAATTTTCTCTTAGAACTGTAAATCACAAAGCAATGGTGTATTTTGTGCAGGTCTTATGTACTGTGCCTAGAAAAATCAAGTACAAATAGGTGCTTTATTATACAATAAAAATAAAAATGACTAAGATCTTAGAGGAAGGGAAGAAGAAAATCCTAGTTTCTTCACTCAAAGTTACTCTCTTCTAGGCATCTTTTAACCTAGAGAAATATTTCTATCATGACTTCTAGCCTCCTATTTTATTTGAGAGAAAACTTAATCTTGGGGTTCTTCTAAAGGATCTTAGTATTTTCGAGGCTCTATTGGAGGAAAGAAAAAAGGAGAAACTCTGTAATGTGCAAAAAGAAAAGTAGTAGTTTTGATAATTTTTAGAAAACTCTGAAAATAATTTTCTTCAAGGTCATCTTTTAAATTCCAGTTTAACACAAAAGTTATCAAAGTGTTGTATGTACCCTCTTCAGAAGGTTGTATATGATTATGTCAGAAATTTAGGTCTAAAAGTCAGAAAATTTGCCTCCAGGATATTTTAGCTATAAGATTTAAACAAGTTCCTTAAGTTTCTTGAAACTGACTTTCCAGATAAATATAATGGATACTTCTTATATAAATATATAAATGATCTAAGGAGATAATATATATGTTATATCTAAGGATAATGTATATGCTGGATCAAAATATATCCAAGAACTTCATAGACTTGTATTTTAATAAAAATATTAGATATAACAATTTCCAAATAGGTGTAGTGTGAGTGAAATAACCATGACTTTTATTTGTCTACTATAAATACATCAGTTTCTCTCTTTAGAAATTTAACAAGACTGCACTTTGCCAATAGTTTAAACAATTGCAAAAAAAGATTAAATGAATGTGGAATTTACTGAAGACTCACTTTTTAAAAATACATTCATTATTCTATTGAGTTAGAAGATTATATATACTTTTACCTTTAGTTTCCTTAAGGGATTCTGAGTGTTATGAGGAATAAGTGCTTAGTTTTATCATTCCTGAGAATAAACATTATATAACAAACTCTAGAGATTAAACTTTACTGTGTCAGTTGCCTTTTTCCATTTTGTATAAAGTAGTAAAATGATGTAGTTGTAGAATTTTGACTGTTATGTAATTCACTTAAAAACAAGGAAAATTTTTAATTTTATTGTTTTATATGTGTGTACATGTATTTATATATGTATGTATACCTATATTCTTATATATATTAGAATCAACTAAAGTATTATAATACATCTGTTGATAAAGATATGGCTTTCTTTGACTGAAGTAAAAATATCAAAACCACATGAATATAGAGCCATTTATAAGGAGGGAACTAAAAGATGATGAAAGTCTGGTGTCACCAAAGCACACTCTATTGACAGGCTGGCATGCCTGGATGCTCACCATGTTGGCTCTGCCTGAATGAAGGGATTTTGATATCTGAGAGAAGCAATCCTAGCTGACCAAGGCTTCCTTCTTCAATTATTTGCTGAAGCCAGGATCTCTCTATTCCATTAGACTGTAAGTGCCTGAAGGGTATAAACCATGAGATTCTGATGATTACTCCTCCTCATCTCCATTGACTAGGACAGAGTCTCAGACATATCCGTGTTCAATTAAATGTCTGAGTGAGTGATGAAGAGAAGAAATCAATTATGAATTTTATGTATAAGAAATTAAGGGAAAGATTGAAATGTGAGGCACTGACCTCTTCATCAGTGTTTTAGTTTGGGTTCTTCCTGAAGCAATCCCTGAGACAAGGACTTGAGTATAGCTTATAATTTTAGAAAGTGATCCCTGTAAACACAGGTAGGAGATGGGGAGAGAGAGGCAGGGAAGGCAGCTAATAAAGGGAAATAAAAGCTGCTTATTTCCTGGAGTTTAATGCTGATCTTTTCAGTTGAAGAGAAAGGAATGGCAGAGGGAAAAAAAATGGATACATATTAGGATAGGAAAGAAAGAACTATAGAGTATAAAGTGTTTGGAGAATAGCAATAGATTGACAAGCCTAGAGTACATAAAATATTAGAGGAACAACTGGAAATCAGGTTGGAATGAACACAGAACATTGGCAAAGGGTCTCACATGGAATGCTAGGAAATTTAGACTCTATACTATAAGTAATGGGAGCCTAGTGACAGACTTTTTTTGCAGGTATGAGGTTAACAGATCTGATAGAGTAATAATTCGGTGGAAATTTGGAGAATGGCAAAGAGACAGTACAAAAGTGAATGAAAGATTGGAGGTAGGGAGATAAATTAGAAACTATTATAGTGGACCGAGTAGCAATGCAGGCTGAAACTAAGTGATGAAAATGAAGAAGGGGAAAGATTCCAGATTTCTGAGGGGATATTGATAGGTTTTCTTAACCTATATTGGAGGGATTCTTTCTTGGCAGTTCTCAAATATCTGCTGCTTCTGTGGTTTGGAAAAAAATATCTGGATGCCTAGGAGTTCAGCAGAACTTGCATCCTATATCTCATTCTGTCAGAATCCTACCAGATTCTTGCTACTCAAAGTGTGGTTCATGAACCAACAGCAACAATATCACCTGAGAGCTTATTAGGAAATACAGAATCCCATGGCCCACCCCAACCAAACCTACTAAACAAATTCTGCATTTTGTTAGGTGATTCGTATGCACATTAAATTTTGAGAAGCACACTACCATATGAAAAAAAATTTTCTCTAAGTAGGTATTTTTGAAAGTCCAAAGCCAGAGTGTCCTTTCGGACTTTGACAAGACCTACTTAAGTAGAAGAGTTGTTTAGTCTGCCTTTGAATAAAATAACCCTGCATATGGTTATTATTCTATTGGGCATACCATGACAATGATTTCGATGGCTAATATTTATTTAATCTTATAACCTCTTTCAACCCATGATTTCAGACTGAGACAAAACTGGGACTTAGAGTTTTCTTGTAACTTTTGCCTGTGCCACACCCACATCATGAACTCTGAACTATCCATGTCAAAAAGTCAGCTCTAGCCAAACAACAACAATGAAAATTAAGCCAAAAATAAACCACCCTCACCAAAACAGTCAAGAAGCCAAAGCTCGAACAATTCCTTGGAGGTAATCCATGAATTCTCTGGATAGTCTAATGTGCAAAGTCCATCGGAAATTCTATTTACCCTTTATTTTCCATTTGACTCTTCTTTTGGAAATATACAGTCTCGTACATATGAGACTGTATATGCCTTTTTTGTTACTTCAAATGCAAAAGTAATAGTATTTTATTGCTTAAATGTCTTTTATTTTTATGTTGTTCTTGAGTACTTAAATTCACTTCCCATGTCTTTTTAGGTTAGTTGTCATAATTATGAATAAGCCACAGCTTAGCTGTTTTACTTATAAAGTAAATTTATCTGCTGTGCCTGCCAAAGCAATGAAGGCCCACCAGTTTGCACTTTAGTCAAGTCGTTTGGAAAATTGCAGAAAACACAGAAGTAGGCTCACAATTTAGTTATCAAAAAATAAAGCATAGATTCAAAAGGCTGTCTTGTTAATCCTTCTAGTAGTATTAGGTTTCATTCGCTGGGAAGAGCTGATAATGACTATTTTTGAAATTTTCTGAAATAAAGTATACCTTTCTCATGCTCACCATCTAGTCTTGTAAAGGGAAATTGAAATGGGCAAATGACTTCTTTTCTAAGTAAAAATCTTCCTCATAAATTTGCCTCTAAATATGCAGTCTTCTAAAAATTTGTTGGATAGTAATGAGATTGAAAGAGTTTCCTCTAAACTTTAGTAGTGCCTGGATTCACTTCAGTTATTTAGCTTTATTACTCTAGGATGCTTACATAAGAGTAATTAATGTTCTATTTTTTTTTCCTAGTTATTACTTGAGTTTGTTATTGAGTTTCAAACCTTATTCTTAAATTACGCATTACTGATTCCACAGAAAAGTTTGGCTGAACACTCATAGAATTTTTGCTTAACTCATTTTTATTGAATAAAATCCAGATTTTTAGTCAAGAAGCATTAGATATTTGTCACACGTGAGTGGGATCATTAAAATTTCCTTTACCTTTCAGAACAGCAGGTCATTATGGAATCATAAGAAGTGAGCTCACTTAATAATCTTTACAATTACATAAAACCAATCATTTTTATAAGCCTTAGGAGAAGCTTTTAACTATTACTTGAAGAGCATATTGGAATATTTGAATGTATTATATTGTGTTATTATAGATGTGATTTGTGAATTGAGAAAAATGTTTTCTGACACAAAACTCAGAAGTTATTCTTTCCAGTGTGAATAGTGTTGTTTAAATATTAACAGTTGTAATTATATTTTTACATGGTGAGTAGAGACCTTTTTGCTGAAATATAATTCCAGTATCATTTCTTAATTATTATACTCTTAGCTTTATAGAAAATTAGAAACGCATATTTTATACTGCAGTTAAGAACAATTGGTGACAATTTAAGGTGAGTCAGTTAACGAGAAAAATTAAAACAAATCCCACCTCTAAATTATTATCGCCTTTCTCCTTCCTTTTCTTGTAACCACTTCTCATCTCTGACTTTGAAACCCAACAGTTTAAACTTGGTTCTTATTTCAGTGGGCTAATCCCTTTCATAAATCACGCTCAAGAGCTGAAATAATTTGCACATCATTTAAAGAGTATTTGCTTTGAAATATTCACCTCAAGCCCTTTTGTATATCCTTTCTCTCTAAAGATTTGTAGTATTTGTTTTGTTCTCTGAGGTATAAAAGACCTGGATAAACTTTATTCCTGTTGTTTCAAGATTAGTTAACGAAAATGCATATCAATTCAGCAGGGATGGGAGCAAACCTCAGTAAAGATGATCATACAAATGCCTCTTGGGAATAGCAAAGTACAAAATGTCAGTCTTCAAATCTCCTTGGACTTGCTCAAAAGAGCATTGAGGGATTTAAATTTCCAGAATATGTCTACAAATGTATTTTCTTTGTTGTGGAGGACAGGAGCTATACTGATTATTTTTCCCCAGAAAATTGATTCTAATTTGTGTTTGAACAAAAATTAAGCTATCTACAAAGTAGCTCTTCAATTATACAGAGAAAATTTAATGTTAAAAAAATTATATACCTGATATACTACTACATTTTTATTTCATTTTAAACCTCAAATGTTCAAATAAAATTTAACAGTAGAACATCCTTTTTTTTCCTAAAAGCAAATGGATCTCATAAAGTCAGAAATTAACATATGTAGGTAAATTTCAATGATACTTTTAAATGCATAAACTCAAATTTTACAGTTTGCTGGTAAACTCAGGGAAAAATGCCTATTTCTTCAAAAAATACATCTGTTTTGTATGTTAAGAGGTACCTTGTTCTGTTCTTAAACTGAAAATGACCATAAACTTTGGCACTGAAGTGCTTATCCGGAAATGACTAAGTGGATTCAGGGGTAATAAATCACTCATATGGATACAGCCACCCACAGTCTTGTTCCACCTCTCTTCTTTACAAGTATAGTAATAGACATTTCCACAGTCCTCAGGGTGCCAAACTTTGCACCATTAGGAAAATCTGCAAATGGTTTAATTTATCTTCTTCATTCAGTTAGCT
>NW_006442484.1:20937687-20968438 GCF_000325575.1 Pteropus alecto
CTTTTAATATGGAGATGCAACAATTACAACTTTCCTCCTTTGCCACTTCAATTTACATTGGATGTGAAGCCCCATGTGAAAAATATTCAGATGAGATCTCAAATTATAGGTGCATGGCTGGATGATGCTGACTCTGAGTTTTCATTATACACAGAGGATTGTCTGCTGTTTGCAATTAATACAGACACAATCCTCTTGGTAGTTTGGGAGGAATGTGAAAGAAATAGCCATTTTATAAGTTGTAAATTCCTAAATTACCCTAAATTAGAGACACTATTAATCGAACATTTAGATATAGATAGGATCTGCTCATTATGTAGGTTCATCTTCCCCTGATGGAGAAATCAATTAAATATTTAGGATGTGGAATACCTTCCAGGTTGGATAATGCATTTCATTTAAATTATGATCCTCCAATCTGAAACATTAAAGGGGATCTTAACGGATGGAAGCACATTACTGTCTCTTGGATTGGGCACATTAACACTTTAAAAATGAATGTGCTTCCCAGGATTTCCTATTTGTTCCACCAGCTGCCTGTCGATGTGCCAGATAAACAGTTTAAGGATAAGTATGTAAAAGATGCATGTGTAACATTCTGTGCGCTGAGGTGCACCCTTGTAGGAAGAATCTCCAAATGCAGCCCCTTCAGATGTTCTTTCTCAGTGCCCTAGCAATCTAAAACGAGAGGGCAAATTCCAGCATGGGAGTGTGGGAGGGAAAACCAAAAAAGTGATGCAAATAGTCCTCTTGCAAAGAGTCTGCGTATTTCTAACCTTGTATCATTTCTTCCTAAAAATTATCTTAACAAATAACTAATGATTATCACAAGAAAATATTGGGACTATGGCAGAATTTGAAATAACATAAACTTTCCCATTCAAAAAAATATTTGGTATGAAGGTAATCATTTCATTCTCACTCAAGGACTACTACTATGCTAAATTTATAAATTTTATAATAATAATAAAAAAGCTGTCATGTCCCTCATGCTACAGAAGTATGGTATAGAATAGCAAATGTGTTGGAGTGCTTACCAGCCAGTAGGCCTTGTTCTAAGCAGAGTACATGTTCTCTCTCATTTAATCCTGTTAATAACACTATGAAATACAGTGGTATTGTGATCATTCCCCTTTTACCAAATGGGTAACTGGGGCTCTGTAATAAAAGTTAATCAGTGTGCCCAAGGTTACACAGCCAAGAAATGGCAAAGTTAGAATTCGAAACCAAGCATTCGTACTCCACACTCTGGAGCCATAACCATTGCTCTGTTCGATTTCTGAGTTCTGGAGTGAGGTTTCTGCTACTTACCAGCTCTATAAACTGAGCCAGTCACTTAACATCACTTAGCTTCTGTTTTATAATCTTGAGAATGTCAATAATAATACCTACTGCAAGGAGTTCTTTGGAAGCATCAATTAGATTACATATGTGACATTTATAGCAGCGTTTGGCACAACATAAGCACTCAATAAATGTATATAATAACATTAGTAAAAGTATTCTATCTTTTCCCATAGTATTTTGAAGAGTCTTTCTAATATGGTTAAGAAAAGGTTACCTTAGAGATAAATAATTGAAATCTCTACATATTTTCAAAAATTCTTTTGGATTTATGGGGAGAAGGTAGTACATTGAATGACTTATAGAAGACTATAAACTTCCTGAACTAAGTCAGACATCAATTCTCATTCATTTCCATTTATAAAAGTCTTGATTCATAGTTATCATAAATATATTATATTAGCTTATTTAGAGGAAAAAGTTATCTAACCATAAAAGAGATGATGAAGATAGGGGTTAATTTCTTTGTTTCTAGAAGCAGACTCCTCATGCCAAATCTGATATAACACATGCTTCAATGCATTTGCCTTGCTTCAGAAGACAGCAGAAAATTCAGCTGATATTTATATAAATTATATAATTTCTATAAAATATAAATTATATAATTTATGTAAATAAGATCATCATATTGAGGGGCTTAAACATTGGCAATAGAATATAGAATTATAAGCTTAACAAAGTTGCAGGAATTTAACAGGAAAAAAATTCTTAACATTTTGAGGGAGAATAAACAAAAAGGAACAAATTGATCCTTTCAAAGTTGGGTGGAAAGAATGTTCCAGAAGCCTTCTTTTGTAATCACTGTCATTGAGAGACCCTGAGACCTCTTATTTGTTAGTAATTGATACCTAGACTTCAGGCTCAGATGCTAAAGACAACTAGTATTTTAAGGGCTTGTCAGGAAAGTTGGAAATCAGTTGGAGTTCTTTTTTTCTACCCAGTCTTTTACTAGTCTTTCACTCTTGGGCCAAGTTCACGGTAAATCAGGGGTGAATCATATGCAGAAACTTTTACCCTTTCAATATGTCAGGAAGACTTTGGGATAAAACAAGAATCTGATATAGTACCCTAACCCCCATGCACAGTTTCAGATACCTGCTATCAACAATGGTCCAAAAATATTAAATGAAAAATTTCAGAAACAAAATATTCATACGTTTAAATTGTGTGCTATTTTGAGTAGTGTGATGTAATCTCATGCTGTGCCTTTCCATCCCTCCCAGGATGTGGATCATCTCTTTGTCCAGAATATCTACTCTGGTTGCTACCCATTCATTAGTCACTTAGTAGCCATCTTGGTTATCAGATTGACTGGCTTGGTATAATAGTGCCTGTGTTCAAGTAACCCTTATTATACTTAATAATGGCCCCAAAACCATTCACATAACTTTTATTACAGTATATTATTATAATTGTTTTGTTATTAGTTGTTGTTAATCTCTTATTGTGCCTAATTAATAAATTGAACTTTATCATAGATATATAAGTATAGGAAAAAACTATATATAGAGAGAGTTTGGTACTATCTGTGGCTTCAGGCATCATTGCAGGTTTTTTTCAATGCATCCCCACAGATAAGCAGGGGACCACTGTATTTAAAACACCCAGAAATTTCCCTTTATTTGGCTGGGAAAAAAGCTTGATCGACAATCACTTCATAGTTGTTTCCTTGTTTATTTGGAGATCTTAACAGTGGAGCGAAGCTCCTCACTTCAACCTAAACTCTGCTTCCTTCCACTGAACACATAGAAAGGAAAGGACTTAAATGAAATGATAATTAAAAAATGCAACCCAGGCAGAATCAGATAGATTAGCCAATGAACTCTGAAAACCAATGAAGAAACAACTTGCATAGAGTGATACTTCTCCCAATGTTTTCGTTACTTTCATAATATAGAAGGATTAATAATTTATAATATGTTGATAATATAAATGGATTAAATCAGATTAGAATGATCTATATCAGGGAACTGAAGGAAGACAAAATAAGCTCTGAAAAGCTAGACTATATATGTGGGGTCTAAGCAAAGATGAGATAAACTCTAAAAACCCAGAGTAGTGGGAGCAAGAACTCAGTTCACACATTCCCATCACAATTATTTGAGAAATCGTTTTGCGCATGCACTATTTGAAACATTGAAATTGAAGAGGTCCCCAGAGTTCTCAATTCTACATAGACAAAGAGTGTTTATGGTCACATTTTAATAGTTATTTCTTATTTTCTCTCAAGATAGTTTAATTTAAAGATAAACTTACACATGAAGTATTGTTAAAATATGCCCACTTGATTTTATCAACAAACAAATACAATATATGCTTTTGGCCAAGTACTTTCCTCAAATTCATATTTATATTGCACATTTAATTTATTAGAAATTTTGCATTCACATTAAGACCAAACTTCCATCTATGGAGTATTAAGTAGGACCATGGTCCACCAAGAACTTATAAGGGAAATTTAATAAATCAAAACGCTGCAAACTTGAATTCTAGTCTCTTTTTTCCAATGTTCTAGAGGCTGGAATTGTTGCCTCCATTACCTTGGGAATGAGGATCTGTCACTTTTCAATAATCGAAACAGTGTTAAATGACCTAGAGCCCAGCTGTTAGGAAGCAAGCACTACATTTAATTCCAGATTAGGGCAGCTCACCTGGTTGTCCAGCTGCATGCAGTGCAGTGATGAAAAGCATTGATTCTAGAGCCAGATGGCCTGGGCATAAGTCTTGGCCCTGCCAATACCATCTGTGTGGCCTGGGTAACGTTTGCTCATAGATTTGCAGTAAGCACTAAATCACTTAGCCCCCAAAAGTGCTTAGAACACGGCCTGGAATAGATAAGTGCTTTTGGAATGTTATTTATTCATTTTAGAGTCTTCTATTAGACCAAATAGACCTAACAGTCTTTATAATCTGCATAAGTTTAAAAACAAAATGGTAAAAATATAAACCATAGAGTAGCAAATTAATTAGAGGGTATAGAAAAATTTAGAATAATAACAAATGAAAGAACAATTTAGAATTTTCCTCTGTGTTATACATTAAAGTCAAATACATTAGGTAATGACATGAAGTAAAAAAAAAAAGATATAAAGTGATACGGCTAAATTATTTCCAAAAAGTTAAAGTACTTTCCTCCCACGGGGATAAGAAATTTGATCACTCTTTATATATTAATAAAAAATATATATATACATCAGATGCACTATGTGCAGTTCTAAGCACATAGCATGTATTCTCTCATTTCTCACTTTTAAAACACCCTATATAATAAGAATAATTTTATATTCATTTACAGAGGAGGAAACACAAGTATTTTAATTTTGCAGCCCAGTTAATAATTTAAGCAGTCTAACTCAGAACACGTGTTGCATCTTTTAGGCTTTGTACAACTTTGTTTTTATTGTCTCTCATCTTTAAGTTTAACTTGTTAATAAGTATAAATAATTACATTGTTAAATGAGTTTTGTATGTGCTTCGAAAGATGAAGAAATCTGTATCCAGATATAAGTGCATGCATGTGTGTGTGTGTGTGTGTGTGTGTGTGTGTGTGTGTGTGTAATATAAAAATAAATTTTAAGGGCAATATCGACAGATGGAAAAAGCACAAATGTCAAGGAAAGTTGATTTAGAAATTAATATATAATAACAAAAATTAAACTCTAGCATTTATTGATTTAACAGATGGTGAGTTAAAAAGTAAAAACAAAATCTTAAAACGTAATTTGATTTTTAAAATTAGTGAGATTATTTTATAAAGTTGTTCAGAACTTTGTTGTTTTCCAATTGCATTTTTTAAAATTCTAACCTTTAAGTTTCTCTCTTTCCTAATGTCTTTTCTCTCCTATGTGGATAAACCATCAGTCATTGCTTTGAAGTCGCAACTCAATTGCTTTGGCATCTCACAGTTACATACTACTCTCTTTTTTGTAATGATGGTTACAGTGCTTGGTCTGTGATCAGCTTGAGATTATGTAAATAATGGTAAACTAATCTTGCTTAGTCTGTGATCAGCTTGAGATAATATATGTAAATATTGGTAAACTAGGCAGGATGGTCAAGGCCACCTGACCTCTTAAGTTTGGTTGTTAGGTACACAATACTCATGTTTTTATATATTTATTTTTTAATGGAAACAATTGGCTTGATCTTCATTAGCCGCAGGGAATTAATGCTCTGAAAATCATCCTAGCAACATGATTTCAATGTTTGGAGACATAGTTTTATTTTTTTATTTACTAACTTAACAATTTTTAAGACTCCTAGTGGCTTGGATCAGCCAAGAGGGAGACAGCTTTTAATAGCCTGTTTCCTGCCTTACCAAGGATGTCAGATTAAAACTTGAAGACTTCAAGAAGGTCATAGTGAAAGCTGTCTCAGAGTTGCAATGGCATATGAGAAGTAGGATGATTTGAGTAGCCATAGAAGAAGATTCAGGTTGCAAAGATTTCTTTTTGCCAGTTTGCAATCCAAATCGAAGGGTCAGGGTACCTGCATATGATCAAAATGCCAGAATGATGCATCTGGTTTAAATGGGGAATAAAAGAATGCTTTACTTGCCTTGTTTCACCATCCTGCCCTAAAATATCTTAAATCATAAAGATGAAACAAGTCATAATATTTCAAGGCTATCATTTAAAACCAAAAATAAAATTAAAAGAAACATATTACATTTCTCATAAATCTTATCAACTCCTACATTCCCTTGCATCATAAACATTTAGATATAAAAGCATATGTCTATACAGGTGTATATATAAACTTTCTACTTCTATTATACATATATATGTGAAGAAATTGGGAAATGAGCACTGATAGCCTTAAAAATATTTGTACTCTCCAAACTTAATTTCAGTTCTACATATCTGTTTATAAATGATAACAATAATCTAAAAGTTTGAATTAACCTGCTTTTGATCATAGTGAAAATTGAAATTAAATCTAATTGCCCACAGTGGGCATTTGTTAAATAAGTCATGGTGTATCTGTATGATGGTGTATCATGTAGCTATGAAAATTTATGTTGACAAAGTACAACTGGGGAAAGGATGTGCATAATGGCATAATGCAAAGTAGGAGGAAGAAAAAACTGGCTTCAAAACTTATTTGATAAGGAGTGCAAAAGCAGGTACCGGGTCTGCTTGTACAGAGCTGTATCCCTGTGCAAAGTAAGGGCTCATTAAATATCTGTTAAATATGTGAAGGAATATATGATATAAAAGAAAAATATACTAAACTAGCAACAGCAACAGTGGTTAACTCTAAGTAATAATGTTATCATTACTTTCTTTTATTGTTTTGTTCTCTGTTCTTTGTGTATCTTCTAAATTTTTTGTAATAAATAAATGCTTCTTTCCAAAATTAAAAAAGCATTAAAATAAGGCATTATTTCAAAAGATAAACATTTTTATATGAAATATACCTCACAAAGTGCCTACTATGTTGTGCTTATGAGTATTTGACTCTTCTCTGCTCAAATTTGAAACCCTTGGGTCTGTTCACACTAATTTTCTCCCCCATGTTTCACCTGTCTCAACATGTGACCATTCGATAGATAGATGGATAGATAGATAGACAGACAGATAGATAGATATAGTGAGTACAATGCATACTACTACTTTTATTAATTTCAGTTTATCCTCTGCATATATGAATGCATGAATGACACATGTAAGAAGAAATATAAATCTAGAAACTGAAAACATAATTTATCTTCAAAGAGCTAGAATGTAAAGGTTTAGAAAACAAAGTACTTGAATAATGTTAAATTAGAATCTTTATTTTACACTAACCAGACC
This sequence comes from Pteropus alecto, assembly GCF_000325575.1. Classification (NCBI taxonomy): domain Eukaryota; kingdom Metazoa; phylum Chordata; class Mammalia; order Chiroptera; family Pteropodidae; genus Pteropus; species Pteropus alecto. Next base: position 20,944,827 of record NW_006442484.1, read on the forward strand.
TCAGATATGAAGCACAAATTATGGTTTATTGTTTGATATGGTAATTGCATTAGGGCTATTAGTCTCTTTACTTTTTTTAATTTTTTTTTTTGTCTGAGTTAGATTTAACCCAGGAAGTGATTGTTTTCTAAGAAGATTTTACCTAAATTTTGATCCTTTTTAACAAACATATGTGTGTGATTCCCCGCTCTTTGACAACAATAAAATGAAAGAATGAGGAGAAAGCTGAAATATTGCCATGTTAGAGGAAACTTAGGAAAGGAACCAAGAGCACAGATGACCTCAGCTGACTCATGTCGTGTTGTGATTCAGGGAAAGGCCCCACACTGCCGAGGCAGAACAGCTGGCAGCTCCCGGGAGTACTTCTGCCACTGTGTCAGGGGGAGTAGACACACAGTACATAGAGGAAACACTTGATATCATTCCTGGGATAGAGGCCCCTTCTGCCAAAACAATTTTCCTTGTATTCGAAGTTAGACCCTAGCCTTTTTCCCAGCTTCAAAATACGTAGTGAGTCTAGAAGACACAAGCCCACCTGCACGTAAAATCCCTGAATATTTTCTTCAGATTTGACTTGTACTGCAAGATGACTCTTTTACTTTACACATACAAGGCAGTGAAGTTATGATGTGGAGACTTTGTTTCTCTGAACTAGAGGTAATCCCAAGAACATGGATATGTATCATTTCTTCATTTGAGCTAAATGTTATAAGAACAATATAAGAGCTAAATGACTTTAGTTTTGCTAACATTATAGAAAATTGTTTTCTCCCATCATTAACAGGAAGGAGATGAAAGTATTGGAATCTATCTATAAATATAAGAACATTAGTAAATTCATCAAAATTTTTTTAACTGACCAAAAAATGAACAGGGTCCATTTTCTTCAACATGACCTAGAATAGCTTTGTCTGGAAAGAAAAATTCAATACTTGTAACTCTGAAGATACTAGTTAATTCTGCTTCTGAATTGTCTGTAAATATAATTCCCCTTTGGGGTGTCTTCTTCAGTATAGTACATTAAGCAAACAGGCGTTAACACTGGCTCCAACAGAACTGGAAGTTTACCATTACAAATGGACTGTGTTCACATGAACATGAAATGTAAAGGTGGTGTGGTAAAGTGTATAATATAAATGGGAATTGACTCATTTCCATTCTGCCAGGGATGTTTGTTTGTTTGTTTGTTTTATTCTTTAATTCTGCTTTTACAAAAATGACAGCTTAAAGCTTTTAACTCTAGAAGAAAAACTAAAAGCCTGAAAAGAAGAAATGTTTAAAGTCATGACAGGAAAACACAAAGCTTCACTGAAGGTTATATGCACTTTGCATCCCAGTAGATATTTACAGGGAACAGAGTACCATCCATCCATCCATCCATCCATTCATTCATTCATTCATTCATTCAATAAGTTAGACACTGTTCTATGTATTGGAGATATAATTATAAACAAAACAGATTAGCTCACATTCTCTAAAAATGACCCATATGCAAAAGAACGCCGACCCTAAAATCATGGTCATATGCTTTGAAAGTTAAAAGGTAACTGAGAATGCACCTAATCAACCTTCTACTTTAACAAAAGACAAAAAGACCAAAAAAGGCATGTTTTAAATTAGAGTTCAATCAGAGAAGCTGAGCCACTACTAGTAAGAAGAATAAATGGAAGGGGAGATGAAAAGACAGACAGCTAGAGAGAGAGAGAAATGGATGGATGGATGATGGATGGATGGATGGATGGATGATAGATAAATAGATAATAGACTAGATAGATAGATTAAATAGATAAGTAGATATATAGATACATAGATACATAGATACATACATAGATAGCAAGGAAAGGACTTACGTAATGGCGCGGGCTGGCTAAGCAAGCCTGAGATCCATAGGGCAGACAGTCAGGGAAGACCAGGTGTAGATTGGAACTCTCCAGTCAGAGGCTAATTTGAGTCTGACCTCAGAGAAAGCATAAATCCTCTTTTAAAGAGCTGATTAGACAAGGCCTCACCTGATCTCATCTCTTCTGATTAACTTAAAATCAACTGATTAGAAACCTTAATGTCTTCTGCAAAATCCCTCCACAGCAGCACCTAGATTGGTGTGTGATTGAGTAACTAGGTTCTGTAGTTCAGCCTAACAAGGTTGACACATTAAAAAGCCACCACAGGCACATTCACTTGCCCAGTGTCACACAGTGGCCAAGTAACTGGGCAAAACTAGAATTAGCTCCCCTACTCCCCAGTTCATTCTGTGATGGGAAGACCAGGCAGACACACACTTCACTGTCCTCTTCGTTAAGACATCACCATTCAACAATAAAATTTATCTTTCAACTACATATCTCACCCTCTTTCCAAACAAGATTATAAAGTGACATAATTGTTGGAATATCTATAAATTTAATTATATTTTAATCAAGACCATTCATTTAACTTTGATTTGGTGAGGCTGATGACAGCCTAGCTAGAACTTCTAGAGTCTTAAAAACATAGTCTATTTCCTCTAAGAAATAAGTTAAATAGCCTCTTTTAATTTATTAAATTGATGTTAAGAGAATAAAGGTCAATGATCATTTATTTAATTATATTTATTTTAATGGTGATTTTGTGAATTAGACAATAATTTAATAGAAGTTAAGAATAGACTGAAATTATATAATTTTATAGAAAATGAAGGTCTAAACTTGAGTAAACAGAACAAATTGCATTAGTGATTGAAGACATACAATAATGTAACCAAAAAAGAATTTTTATTAATATGGCAAGCAGAAGTAAATAAATAACCCTCTGTATATTCATGTGAATTTGGAAGCTATGCATATACTCTTGCCAGACAAGTTATTTAAATATATCTAAATATAAATAACACAAATTTCTAGGACAGTTTTTAGTCAAGATAACTTCTGATACAGTGGAAATTATATAATCAAGGCTAGTTTTGCTTCTTGCTAATGGTCAAAACATCTCAAGAAGTTTATGTTGGAAAACTAGTTTTTCAGGAGAATTTTATCAAAGACTCTACCCTCATAGTGCTTCTTAGTTGTTTTTTTTTTTTTCTTTATCATAGGTAATCATGATACCAAAATCCTATTGTCTTTCTTTGGATTTTTACATTAGCTTAAAACCTTTTATTGGATAATTTTCTTTTCCTTATAAAAAAATTATTTTCATCTCCTAGAAAGTAGTGATGCCTTTTTCACTGTCAGGTATTTATTACAACAAGTTTTACTTTTTAAAACTTTTTTAAAACTTTTATTTTAAAATAAATATTATGGTTAATGAATGGATTTTACTTTTAAAATGTTCTTCCATCATTCTTTCAAAATGGTTTCACTGTCCATCCTCCTTTGACCCATTGCTATTTTCTTTCCCTCTTCCTTTTTTCTCCCCTCCCTAACTTCCTTCTGTTTTTGTTCTGTGGCTTTCCATCAACATTGTTTAATACACTTTAATGAGCACCAATGAAAAGATCCAAGATGAACAAAGGTGAGGGACAAACGGAAGCAAGAGAGAGAGGAGGAGAAGGGGAACAGCGGGCATTGCTGTCAGCCTTAAACTAATTTCTGCAGCTGGCACTCATTTCCAAACTGAACCAAATTCTGCAGTATTTAGTAAGGTGACCTGAGAAGTCAGAGGAAAGCAAGATTCTTGGTAATGACTACAGTCCATGAATCATAGATTATCACTATAATTTTTACCTTTAAATATTATGAATATGGGCTATTACAAGTATAGGAAACCTTATCACTGAGGGTCTTTACTGTGTTGCTATCCATACTTTTAGGGTGTGGCTGATATAGTACTTCAAAATCCTTGTTTGTGCTTTTCTTTAGCATATGCTTTATGTTTTTTTTCCAGTTTGAAAAATCTAAATGCTGATATATTACATACAAAGAAGCATAAAATATTTGAAAATATAATTATATTTTAGACTCTAATCGAGTGAGAAACAGTATAAATGTTTTTCTTTACGTCACTACTTTTTGACATCTCAGCACATAAAAATTAAGTAAAAGCCACTTTTTGTTTTATTAGCATGAATGACTTTTAATTAGATTCATTACCTCTGTTTGTGCTTAGGTATGACCCTTTCCATCATCTCTCTTGTTCCTTCCACAAAGAGGACAGAAAAATCTCTCAGATGCCTTAGATAACTCTATGTCTTTCTTTAGGGTTCTATTTAACAGACACTCCATGTTTGCCAGTCAATAAACCGGTTCCTTGATCAGCAGTGACTTAATACAAAAACTGAATTCTCTATTTCTCTTCATTACAAAATGGTTTTTCTTATCGTTGCTGCTTTCTCTGTAGTTCGCTTTGTCACACTGTCAGCGTAGAGGTTGGGGGTAAAGGAGTGGCGGGGGAATGATAAAGTTATTCCAGTATAGAACTTTTGTTTTGTTTGGCTATTATATTTTCAGTCTGTCATGGTTCCCCACTTTCATATAGACGGACAAATTATTTGGGCCAAACAATGCAGTGCGGTTTGGAAACAATTGGCTCTTATGGGCACAATCTTATTCTTTCCATATCCATGTTTTAAAAATTGTAAAAAATCAAGCCAATTTTTTTTTTTTTTCAAAACAATGCAATTTCTCAAGACTCATGGAAAAGACAGCTTGGGTTGAATTTTCTTTTTTTTTTTTTTTTTTCAATTTAAGCTTATGAGAAAAAAGAATGGGTTGTATAAATCCAGCATGTATATCTTCCAAACATTCATACATTGTGTTTTGAGTATTAACAGAAAAGAGTATTTTACATGATGGGCTTTGTCTTTTGGTTTAGTTCTTCAAGTTCTTGTCTCCTAGTCTTATACTTATAAATCAAGCATATTCAGGCACAAAGCAGGTAATTGAAGGAAGACATTCCCTGGGTAATTCCCTCCTCTCTTTTGTGTTCACATTTGCAAATGTAAGTGATTTGCATCTGTGCAGACACCCTTGAGGGGCTTGTCTATCCTCACATCATTTTTAGACATCCAAGAAGTTTTTTTGTGAAACTCTCATTCTGTGATGCCAGATGGTTGATGCCACCCTACAACATCATATTTTGAGCAAGGAGGACCAGTTTAGCAGGTAGATGAAACAACACCCATTACAATTATTGTCACAACTCCCAATTCAGTAATGGCAAAATGTACTTCTCATCACATGTTCATTCCAAACACAAAAATGAGTAAAATTGACATAGTTTTCCTTTTACACCAAGAATTGGGCACAGCTGCTCTCTTGCAAATGTTAAAAGAAAAAATAAAAGATAATAACATCTTTAATTTCTCATGTTTCTCAGCATCTCTTTGAAAAATAGCTTCATAATACATGGCTCAGTGGCCTGAGAATACCTATTCTTTCTACACTTTTAAGCATTGTTTTCCTTCATAATATAATATGAGAGCAGGAATATTTTGAGCAAACATAAAGACTTGGGGATTTAAGGAAGAGAATCTGAAAACTTGATATAATGCCTATTCACATTGTTCAGTTATTTCAAGATTTTTTTGCAGCCTTTTGTTTAATCACTACTCGATACCATTCATTTACCTAGTCTGAAAAAAAATATTAAACTAATAACGATATCCATGGCAAATATTAAGTAAAGGTGAACATTTTAAATACTTGCTGGACTTTCAGATATTTCTCATAAAATTATAATACATCGATCAGTTAAATAACAGTAGCTGGCTTTAGATTACATAATCTTCAGGTAATTATATAGATAACAAATTAATTTGTTGATATAACAAAATAGGCATTTCTTCCTAGATTAAAAAAAACTTAAAATAAACCCAGGTGTCCAAAACTATTATTTTCCTCTATCAAAAGAGTTGGTTAGAAACTCCCCTGAGACCACTTTCAGGTCACAGCATAGGCATAATACACAATTCAAGTTAGCTTTTTCCATTTAGGCTCACAGATCTTATAGACACAACTATTTTAAAAGAAGAGCAAGATTTTCATGGAAAAAACATGAATTATACAGTCATTTTATTGAGTCTTTATTGCTAATGCACATGGGGTTCAGAACCATAATGACGATATTGGACACTTAAGTCATTAGGCTGTCATATTACAGCAAAATTATTTGTACTATATAATCATTGTTTCTTTTTTTATATATTACACAGATCTAAGCTCAGTTCATCTATCTTTGCCATTACAGTACGACTTTGTTGTTGTAAATACCTATTTTTTTGGATGATTTAAGTATATTCATTATAGTTCAAGTTCATGTTTATTAGACCTTTGCTTCTTTAAAGCTGGGAAACATGATTGAGGGAAGTTTGCAATATGCCTCATGGTGTCTTGTTTGATTATGCATTGCTTCACAGTGTCAATTGCTATATAGTTTTATTTTAAGTACTTTTATACACACTAAAAATTTCAAGAGGAATGGAAGCCAGTTTCTTTTTTTTTCTTTTTTTTTCCCCTAGCAACATTTTCATCATACTCATCATATTTAAAACATGCTCTTGTTCGTAAAACTAAAGTGGAATTCTGTTTGTATTCAACATTTTTCCTGTAGAGACCTTAAGGATGAACACATTTAAATGTTCTCTGATGATTGTTTGCAATAAGAACAAAACCATTTGGGGAGAAAATAAAGCTGAATCTGAAAAGTTCAGTTAAAAATCATTTGTTAACATAAGGTGAACATGGCTTTGTTTTTGAGAACTGGCTCCAGGTTTAAAAACCTTTTAAAAATGGCTACTGATTATTATTATTCAACTAATCGAACTACTTTCTCAGAATTTGCTTTACTTCTATTCAATGCCATGATGAATTGTTCGTTTTATTGTTAAATCCAATATAGCTCACCTAGCACACAGAATGCTATGAATTCCTGTGGGGGTGGGTGGGGGGGGAGATTTATATTTACACTTCTAAGTTTGAATACTTTTTGGCTGAGACTATGTGAATTGATTCCCATACTGGGAAATGCCAATAAGTAAAATCAGTAGTCTATTCAAATCACGAATTCCTGTGGGGGTGGGTGGGGGGGGGGAGAGTTATTTACACTTCTAAGTTTGAATACTTTTTGGCTGAGACTATGTGAATTGATTCCCATACTGGGAAATGCCAATAAGTAAAATCAGTAGTCTATTCAAATCACTGCACAGTCACATCAGCTAAATATATGGCAATTAAGAGCAAAAACAAACCCTGAACAAAACCAATTTATTCTGTAGTCAAGTCTACATTATGCCTGAATATGTATCTCCAACTTCTTTCCCCAGACCAAAATCATGATTTGGGGATTGCACTGTAAATCAGACAGTGCCTACCCAGTGTTTCCTATGTTGAAAGAGATAATCTGAAACCGATTCTTTATGCAAATTTAAAGTATTTACTTTACCATGAATTTTCAAAAATAAATTACTGTTTAATAAGGGAGAGGGTTAGTAAGCACTGCTACTTTGAAACTATTATAACTGTCCTAAACACAGAGAGCACAGAACTTGAAATACCCAGCACCCATTCACTTCTTCCAGATATATTTTGGGGATTGGGTATAAATTCAGTTATGGAGAGATGACTAGCATGTGTGAAATTTCACAGGTAGCACGTTACAACAGAGCAGCACTTGAAAATAGGCATACTAAAATTCAGAAGCCTAATTATTGCAGATAAAAGAAGAGAGTGTAACTCATTTAACCTGCTCTACCAACTTGAGATACAGTTAACGTCATCTTGCTTTTTTTCTAATTGTTATCTTTTTTAATGAATCACTCTGGTTCCTCATATATATCGTCCTACTCAGACACTAACATACAGCCAGGTGGAGAAAGAACTGGAAACACAAATCGATTCAGAAATAGTCTCTGGTTTGGGTGGCTGTGATTCCTGTCACAAGCACATGGCTTTGCAGTTGAAAGCTATATCATCTGACACATCTCTGTCCACTGTTGCAGTAAGGCTATCTTGAGCTAGGTCACCATACCAACTGCAGCGATGCCCCACATGTGGGCTCCAGGGGATTGTCTTTGTACTGATAAATGCTTGTGTTCAGACAGGACACTCAGAGGCTTGATTTAGAACTGCACTATCCAACACGGATACCACTAGCTACATGTGACAATTGAGCATTTGAAATGTGTCTAGTCTTGCTGTCTGTAGGTGTGACATACATACCAGATTTCAAAGACTTAACACAAGAAAAATAATATGAAATATCTCATCTATAACTTTTATATTGGATAGAGTGAGTTAAAGAATACATACTAAAATCAATGTCTACTATTTCTATATTAATGTGACCACTGGAATATTTGTAATTATATATGCAGACAGTGCTGGTCTAGGGGGTTTGTGATCTCAGCCATGTGCTAGACCAAAATCAGTCCACCTCTATAGGAATGTCAGTGTGTCTGTCTGTCTGTCTGTCTCTCTCCCTTTCTCCCTCTCTCCTTAATTGATACAGAGAATGGAGTTTATCATCTTTGTCATCCTGATTATCATTAGCCATGCAAGTCCCCAAGCTTTACAACTTTTTTCCTTTATCTCTCATTCACTTTCCTCCCAATAAACACCACCTAGTGTAAATTTACTATATCCTTGGATGTATAAGTATTCTTAAAAGATACTTAATGTTGGTTTTATATTATATAAATTCTATTTTTCTTATTTAAATAAGATATGGATAATGATATGATTTTGTATATGGTAAATAAGGAAAGAATACTACAACTATTTCTATATGGTCAAGGTCTGAAGAAAAGGATCTGAGACCCAGCATCTGTTTCTCTTCTCAGATCTTTTGTGTATAAGTCTGGGTATAAACTCAGACTTCCATTCAATGATAATAAGCAATTATAATTTTATTTCTTCATAAAATATTAGATGAATATTTACTTTTTTAGAACATAGAGTTTTGTCCATAAATGTTAAAGATGTTGAAAAAGGAATTAAAGCTTTTATTTTCTAAGAAAGGAATTCAGAGTATTCTTTTATTTATTCAACAAATATATACTGAGCACTTGTCATTCGTCCAACAGTGTTCTAGATACCGGGACTAGAGTCTCTAAAACATAAATGAAATAGAATAAAATACAGACAAAAATCCTGCTTTCATGAAGCTAACATTCTAGTGGGTGAGGAAGAAGAGATGTTAAAAGAAGGAAGTAAAATATATATTAGCAAGGTAGTGAAGTTTAAAAACTGTAAAAAACAAACAAAAACAAGGAAGGGAGATAGAGAACATCTAAATGGGGAAGACTTGCAATTTTAAATAGAGCAGGAGAAACTTTAAGAAATTACATTTGGTAGAAGACCTGAGAAAGTGAAGAAAGTAGCTATGTGGATATCTAAAGAAAGAATGTTTAGGTTGGCTCGTGCAAAGATTCTGAGGCCCTGAGGCAGGATGTGCTCGAGAGAGCAAGAAGACCAATGTATCTAAGTAGAATTAGCAACTGACATATGTATCACCAATCATTTCCATGTCAAGAAATGGAAACTTATCAGTGAGATATGCATTCTGAGGAGTTTTCTTTTACTCTACTGGTCAGAGCTAACTTTGCTTGAAAGTGGTGAATATAACCCTATGACCTCCAGCAACAAAGCAAAAAATCTTCTGCCTACTAATCTATTCCCTCACCCGTCACCACACTCACAAGTTAGCTCCTCAGATCTTTAGATTCTTCCCAGAACTAATGTTCCATCTATGATTAATCAAGTAAGTGTTAAAGATATTTTTTTAAAAATTAATATATAAATTATGTTTTAGTTATGATTATTGAAGTACGCATTTTTGTGCCCTAAGGCTGCATGGCATAGGATGTAATTCTGAAACAATTCTGATGGAAATTATCATTATATAAAGTATGTTGGTGCTATATTTATCAAAGCAGACCTCCTGCCATTTCTATTTGAGTAGACACAAGATTTAAGTCTTAAATTAAGTCATAAAATATTTTTATACTTGTTGTTTTTGAATTATTATTATTAGTAGTAGTAGTAGTAGAAATGGTAGTAGTAAAGCACACCATGCATTCACCTGGGAGAATTTATACTGCCAGCAAAGCTGCAATTAATAAACATTCATGCAATTGGAGAATTGGGTATGCAATGTTAAAAGTATGAGAAAGGGTACTCTCAAAAAGCAATTCCGAGGGCTCTTTACTGACAGCTATTTTAATATAAGTTTAACTTAACTTTTATATACTTACTCCAAATTTCTTAAATTATCCATATTCGCTTTCTATTTAGACATATCAGTATTGTGATTTTTAATTTTTAGTTCCCAAAGCCCAAGAACTTCTTCTATTTAAATCACTTTCTAGAGTCTAGTGTAAGCTGTAACTTATATAAATGATGGTGAGCATGATGGAGATGAGAAAGAAAGAGAGGAAATGGATTAAGATAGTAATTTGCTTGTGTACATATAAAACATTGTGATCTTTCACATCGCAGCATTTAATCCTTAAAACATTGCAATCGAGGTATTTTTATTAGAAGTGGGATTCAGGGAAGCTAAGTCGCACGTTTTCTAAGCATTAGATTTGAGACTCGAACTCAGATTTCTTAACAAAAAGCCTATGTGCTTTCTGCCATGCATCTTGCTCAGACACTATTCAATTACTAGCCATTTTTTACTGGGCATCAACTATGTGTCAGCCTTGATGAGAGCATAGGGAGCGCTGTCAAATTCCAGACTACAAGGTGAATATCTGCTTCATGCCACCCTCCTTCTTTGCTTCAGTATGTATTTCAATAGCAGTTTATTTCATATGGACACGAAACTGGCAAAAGAAATATTTTTGTCAGACAGTTAAGTGACCCAGAGCACATAATTCTCAGTTGGTCGTTCAGTTTTCCTTTGCAAAGATCCACCCATGATTCCCTACCCTGTCCCCCTTCGCTTTCCTTAGCCATTACATAAACTAGCACCTGTTTGTGTTGTCAGTGGTATTTTTAGACTAAGGTCCACAGGGGTTTTTTTTTTCCCCCTTCATTTTTTCTCTTATGTCATAGCATGAAAATAGCTAAACTTGCTTTCTGGAGACTAACTTAAGGGAATATTTCCTGGTGGAAATTTCCTAACTGAACTGCTTTACAAAAACGGGAGAAAGTGAGATCCTGCTAGAATATTTCTCTTTTATTCTTTGACAGTTTCTGCTTTGACAGTTTGAAAGATTAAGGGATAACAATGAGAGTAGTTCTTATTATTACGCAAGTTTTACCGTGTCTTTCTCACCATTCACAATGTCTCTATTGGAATAGATGCTGATGACTACATCTGTTGTGTTATTTAAAGTAGATCTTTAAGTCAAAATGAGGATGTGTGTGCATCGCCTCATTTTGAGCTTGCTTAATGTATCCAACCATATTTTAGAAATAAATCCCAAATGCTTTTTTGCTAAGTGCATTTTCCTTTCAATTTTAAACCTATGTGTATTTTAAAGGTCATTTAATCTGCTCATTTCCAGTTCCTCTGGTCTTAAATCATCGCTGTGTTATTTTATGTAAGAGGTACTTAATGTCTCAAGAAGCTTTCGGAGACCTTTAAAACCCAAAGACATTTTTTTTCTCAAGACCAGAAGTTCTATTTTGTCAAGAGTAAACAAGCTTGAATAAAACCAATATCTCAGCCTGTTTAATAATCCAAAAGTTAGAATTTCATAAAAGTTGGAACTTGGTGAAATGCATTTTCCCTTTTGTAGCTCAATCCTCTCTATTCTTTTCTAGTTTAGGCCAAAACACATGGAGAGGATATCCAGCAGAGTGCTCTCCTCAGTGACATCTGTGTCTGGAGGAGTGTCCTGACAATTGGCAGCAGGATTCTTTCCCCCCAGGGAAAGGGAAGGCTCGAAACCCCAAATAATAATCTAGTACAGATTTCAGTTTACCAAAAGTTAAAGAAAAGGATAATAGCAGAACACTTAGCATTGCTACATGTCAGAAGGAAGACTACTGTAATTCCCCCCTTTGGGGCATGTATTTTTCATAATAGTATGCATAATTATGCATATAAATTTAAATATATTTTCATATTCAATTCCAAATTCTTTAATTCTAAATATGTAGAATAAAACAGAATTAATTGATGACAATGACTGTATTTAGATTCAAATCCTAGTCCCTGGAAGAATTGGGTCAGTATTAAATGTCTAGAGGAATAGAATTGCTCCTCTGGAACCTTCTTCTGGATTTAGGAACAGATTTTCTAATGAAAATAAATTGGGATTAGAGAGACATAAGACGTGCTGAGAAATACCTAGAAATCGTGGTTGAGAAATTTGGATTCAGTCTTTAAACTTCATAATATGTGGCCTTCGGCAAGTGACTTAAATAATTTGGGTATCTTTTTCCTTATCTCAGAAGTTAGGAGCATTTACTCTATGTTCCCTCAAGTTCATGCTAGCTTTAATATTTCATGTTTCTTTGACTCCAACATGAACTGTACCCAAGAATGGGGTTATCTGATGGTCAAAAATGAGAAAAAGCTTGGCAATTTAATTACAATTAATTCATTTAGGAAAAGAAATAAGATATTAGGGACAATAATTGGGTTTTTGGTAGAAAGTAAATCTCCCATTACTATTTTTTAATGGAAAGGAAAGGTAATATGAAGGTATGGCTGGAAAGCAGAAAGCAGTTTTATTTGTCACAGACATGGTGACTACCGTCTCAGTAAAGAACCTCCAGATAGAATCAAAATAGACAACAAATAAAACAAACAGCCTATAATCTGACCACATCGAGTATCAGAAAAATATAGGTCTTTGGGGGTCTTTTCCTAGTTTTTTCCCCTTCTTTAGAAATGTATGTTATGAATTATGATTATTGCAATGGAGCCAAGTATTCACTGGGCTCCAGCTAGATCTTTGTTTAGGGAGCATAAGCTCACTGCCAGCTGCAAACTGCAGCTGTCTGTCAGCATTTGTGAGGACAAACTGCTCCACTATCCCTGATCACTTAGCCGTAGACTACATACTGTGTCCTCAGATCTGCTCAGCACATCCTTTGCATTTTCAATACACTTCCTGTAAGAGGACGGTCTCAGTGTTTTGCATGTGCATTTTGGAGCAAATAGCTTGAAGCTTATGTCAAAATTAGGTCTATAATAGAGGGTTCTGTCTCCATAAAACTGTTTTGTGAGAGACTAACTGACTCTGGCATGATATTTCCTGATCTCCAATGTCCTGAAAAAGGCATGGGAGGCTGCGGCTCTGACAACTGTTCTTCAGGACAGAGTGACCCCTACGGAGAGAGCCAAGAGAATGGGCTGAAGGCCAAAGAGCCTGTCTCAGAGCTTGGGAATGTGAGGGTGAGAAGGCCATGGCCAAGGGGCAAAGCTAAGGAAAGGCACAGCCCAGGGTGCTGAGTGCAGCCATTCTCCTGGGCCATAGTGTGGAGCAAGGGAAGATTCAAAGGAATTTTTATCTTGGGAGAAATTTTAGTCTAGAACATTTAAGTAAACTTGGAACTCTGTCACTTAAGAAGGGGCTTTGAAAAATGATACATTTTGCTCATGTAGCATTTGTCAGCCTTCAAAGCAATTTTTTTTTCTTTAACTTTCCATGCATGCTTAGAATGAGAAAGAAGCTTGCATCACCATACCAGATTTAATTAAAGCATTTGTAGAGTTAACCAGTCTCCTCTGTTTTATCATCAAAGTGACTCATGTAAACTATAAAGATTATTTTTAAAGGGGTGGCAATTTTAGGAATACCCTGAAAATTATCCTAAGAATTTAAGAATGCCCTGCTTTCTCCAGGCATTTGCACAGAGTAAACTATGAGCTTCTTAAATTTAGGGTAAAAATTAGGACTGATGTTTCTTTGGGTCCTGGAATGCTCCTAGTACACTGCAGAAAGTATGAGATATGGAAGGTATGTTTTAAGGTTTTGTTTAATAATAATATTTTCAAATAAAAAATAAATCTGGAATTCTTTCTACTCATGGAAGTATTATGAGAACTGTTTTTTATCGTGTAAGAGTATTTTCTCAGTAAGAAATGTGCCCTCTTGGGAAGAAAGGCACAGTGCAAATTCAAATTAATAATAAAACTGTACAATATGTAACATATGGCCGAACCTGGCCTGACTCACTCATTGGAGAAAACATTCTAAAATTTGGAAAAAGTCACAATCCTGGTGTGTGTGTCTGTGTGTGCGTGCGCGTGTGCACATACATGAGTGTGTCTGGCTGTTTATGTTTGTGGGCAGGGGAGCAGTGACCCAATATAAACACTCTCTTTCCCACAACCTTAATATAAACATAGTACTCAAAACAGTTTTATTCAGGGGTGTAAACCGTGAGTGTCACGGGATCATTAAACAATAGCAAAGCTCTGTTAGTCCATGATCTTTCCATATTCAAGAGGATGGTAAAATGAAAACAAGACTCTGCAAGGGATCAATATTTTCCAAAGGAATAGCAACTTACAGTACAAGAGTATTTGGATTGCTAAGTGCCTTCACTACTCTGTGTTGCAGTTTGCTGCTTCCTTCATTGTGAAACCTTTTTGCTGGACGTGTTACATGCAATGAGCTTGGGTGTTATAATAAACAGAGAGGAAGGCTGCAATAATGTATTTCAGTTAGGAAGAAACACTTGAAAGAAATTGGTTTTGCTATACACATGATGTGAGCCAATCAATAGTGGTTTAGTCTGACAAGCACTGTCAATATCCATTGTCACAGTTCAGAAAGTCTTTAATGGATAGTTCTTCAAAACCCAATGATTTCAACACATATTCGAAGTCTTGAAATACACTCTACCTGACAGAAATTAATCACAGATAAACTCTTAGAGTTGTATACAAGTATTTTTTTAACTGAGAGCTAAAAAGCAGTCAATTAAAATTTTAATATATATTAATATGTATTTCATTTATATAAATTAATATATAGGTAATTTATGCAACAGCTAAGAGTATAATCTAATAATACCAGAGAAACAGTAAATGCCCAATAAATATTGAAAAAATTAGAGGCACTGAGATGAAGGGTGAGGAGAAACTTCTCATACCAACTGTTCTGTTTACTTACTGATTATTACAACCATGACTATGATACAGGACATCTATTATACCCTCACAATTCATAATAACTGTTAGCTTTTATCAAATGCTTATTATGCACTAGATTTTGTGAATAATAAGCTGGGCATTTTGCGAATGTTGGGGCATTTAATTTATACAACAATCGTTGGTGTGGATACTGTCAGCCCCTTTTAACAGATTAGAAAATAGAAGCACAAAGAATTTACGTTGTTTGAAGAAGCTCCCACCACTGATAAGTGACAGAATTGAAATTCAAAATTCAGAACCTATAGTATTCAAAAGAGAGACGGAATGCATGAGAGAGAAAAGAACACACATTTTTTGAAGGAAGAGCATTAGTTGTTGGAAGGAGGCCATATATTAGTGATTATAGCCTTTCCCCCTAAATGCTAATCCTGAACTCTTACTCCTGTGAAGCAACCAGGAATAAAATAAGCAAACTCTGTGGCTGGGCATAGAGAAGAATAAGACTTCCTGGTTTAGCTGATAGAAGAGCTAAGGGTTATGTAGGCATAAATAGATGTGTTCATACTATTGTGGGCTTTCTATCTGTCTATCTTTGAAAAAGAGTCAAGAAGAAGGACTAAGGAACTGAGAGACCTGGCTAGGTCACTAGCCATCTTTGCTTAAAAGGGAGCCTCACTCTCCACCCTATATCTCTACTTCTATATCCATACTTGTCTTGCTACATCCCACTACCTAGAACGTGTTGATTCTCATATTCGCCTTCTGTCCAATAGCAGAAGAGCTCAATTTGTGTTCATGGTTGTTATAGCTCTGTGAAACCCAGATGCCACCTTCAGCTTTTCTGACTGGTAATCCAGAGAGGATTCAGTCATCGATCATGTTGCTGTCCTGTGATTCACTAATCTCACCTAAGGCAACTCATATCTCCTTTTAAGCCTAGAGTGATAGACACCACCTGGGTTATTTCAGTCAGCAGTTCAGGTAAAGTGGAAGATTTAAGAGCTGAGGGTGGAAGAACTTGACTATAATGGGAGGTTAGTGCCATCTTTCTATGTCCTTAGAACTTCGACAGCATTGTGAAACAGACGGAGAGAAGTGCAGTGAGGCAGGCTAGGAATCCCCACAGGCTCAAATTCGGACAGCTCTACATTTGATTTCTGTCTCTGCCATTTATTTGCTATCTGGCTTAACCTCTCTGAACTTCAGATTCCTAATCTGTAGAATGGACAGCAATAAGAGAATTTACCACATTGAATGATTATAAGGACTAAATGGGATGTAACATTCTTAGTACAGTTCCTTGTCACATTGCAAGTACGCTAAAAACATTAGTCATTATTAATAATACATGTAATGTCAGGATGATCAGATTGGCTAATCAAAGTTGAAATTGACACTGCTTTAAAAGAAACAATACTATATACATGTTATTGTATGTTATTATGTATAAATTATATACAAATATGTAAATTATATTATATATAAATTTTCTATAAATTATAGAAAAATTCTTATAATCTAAATAAACACTTTACTCCACCACATCCTCTAAAATATTGTTTGGCTTAAGACATTTCTCAAACGACCTATGCCTGTAATATATATTTTTCTGAACTGGTTCAAATTTTATGATTGAAAATTAAAGATACATTATAGCATATTTTTTATTATACATAAGGCCAGGAATTTGGAGATTAAAGAAAAAGCTTCAAAGTTGTCATATATTACTCCCATCTATACCCACTTAGAATATAGTGTCTGTACGCATACTTTCACAAAGGTACAAACAAATACACACAAAAATATGTAGTGGTATTTATGTATACAGAGAGAAGATTTAAATACCGCCCACACAATTCGAACACTGTTAAGCATGGTTTAGTATCTGAGTCAGTATGTATAGTATAATCAGCATTGAAATTGTCTGATGCTATTAAATATGAATATTATTTCATTCTTCAACTTGACTTTTTTAGTCACAGAAATCTAAGTGTTAAGTTCTGAGAATGTTGCCATTTTCTTACATCTATGGTGGAATTGCCATGCCTGCAACTCAACTGTTTTGCTTTTTATTTTGTTCTCTGTGGACTAAAGTGCACATTCATCTATAAGGCTCTACTCATTTGATTTGGTTGCAGCCTATTTTCTATCACTAGGAGAGAATCTGTTCCTGTATTTAATATACAATCTTTCCTCATAGAAACCATATCTTTACTACATGATGCCCTTTGTCTGGATTGATACTCTATGCTAGTTTTTCTTTTTATTATTATTTTTTAATAATTTTGTTTTGAAAATAAGCTACTAGCAACCACTTACTTTATTAGCAAATTTATCAAAGTTTAGATCAGCTCTCAAGTGACAAAGTTTTACTGACACTACTATATCAAGTCATAAGAAGCCAAGACAAAACATCCAGTCAACAGAAGATATCTTGATGATCTGAATTTTTACTCCACATCTTGTACTGTATCTGATTCTGTTTCAAGGGAAAAAAATGTTATCATATGTTTCAATACACACCATAGATTTTTCTATTTAGGTTTATTTTCTCTTTTTCTTTTCTTTTTTTTCTGAATATGTAGTATTTCCTTAACCTTTGATGCAAAGATCCTTTTCCACTCAGGCTCATGAGAAAACAGACTTACAATTGAAAAAAATTACATTTGTAATATTTGCACTACAGTATTGAAGTTATCATCATCATCATCGTCATCATCATCACCATAACTATCATGAAAGTTAATTATTAAGTAACTTGAAGCTATTCTAATGCCCTAAAAAGGATAAACAAAACACCAACTCACTATAGCAATACATTATCAACATAGACACACCCTAAAATATATTATCAATAAAACAAAATGATTAAGCTTATTCATAAAAAAGACAGTGAAGAGTTTATATACTAGACAAATGACTACATTAGAGGTAGAACACACGAATACAAATATTACTTGGAAAAGCAATCATGGAATTTCCATACAGCTGAATGATGAGGACTCGACAATAAACTGCCAGTTCTGTATTGACACTGAAAATGTAAAACTGCAGTTAGATTTGACTATTTAAACTAGATAATTTAATCTAAAAGTAAACATTTTTCATTGTATAAATTCTCACTTCTTTTTAAATGGGTAGATAGCATAAATATGAATCATTGGGTAGATCATGTCTTCATATCATTTTGTTTCAAACTGATCTTTTGTTGTTGTTGTTGTTTTTGTATTTCTGCAATGTCTAAGTGGGAATTAAGTGGTTAAAACAAAGCACTGCTGTTCAAATGCCCTGCATTCCTTCTTCCAATTATTTCCAGATTTAATCGTGATTTGTGTTTCAAGTCACTTAAAGTTTCAATAACTTAGTTTCTCTGGCTGCAAGTTGGGGGTTGAAATTATAACTTCTATTTACATTGAGCATGTGAAAAATAGAGGTATTAAATGGCCAACAGTACATTAAGCCCAAACCTACCCTTTCTGCCCACTCTGACATGGGGAGTTATGTGTAAAGTTTTGCAAACTCTAAAACCACAAGCTGGAGAGGGCAAAGCAGTATTTATTACAGCCTCATGGATTAGTACAAGTGTGTGTGCCCTGGAAAGAAATCAGGCAGGAGGCTGAAAAGAAATTTAATAAACTTTATTTCTCTTTTCAATCAATTTTAGGTACAACGCTCTTATTTCAATAATTTAGAAAGTGGTACAACAGGATAATTCAGAATACAAGAAGGTTGTATTGGAAAATATGAGTAGAGACAATTCAGTACTTTGTTATGTAATCTGTGTGATGGTTTGAAAAGTGTTTGGGAATCTCTGGGGAGTAAGAGCCTGATATAACCTTATTTTGTCATTTCTTTCTGGATTGCCCTCTCCAGACACTGCAGTGTGGTAAGATGATTGCACTAAGCAACTGCCGCCAGCTCTGCCCTAAACATCCTCCTAGACTTGCAATGTGGGGAGCTCTCAGCCTCTAAAAAAACTATCTATCTACACACCTGATGCTGACCCCTCTGTAAAACCTCACCAAAAAAGTGACAAGAAGCTTAGAAAGTCATTTGGATTAGCATTTCTCTCCTTTCTTTTAGCAACATTTCTGAAACATTAGCTCTCTCAGTATTTCCAAATTAAAAAAATAAAATAACAACAACATGTAATTGTAACATGGGAATACCGCGAGAACAGCAATTTGGCAGGAAATGAGGATATTTCAAAATTAGGTCCACGGCAAGAAAAGTTCTGGCAGATGCACAATTCTGGATCATATTATCCAAACCATTGGATTCTGGAAGATTTGAGGGTTTTCTTTTGTGGTTCCCATCCTTTAATAGAATGGTAGTGGACGTTCATTATCCAAATGAGTTTCTTTCCCCTCCCATTACTAAAGTTGGAAAAAATATATATACAAAGGGCCCTCATTACAATAAGCTTTTCTACCTCTAGAGGTGGTTTTAACATCAAGGTGACTGTGTCAGGTATAAAACTCGTGTTGGGCTAATGCTTATTCTCCTATGTAATGATATTTATTGCAGATCATCTTAAAAAGGCCAAGATCCTAACTATTCTGGGGTGTGAGCAGGTTTAACACCAATTAAATCTCTCAACTGGTTAAGAATGGTGCTTAAAGCTAATGCCTTTGGCCTGTGTGTATTGAGACTTAAATCGCACATTGTTATTCAAAATTCTTAGGCTTTGAAAAATATTCTATTTGTTTGTACTTGCAAGAAAAGATCACCCATCAGTGGGGGCGCGGGTGATGGGGAGTGGGGTGGAGATGAAAGCATAAAAGAAATAAAAGTAAAATCTGGAATACCTGGAAAGTTAATCCAATTCGGGTTAATTTTTCATGGAGGTGAAAATATGTAGAATTAAGAGCGATTCTGCTATAAATCAGATTAAATGCTTTGGAATTTAATCCCATATCTTTTTAGTCTCCATTTTTAAATAAAAAGTTTAAATGGGAATGGAAAAAAAACTGCTCATGGGTTTAACATAAATCTTTAAATTGCAGTAAGCTTCACCCTCAAAAAGTAGTTGAATCTCTGAGGAAAAAGAAAAGGCTGAATTCTACTTTTCATAAATGATGGATTATTGTACCACACTGTGTATTTTCCAGTAAAGTGTCCTTTTATTTGCACTGTGTGATTACAAGTTTCTAAAAGTATGTGTGGGGTCACTTGGGTGCTGTGGGAAAATGGAAGGAACACTGTTCTGTTAAAATCAGTAGTGAAATCAGAAGCAAACTATGTCCTGATTATCATAGGCATGTGTTTAAATTTTGCTTTCCTTAATTGGTTATGTCTTATTTACTTAAAATGAACAATTTGGCAAGTTTTTCTCTCGACAACAGAAAAGTGTAAGCTATTTTATAAGTTTGGCTGTTAAAATCAGTTTGTAAACCCACAATATTCAAATACTTTTAGTGTTCACAGGGATCCAGTGATGGACTCTGCTTTATACCCATATGCTTTTTACATTTTTAGTTTATATTTACAGTGCTTTCAAGTTATTTGGTTAATAAAAAGTAAGCCATATATTACAGTCATCTATTGACTTTAACTTCTACATTGCTTGTCTTAGAACAAAATGAGCGAAATGAATGATGGCAAAAGCCTTGTAATTTAACTCTTCATCTGAGGACAATTATTTTATGGCATCAGGAAATGGAAGTTGATGCTCTAGTCTGTCTTCGGGAAAGTCAGCATTATAGGCAACTTTGGAGAGTCTGACTCTCTTAAAACTGTATAATGATACCAGTCTCTGCTAGTTTCTTAATGTGTATAAGAAGGAAACAAGATAAAATATTTAAAATTATATCTTCATTTTCTTTGAAAAACCAATACACCTTACACATATTTCTCATATGCAAAGCCAAATAGTAGTATTGAAAACAATATAATATATACATTTGAATACTATCACCAGAGTACCTAAGGGGTTCCAAAAAGAAGTAATTTACTATATAATTATTTTCATAACCTCACATGTATACCGTGTGTGTTTTAATTTGCAAAGTACTTCCTAATCACATCATTTTTACTATTTCCGAATTGGCAGGAAAAAAATACCTCTTTTGGCCCTGTGTTTGTTGACATCCTGTCATAGAAAATGAAAAGGTTTTGAGGTGAGACTAGAAATAGAAAATATTACCTTTGGTAACCTGTGAAAATGTAGATTGATTATTCCATATCATTTCAAAGGCAGACTTGAGACCCCAAATTACCCTGAGGCAGATTTTTTCTGAAAGAAATAAGTATTCCTTCAGTTTCCAATACTAGAACTCAGACCCATGGGGCTATAATTTATAAGTTATAAGTTGAAGCAGATCACATATGACTGGTGATCATGGCAATGAATGGACCCAGATGAAAATTGATAGAATATCATGTAAGCACAGTATATTCAGATGCTAAGAATAAATCTTGCAATCATACAACTTTGAATCAGTTAGTGCCTGATATTCATGGTCCTGTAAAAACAATTGTTGCTAATAGTACTTGCTATTTCTCCAGTATGACCGGAGATCAATTCCTCCTCTAAGATCTCTTAGTCTCTTGTACTTTATACTCTTCAACATGCTGTATTATAATTACACAAGATGTATGCAGCTTTATCCACAACAGTTAAATCCAGCCATGTATGTAGTAGGTGGCCAATTTGTGTGTGTGTGTGTGTGTGTGTGTGTGTGTGTGTGTGTGTGTGTTTTAATCATCCAGCAGCATTATCCAGAAATATAATTGTGCCACATGTGTAATTTAAAATCTATTAGCCTCATTTTAAAAAATAACAAGAAATAAATTTTAGTAACATGTTATATTTCATAATATATTTTATTCAACCAAAAATATCTAAAACATTATTATTTCAACCTGTGGCACAAGCTGCATTTCAAGTGCTCAATGGCCTCAAATGACTAGGCTACCATATGGGAAAGCATAGACCTAAACCAGTGCTTTTCAAATCTTTTTAAGTTCAGGTACATGTAGAAAATGATGATATTTGTATGGCTTACTAGAGTAAGTGGATAAGACTATACATAGCCAATAGCAAGTGTCCCAGGGTCTCAGGCTGCCTTGGTCTTCCTCCTCAATTACCCTGAGTGCTGAGGACATTGTGGGGAGGAAGGATCTTTCCTCTAACCTCAATGTTCTTTGGGTTGGTCTAATAATCAAATAGACATGAGACAGATTAGCAAGAGAAAATGACTGAATTTAAATACATACATAAGGAAACCCCGGATATTTGAGAGAGTCGGAAACCCCACATACATGAGAGGTTCAGAGGGGGATTTAGTATACAAGACATTTCTGAGCTAGAGATGAGGTAGCGCGCCTTGGGGTTTCAGAAGGTAATTGCAAGGAGGGCGCATGTTCAGTAATTATTAGTTTCCCCTGCCATGTAGGTAGGTAAGAAATCATTTCTGATAGTAATTCTTATCATGGGCCAGGCTCCTAATTTAAATTCTTCTGGATATTAAGGGTGGATCAAAAGTCTTTCTTGAACCCACAAGGTCTAAATTGCCTTTAGCTCAAAATAATCCACATATCACTAAGACGTCTTGGGATGGCTTGTCCTGAACCCCTATAGCATCCATAGCTCACACTCTATATAATCTTCTGTCAGGCACAATAGTTGGGAACCTCTAGTCTGCAGCAGAGGTTTCCAGCCTTTTCAAATGATAGACATATTGACCCTTCTTATGTAATAGTGGTTGTAATTTTATAGGCAGTTTATTTAAAAAATAGCAAATACATGATAGATCAGATATGTATTTTATTAAAATAGTTGTATTTCTTTTTTTTAAATTTTTTACTTTTCACAGTTCCTTTACATTTTCTAAGTGTATAAATCAGTCTTTCACCACCAATAAATGAGAACTTAGGCAGGTCCTATAACTTTTCCCTTCAGTATGTAGTAGGTGGTCAAAGTGTGTTTATTGTTTCCCTTTTCTTCCCCCAGGAGACGTTTGGCAGTGTCTGGAGACTTTTTTGATTGTCACAACTAAAGAGGGGTTGCTACGGGCACATTATGGGTGGAGGCCAGGGAAACTTCTCAACATACTGCTCCTCTTGCACAGAACAAAACTGTTCCAATAAATAAATAAATAAACAAACAAACAAACAAACTGTCCAACCTAAAATATCAGTAGTGCCAAAGCTGAGAACTCTGCTTAAAATAATATAAAATATGGTTCTTTTAAGTGGCAAGTATTGTTTTAATTCATTATTTAATAACTCCTAATCCCATGTGATAATCAACTTTTAACTGAATTTCAAATTAAAACTCTACTTTTCACCTAGGAGGAAGGCGAAATGTTTTCCTCTTTCCTTAGCCTCACACTTCACCCCAACTTCCCATCTTGCTATCAAAAGTTTGCAACAACTTCGTGGTCCAAATTAGGGGAAGAAGGATGCAAAAAATGTCTTTATTTGATTAGTTGCAAGAAGGCTTCTCACATTCTGGGCCAGGTAGACTTTTTTAAGCTGTTTCCCTTAGGCTCTTTTGTGGGTTCCTTGGAGACCCTACTAGGAACATTTGACTTCAAATCCTCTAATTTTAGGCAAATTTTTTTCCAGCTGCAGCTCCCTTCTAAGTCTGTCTTTCTCTTTTTTTCTTCTGAGTTCCTCAGAAGGGGATAAAATGACTC
>NW_006442484.1:20968463-20979582 GCF_000325575.1 Pteropus alecto
GAACTTAGCAAAATTTTTTGCACTCAGTAGCTACTTTAAAAATTTAGTTGATTGAAATCTTTCCACTTTAAATGAGTAATTGAGCTCCTGATTTCATCGATACTCCAATAAATTATAATACCAGACTTGGCACCATATCCAGACTTGAACTTGCACAAGTTTTTTAACCTCTTTGCCTCAGCTTCTTCATCTCTAAAAATGGTAGAATTATTTTATATACTTCAAAGATCATTGTGAGACTTGGTTCAACAAATATTGACTGAATGTTACTATATGCTAAACAATATTTGAAGTATCTTGGCCACATTAGTGAACAACATTTACAAAGGTAGATAAAAATCCCTACCCACATGGAGCTCACATTGCAGTAAATTGATGTTAAATTATGTTAGATGCTTAAGGGAGTACCGAGCACCTAGTAAGGTCTCAATGCATTTTAGATATGTTATTATTAACCCAACTGAATGACTAGCTTATTTTATGATATGATTTGAGAGGAAAAGAGGTTCTATGTACCTAATAAAGTACCCCAAATCCTAATATTACACCAATAATTGAGTTAAGACAGTGAAGGGCCCAGTTAAGATCTATACCTTATCTTACAGGGATGATACATTCCTATTAGTCATTCATAATGAGACCTTGAATGTATTTAGACTCTGCTTAATGAAGTTACAGACCTTAAGTGTTATGTTCATCATTGAATTCATAGCCTTTAGCATGGAGCCTGATGATCAGTAGACATTCAACAAATATTTGTTCAGGAATTAATTTGACACACATCTAACTTTGAAGATAAAGGTGAGAATAGAAAGCTGAGAATAAGGGACTGATGAACGCATGGAAAGAGTTTGAGGCAAATTTGTGTTTCAGAATTTTTCCTAGAACGTGTTGGTGGTAATTTCACGTCAGTAAGAAGAATAAGAAATATCTGCTTAAGAAAAAAATCACTTTGGGTTAATATAAAAAAGAAGATTTACAAAATCATTTGAGCAAGCAGGACCTTTGAAAATGCATGAAATACCTACGGTCAGCATATAATCATAATTAATTGAAATTAGCAATTCTAAAACATTTTTCCTCTTAGTTTAGATGAGTTTTCTTTGACCACAATTTCGTGTATGGATACAGATAAGTGGAATTGTCTAGACAAAGGTTATCATGTTAAAAATGAGAGAATAAAAATGAAAATAAATTGTGACTATACGGAGCTAGCTGCATTCTCATTGTACATTCATGTTGCAGCAGAGCTAATGTTTTCATATGGGCAAATTTTTACTCATATGCCCCGTCTAAGCAGAAAAGCCTAAGCTATTAATCCAGGTAGTTGTTCCATAACTACTGTTTTCTATTCATATTTGCATAAAGTAATAATCATAAAGGAGAAATTTACTGAAAGCCTCTGACTTTTTTTTTTAATCTCCAGTGTTCAGACTGCATCATAGTGCTTCCGATACAAGTGACAAAAACCGAGTTAAAAGCAGATTAAAGAAGTTTATTACCCGAAGACCTTCTTTGAAAACTCTGCAAGAAAAAGGACTTATTAAAGGTACAGGACACTTTATACTTTTACTGTAAAAGTGATAAATGAATATGCTTCTGTATCCATAGCTCTTCAGCTCTAGAAGAATATTAGGATATTTTAGGTTGCTTATTGGTTCTACTGTGTAAAAGAGAAAAAAATACTTGTCTAGAAAACTGATACTGATAAAATAAATGTTGCATTATAGGATCATTGCACAAAAACAACAACAACAACAACAACAAACTAGTTTTGCTCTCAGAGGATGTGGGCTCTGCACCCAGAGCAGAGAAATGGTATCTTAGTGGCCCATCAGAATGACCCCGTGTCCTCGTGTGTCTGGGCAATACTAATTTATACTTGGGATTTGAATATGTCCTAAATATATTCAATGTCCCAGCATATTCAATAACAGCAGCCCTTTTCACTATCAGAAATGTCCGGATTTGGATAAGTTTCTGATTACCCTAGTCATAGTCTGAAGTAAGTGCTCGGAAGAAAGTCCTAGCAAACTAGTGTTATGAAAACAGGAATTTGAGATCTTGAGGACTGAGAGTTCAATCTAATCTGAAATAAGCATGTATTTTTACAAGTATATCTAAAGTAAAGAATGAAATATCCTAGAGCAACCTAACCACGAGAATAGAAAAACATTGACTATGGCGTTAGACTAATTAGAATTCGGACCTTGGTTCTACTACTCACTTGTAATGACATTGAACAAGTTCTGATATCTCTGAGCCTCAGATATTTCATCTGTTAAATAGGAGTACTTATACACACTATTGAGAGGCTGTTGAGTGAAATGAATGAGATAATTTAGGTAAAGCATTTAAGAGAGTTTCTGGAACATATGTATTCAATAAATGTTCACTGCTATTAATATTATTATTTATTACTTTTGTTATTACTATTAGTCTTCCAGATAAATGAAAGAATAAATAGATAGATAGAACCAGAGATATAACAGATTTCTATAACTGAAAATCACCTTATAGATCACACAGGCAAAATGTATCATTTGCCTAACCAAGAAGACATATGCATCTAGCCCATTTTCCTCCTTGTTTTTCAAATTTTTTAACCGATGGATGTATTTTGAAAATTAAATATTAAAACATTTTGAAAATGGGCTGAAATAAATTCCTTAAATAAACTCTGAGAACAAAGTTGAAATACTGATTCTTATAGAAATCAAAAGAGTTGATTTAATAATATACACTCATTTCTCGGGAACAGGGCAAAGCTGATTTTAATATTTTCAGCAATAGTTAATATGAGAATTATTTAAATAGTTTATAATAACTGTTTGATTTATCGACTTCAGTCCATTTTGAAAAAGGTGAACATATCTCAAAAATCATCTGGCATTTTGAACCAATCGTGGAAGGTGAAATTTATGAAGCATGAGCATAAATATCACTAATAGAGTGGAAAAGTCTTAGAATATAAGCATTTGGGGGTAGAACTAATGCTTACTTCAAATACGGTTTATCTCAGACTTTTTCTCTCTGAAAATGTCCTTTTCAGTGCCACAGACAGTATTTGATCCTCTACAGATTCAATTACATATAATAGTATACTAGTACATTCAATTATACCTTAGCATTCATCCCACAGATTATCATTTGCCTAGACAGGATTCAGTTACAGGTTACCTGCCATTTTGAAAAAATATAACACCAGATTAGTAGCCCAAACAGTCCCAATCTGACATAAGGTCCAAATTTTTCATGATGCTGGCAAAATGAAAAGGATTTTAATTCAGTGGCAGGGTCTGTGCCCAATCAAAATGCTAAGGAATTAATAACTATAACGCTCTAGAATTGGTCTCAGAAAGTGGCAAACTGGATGCCTAATGCAGTCTTCATACCGATATAATGGAACCACTGAACACTCTTTGCTGTGTACACTCCCTGTCTTAGAGCTCCATTAAATTTTCACCATAGCTGACCAATGAGTCAGTATTCATTAGAAGGGCTGTGGAAAATCTATGTGAAATTCTGATTTGATAAGCTGCCATTGTTGTCTTCAGTGGAATTTTCTTCCAAATACAGATCAAGTTATGCAAATACAGTCACTTCTTGGGCTTGTTTCAGTTTTAACTGTGAATTTTTTAAAGCTTTTACTGAGATGTTTTATAAATGAGTGAATAGCATTAAACCAATTTTTAAAAATACAGGCCTAGTAAAATTTAATACTTTAAGTCCATTTTCTTAACATATCTAAGGTAAAGACTTAGAAAAAGCAATGAAACCAGGGTTTTTGATAGGTTACAAAAAAATCATATAATATAAATTAATGATTAATGGTTAAATTATCAATTTCTCCAAGTAAAATGACTTAACTCTTTCAAGGAGAATTATTTAGAAAGAGGTACAATGGTTTTTTAAATTGTTCTGTGGTGCATTTTCCCAAAGACTATGTATGAAATTCTTTAAATGTTCTAATTGTGCAGCTCTGGAATAAAGGTCCCATTGCCATTGTTTGGGAGAGGTGTGCACAGTGGTTTGGGTCTTACAAGTGTGCTTCCTGATACCTGGGAGGGGCTTTGCAGCACCACAGCCACTTTTCAAAGTCTTTAGTTTTCATGTAATATTAGTGGGGCTGCATTTTCTAATTTCTTAAATCTGGGTAATGGGAAGGGTACATTGTGATACCAAAAAAGGGCCAGCAGATAATTCTGAATGATAACCCAATGGAAATTTTAATAACTCAGCTGAGTGTTGCAATCATTGTGCCATTTACCGTGGTAGCTTCTGAAAAGCCTTCGATTTCTCCAGCTACTTTCACATTTGCCAAGGAGGGAACAGCTAGTGCTTTTTAAATACGTGAGTTTATTGCACTGAGCATCTTGTTGGAAATAAAACTCTAATCAGTTTAATGTGTAAATTATATAGGTGGGAGAATGCAGTTTAGGGTGGTAGGTGTGTTTGTAAATGTCCTCTCTACTTGCTTTTGGAACTGAAGTAATACCTCTTTCACATCAGTCAAACTACTTTATGTAATCTTTCAAATAATAGCATTGACCTCCAAGAACAGAAAACACTTGGCAATGCAATTTTTAAAAAAGATAACAACTGTTTGATTTTTTTAAGAGCAACTATTATTTCCTAAAATCAAATGACAGAGTTATTTGTCATTAGAGAGGGTTTGTATGTTTAAAAAGTAGTTTCTTTCATCTTAATATGGATGAAACCATACCGGACGGTATTAGTAGAAATTGGTAGCACTGCTGGACTACTTCTATTTTTTAATCAGTGTATTATAAGAAAACCATCTGCTTAAAGATTAAATAGTATGCCCGCAGAATTTATGATGAAAAACAGTGCTCTCCTGCCTCATCCCAGTTTTTCTTCTTATACATTACCACTTGGAAGTGTTTCTATTTGTATTCTTCTCGTGGGTGGTTCCATATCTTATATTATTGTTATTTGAGGATTAGATTAGTTTGTTTTTATCAATATTTTGCTTATCTTTAACATTATAGTGCCTTGATTTATCAAGCTTAGACATTACCTCAGATTTCTTTTACAATCAGCATGAATTCAACTCAATTAAACCAGACCTCTTCTACCTGGCCATTTTCCTCCCCAAATATACATGGTCAAATACAGTTGGCTTGCTGTTTTTATTAGCTTTCTCAGAAACATCCAACATACTTAAATCTCTACTTATTGTTTTATTAACCACAGAAAATTGAGACTTACTGCGTCCATTGACATGATGAGAAATTTACTGCCCTCTTCCCCTTTCATCTCCTCCGCCTTTTCTATTGTAATCTTTACTTCTACATCATGAAAAGTTATATTTTTCACTGGTTTATATAATTATGACTTATGTATAGTTTGATTCTAAAAGTTAAAAACCAAAAACAGCATTCATCGGATTACAATTATGTAAGATTGTTTACTACTATGCCAAGTATTAGATTTCCTTCTCTGTTCTTGCACTATAATGACCTTCAAAGAGCAATGTCCCTTGATCATGGTAAAAAGAGCTTATCTTTTCTTTTACAGTTGAAGGTTATATTATTTCTCTTGTACTGTTTCACAATCACAATTAAGCCCTCCATCCTCCCCATATTTTACATCTAAATGGGGAAAAAATTACTCATCAGCATATACTTTATATTGATCATGTAAATATTATGCAGTCTTTGGCCAAGTAAAGTGCCAGATTGGCTTAATGTATCCATGGGTCCAATGCTATGCTTTATGGGCCACATAAATTATATTCTGATTTTTAAAGCTTATGCTTCTTCATTTACTTGTAATCATGATACCTTTTAGTTTGATATATTGTTTGATTGTGAATTTCTCATGTAGATTTTTTTCCCAGAGTTTCATTTTTTTCTTGCTTTCTAGGCCTTTACGTCATTAAGGGTTTGTCTCATTTAAATAGTCTATGCATTCTAGTCTGCAATTCCCTGCTTTTTTTTCCCCAGCATATCTTCTAAAGTTCTCCTACCATCTTATACCAATTTGAATTGGTTGCTTTCCAGGCTTCATTCACATTTATCGCCCTGTGATTACCTTTCACTGATTTTTTTCAGTTATATTCAGTCTTCTAAATCCCATGCCTTGTCTTTATTGCTTTGATTCCTTTTATTATTATGTAACAGCTCCAGTAACTCATTTAGAAAACACAAGACCTCGAATATCTAAAATTATCATAAATATGCCTACACATTTAATCAATACTTTAGTGGGGTATAAAATTCCATTGCCTCTAGAATGCATAGTTGTAGATTCCATTCTTATTCTTGTTACTTTGATTTTTTTTTTCTTTCAGAGTCATTTTTTTTTTTGTCTTTATTTTGAGATCCTATAATCAATATAATGTATATAGTTGGCAGAATTTTTTAAATGTATATTCTGTTTGGCACTCAATTTGAAGAATCGTGATTCTCTTTAGCTCTGCAATGTGTTCTCTTTATTATTATGTTAATAAGTTCCCCCATCAGTTTTCCCTGTTTCCTCTCTTGAGATATTTATGATGTGAGTATTAGATCGTCAGAATTGATTTTTCTCATATTCTGAAAAAATTCTCAATTTTACTCTTCTGTCTTTATATTAATTTATTTTAACTGTAGCAATTATATTTCCAATTTTGTAGATGTCTTTCATTTTCTCACTTCTTCTTTGCATATTTCACTCTTTCACATGCACAAGGATAAAAACTTTGTTGACCACTCTTCCCCCATATCTAATAGTGAGGATGGCAGTTAGCACTATTTAATTAATTAAATATTAATTAACTGAATAAGTAAGAAAACAGAACATAAGTTATATCTTTAGTAACTTATTTAAGGATGTAAATTATAATTTGATGTCATTTTAGACTTTTGCTTTTTATTTTTATTTTAAAACATTCTCTTCAGTTCTTTAAATCATCTTTTTCATCTAAGTTCCTTTCTTTTATGTATTTTTCTTATTCTATTATATTAGTGACTTGGCTCAAATGTCTGGTGGACAATGGTTGTCTGTTCTTAATACAGAATGAAGCTCCACAAAGACTAGCTGGAGCTCTGTATACACTGGTAGAGCTTGTCAGTGATATGGTTTTACTGTGAGATGATCTCTAGAGACTCACATCTCCTTGAAACATCAAATATTTCTAAAAGATACAGAATACCTATATACGCTTGATAAACTGAATCAATGTTTATAAATTTTTATGATGACAGAAAATTTTCAACTTCATTTTACATTTAAAAAAACTGAGTTTATTTGTGAGCACAGCAACTTTAGAATTTGACTAAGATAGATTTAAGGCTGGATTTTGCTATTTACCAGCTATATGACTTAATATTTGGTTATTGACTTTTTCATTTATGAAATTTACATCATAACATTTAAATGAAACATTATATGTGAAGAACCTTGCATGATGCCCAGCTCATCTTAACCATTCAACAACTTTTTTTTCTCCCTTTCTTCCTTCCTTTCTTCCTTCTTTCTTCCCTTCCTTCTCTCTTTTTATTTTTCTTTCCTTCATTTTATCTCTCTTCCTCTTCCCTTCTTTTCTTCTTCTTTCTTTTTTTTTTTTTATTTGCGTTTATGGAGCAAATCATGACCACAATGGCCCAAGGAAACCATTCTCCCCAGTATTTCTTTAAAATTTCAGAAATTAATCCAGGCGAGTGTCAGGAAAGGCAACAGCAACTTGCTTTACTTCAAGAAAAATGCATAGATAATTTGCAGTTGACTCATATTTATCTATTTGGTAATTTTTATCATGGTACTCTTTATATATAAATGGGCATGAGCTCATTTTATTTCCTAGCTCTACCCACTTACATAATGTCATCTAATTACTGGAACATTTAAATAATTACCTACACAGACACAACTAACTGTTTAAGGTATCCATCATATGAGAAAATAATGTCTTTGAATTTGTAGTACTTTCGTAAAATATGCCAATTATATTGAAAAGTAAAAAAAGATTTTTCATTCAAATTGCAGATACAAGTTATCAGCTCTAAGCTTTCAACAGCCAGGTTTATGAATAATAAAATAATTGAGTTAAAATAATTTGTTAAAACCGATGTATAATGAGTAACCTACCTGTCACATTATCGATTTAAGCAAAATATATATGAGCACCACTACAGTATACATTTGAATAGAGATATGCTTCAACTCTGCCAGTTGATGAGTGTTAGTCTGAGAATAATTGTATTTGAATTTATATACTGGGGCATGGTTCTATCATTGCTTGGGTCTGAAATATTTTCACAACTTCCACAATATGCACTAATGTACTTAAAAATATCTTGTAAATCTTCTTTTCTTTAAACTTTTTTATGGTTCATAATTGAACTGTGATCCTTACGAGTGAGCTATGTCATGATTTAATATTAGCCAAAATTAATAGCCAACCTTAAGCTTCTTTATCTTGGCCTATGAGCTTCCTGTTTCCTTTGCATTTATAGTTCCCAGGCAGTTTCTGTTATTTAAAGGCTCTTGGGAGCAAATGTGTTGGTAATAGAGTACCACATAGCTAGCTTTTGTTCAATAATAAAATACAGGTCACCATGAGAGATGGCAAATGTTGAGAAAAAAAGTGCACCTGGGTAGCAGGTTAAGCTCATGTCTTTTAAAAGCCTGTTATCTAGGGAGGAAATGATCCAGGTCTTATGAGATATTAAAAGCAGAATAACTTTTGAGCAACAAGAGAGAAATGAGGTCCAGAAATGGGAGTGAATTAGGTAAGGGGAAAAAGAATAAGCCAGAATAATAAATCGGTTTCCTTGTGGTTCAAGAACTTACTTTCTTATGGAGAGAAAACTTTTTACACGAGCATTAGTTAGAATATAATATTTGAGGTGGTGACTTATAAATTCTTGAGTTTTAGTATCTAAAAAATGGTTTTATTAATAATTTCCTGGTATGACTCATTACATTTTGTGTATTTGCAAATAATAATGATAATAATAATTAATAATAAGAATGTTTCTCCTTTTCCCTTTCTTTAAATTATCATTTTTTCCCTTTAAGTCCTCAAGATCTTTCTCTTCTTTACTAAAAGAAAATTCCAGATAATATCAGGCTTTAGTCCTAAAACTGACTGGATGCCTGATAATAGCTATGCTAAATACTGGGAATATAGATGAATAAGACCTAATTGATTCAAAACCAGCATATTGGCTGGTTTTTTTTTTTTTTTTTTTAGTCAAAGACCTCTAAAACCCGTATTAAATCTTGCCCTGGCAATAGATGCTGGTTTTATTCATTTCATGGACTATCTATCTTTAAAAGATTTCCTACAGTTTTGGCATACTCTATATGGTTAGTCTAATCCTGGTGCCAGTTGGAAATATTGTCTCTAGGCCTTCCAGCTTGAGGACTGACAAGTTTCTATAAAATAAGAAGAAATAAAGTATGAACATCAGTAAGGAAACAGTAACAGGTAGAGACAGGTTTGTCTCATACTGTAAATCCATACCAAGTTTTAAGTGTACCTTGTGCTTGAACTCAAATTGTATATGGGTCTAGATTGTAGAAAAGATAGAAAACCTCCCCTGCCATCCCCCGACATTGTATGAACCAAAGCATATGCTCAAAGTAGTTTCAGACAGCCAAAAGTCAGGCAAATATTTCCTTCTTGTGCCAGGAGGCTGCTGCCCTCTGGAGAGGTGGTCTAAGACCATTTCAATTCTCTAATCACATACTAATCTTTCCTTCATGAAACCACCCAAAGAGAAGAAAATGATGCAGGGTCCTAATCAGTGTTCACAAGAATCCTTTTTTTTTAAAGGTTAGCATTTATTATTGATGCCCTGCTGTTCTCCAGCAAGCGTTCTATCTCAGTT
This sequence comes from Pteropus alecto, assembly GCF_000325575.1. NCBI lineage: Eukaryota > Metazoa > Chordata > Mammalia > Chiroptera > Pteropodidae > Pteropus > Pteropus alecto. The sequence continues at coordinate 20,978,306 of NW_006442484.1, forward strand.
CCCTCATGACTCCTAAATCTAGCTTCACAGGCAATGGAAGAGTCTTCAGTTTAGTTCTTGTTAGCTTTTCAAGGCCTCTGTAGACCCTATGAACTGTATCCAAAGCCATTGCTGGCTACACACCTTCTCCTTTGCAGTTTTTATAGTTCTGCTTACACAAAGTGCTAGCTGGTGATTTCATTTTGTGGTAAGGTGGATAATGGAAGGGGAGGAAAATAGAATTTCATCGTAACCTGAAGATTGATAATTTGAATAAATGTCTGAATAAATGCTTCATATGCAGTGAGATGAGTTTAATTTTCCACAGCATTTGAGAAACGAGGTCCCACTCCTTACTCGCTCATGTTATGATTGGGATTTGAGAGTCCACATTCTGTGTACATTGAATGTATCTCTAAAGACAGTACATACCAGAGTTCTCACAAATACTATCTTCTCATCAGGGTCCACATTCCGCAGATGTGTGTACTGCTACAAGCACAGAAAATATTAATATCAACAATTCATTTTGACATAGCCTAAGATTAATAAAGTGCTGTTTTATCTCCTTTAGCATCAGTGACAGTTGCACCCCCCACCCAAATCCATGTCTATTATAAATCAATAATATTCTACAAATTCTCAATATACAGAAAAAATAACTCTATCATTTTATTTCGGGGGGAGGAGGACAAGGGAATTTTGTTTATATGGATAAATCTCTTCCTTTTTGACTTGTTACCTTTCATGATTAGTGACATTGAAATGTAACCAGCCTCTGTAAAATTTAGTCATCAGAAAAATAACTCCATGTTGCAAAAGTGCTATTCTGGCATTTTTTATTTTTCTCTGTGGGGAGGAGGCAAGAAACTATATCAGAATTTGGATAATCATAATTGGTGGTCTGTCGGTGTTAGTCATATTGCCGTATAGAGAGGTATATCTCTCAACTTTTCTTTGAAATTGACTATATTGCTCTAAGTGTGTTTTATCAAAGCATTTTCTGGGGCAACAGATCTGAAAACATAAACTTTATGTAGCATTATTCCTCTTTAGATATTTCCCTTTAATATGTTCTTTCTTTTTGAAGATAAAATAAAAGTACATAAAAGAGTTCTGGGAATAGGCAGCTATATGTCATAAACACCCTTCTCTCCCCCTGGCCCCATGCCTCCAGCCCCTGAAATTTGGAAATGATTTGATTGAAGTGATGACTGCCTTGATCTTGTTTGAATACTCCTCCTTCTTCATTGTCTTCTTCTCTCTATGGGAGGTAACAACCCTGTCATGGAGTCATT
>NW_006442484.1:20979638-20990176 GCF_000325575.1 Pteropus alecto
CACATGGCCTGACAGTGACATATTTGAAGTAAGGACTGTGCTCGAAGATCCAGAACATATGGCTGAAAGAGTTTTCTTATAAAAAGCAACTATTAAGATAGTTTCTAGATTCCTATTCACAATGGACACATTCCTTCATCCCTTTTATTCTCATTAAAAAAAAAATACTACCCACAAATCAGAAGACTGACCAGTTTTCCTTCAAACGTGTTGCTTTGCCAGGGTGAAAAGCAGAACCCTGTTGACTAGAAAGTTAAATGCACAGCCATCAAGGAAGCAATGCAAACCAGACTGCCAAACATATTATGAATATATTGCTTTTCTTAAAAATGCTAGTTGGTTTTTCATACTGGAGTATTGACTAACTGTCTGTGTTTGATGTATGGTTTACCAGCCTGATGTCGACTTATGGTTAGAGCTTAACTTGTTAGTTCTGCTTTTGCAGCCAATTCAGAATAACTACAGATGCCTCGAGATATTAAAATTGACTGCTCAAATGGACTCAGTGTGGGGGTTTCATTGGTTTTAAATTGATAACAGCTGAAAGAGTGAATGATTAAAGTGTACATGGCATAGGACACAGTTCTTTCATAGAAATTTTTGTGAACAAACTCCTTTAGTGTGGGAATGTTTTCTTTCTTTTTATATCATAGTTATTTCTAAGCAATCTTTAAAATTGCACAGGAATATTCAGGAGCTTACAGATGAAATAATTCCTGAGAAACTGAGATAAATTTTGATGAAGTGAGTTTCTATTCTGTAGGGAACGTTTAAAGTTAAGTAGCATTCCATAAGGTGGTAATTGTGTCTATTTCCCAGGCATTTGAGTTAAATAAGCTGTATAGGAAGCATAAACTGTCATAATAGAGAGTTGGAGTGTTGTGTACATCTCTTTCTTCAACTCACAAAAACTGAAGCTCTAAAGTGCCTTATCACAGATAAGTCAAACAAAGCCTCTCCTTTGCTTTCTTATTCTCCTGGGAACAGTTATTTGTTTTCATTATTAAAAAAGATGAGATGATCTGAACACTTTATTCTCATGCAGGGAAAAAACACACACACACATTAAAGAGAAATAAGAAAACTCCCCCCCTCCCTCAAATCAGCAACACTTATATTAAAAAGGTTTTATGAAAATGTACTTTCATAATTGAATAGTAGCTTAAGGAAAAAGTCTAGTAAAAAATTCAGAGAAATTAAAAGAGATTTATAAGAAAGAAATATCTGTTTATACATACCTTCTTCAACTTATATTTTTCCAAGAGTTTGATGCCCTTACTGTCCAATACTGTGATCTAACACCATTCTATTTTCAATTGTCTCTAGTATTTTACTTTTGATATTTTATTAAAATTATTAGAAGCACTTTATATAGCTCACTGATAGAGAACATCAATCTAGAATAATAATATTAAGTTAGAGTTTGTTGAAGAAATATAAAGTCAGGTACTATATATCCATTTCACATATTATTAAAAGAAAAACTAAAACTTTGTGCCCAGCTAGCATATTCTAAATATACAACAAATATCAAGTGTTAATTACAATTAGTGGAATAAGAAATTTAGATATATTTGACAATAACATCAGTGGATACTAATACATATGTTCAGATATGTAAGAGTCAAATTATTAAGAATGCTCTAATTCTAAAACAAAATAAGTCATGTATGTGGCCAATATTTATAAGAAAATGTGTTAGATATTGTTCAAATTTTGCTCCTAGTTATAACCTATGTACCTGGACTACATGTTAAAATTGCCTTCCTGAGATGTATGTAGTCATTGGATTATGCTTTGCGTTGTAATGGATAACTTGTACAGATAGCCATCTAAGAGGCTGCTACAAGGATTGACATTTTTGTAAGGTCTAATTTTCTTAGTAATGTATGAGCACAAGAGAAAAATTTTCATTCCCTTTCAACAGTTGTTGAGCTCCAATTTTTTAATGATTTTCTTATCTACCCATATTAGACAGGAGGAAAATTTTAGAGGAGGTGTCATCCAAGTTAAACACATGCGAGGGTCATTAACTTGAATATATCACTTCTAACTTGTCCCTTTGAACCTGAAACTCAAACTCATAAGAGGAAAAGAAAAGATGGAGGGAAAAGAGAACTGGCCTCAGTTAACCTCACAATGAAAGAATCTATCATGCAATCTATCTAGAGACTGAGAAATAAGAAAACAGATGGTCTGAAAAATATCTTGAGGATATCTTAATATCTTTTGATTCCAAATAATCTAAATTTCAGAAAAACTTTTACTCCCCCAGACTGCCTCATCATTTGTACCACCTCATGCATTCATTCTCTGCACAGTAAAATACTGTGTTTACATCTTTTGTTAGTCTGCATTTCAGATGCACTGGGGCCTTGAGTATATTGCAATTTTTCCATCTTAAAAAATTAATCAGCATAGGAAAGCATTCAACATTATGCAAAGAATTTGACAGGACCTCACTTAATGTTTTTTAAAAACAATTAACATGTCAAAGGAGGAAGTCAGAGCCTATATTGGTTATAAATCTGTTTTCAAAACCACCAGTTGAAGAAGTCAAACATTTTAGATCTGGGGACAAAAGCAAGTCTAGGTCATTTCTTCATCAAAAACAAAATCCCCAATAATATTAGATATCTCAAATTCTCTAGCATGAGTTTCTTTTATTCATGTACATACATGCATTCATGCCTCTTAAATCAGAAAAATCACATATTTATAGTATGAATGAATGATCTTGAGGAAAAGTAGTATTGGTCAGAAATATACCATTAATCAGACCTGAAGAGGGATAATCACATCTGTGTACGAGGTTATGTTCAATTCTAGTGCCACAGCACCATGGTGAAAGTACTCCAAGGATGGCTATGCAATACAGGAATACAAATATTCCAAATTTGACTGGACAGTGCCACATACTAGGGCACGACATTAGTAGGTATGCCTGTCTCATACTGTAGCATGAAGGACAAAATGGGAAGCAGAAGCTCTGGTAGAAGCCATGGTCTCAGATGAGACTGATGGTCAGGAAGTAGATAGTGAGGAAAACAAGGACTACAGTATTGGTCCAGGACCAGAAGGTAGAGAATAAATAGCCTATTGGAGAAAGTTAGGGAGGTGGGATGTCATATCTGAGGAATTCTGGAGTTGGTAGTGTGTACTTTTGGGTAAAGTTTTAGTGGAAAGCACTTCTCTGTGACAACCCAAAGCCATCTGTTCCTACAGTTATTATAGTATGAATACCACCAAAGCCCAGAGAAAGTTTCTTTCTCCCAGATGCAATTTTCTAAGTCAAGAGTCTGAGAAGCTGCCGTGGATTTGTGTGTTGAGCTTCAGTTTCACATACTGAGCTGGATCATAAATGTTCATCTGAGATCTGCTAGAAAGAGCCTGTCTGTACTCATCAATTTGGCACACCATCTGGAGCCTAGGCATGGTCTAGGAAAGCCTCTGTTGGAGAAGGGACACAGCCTGTTGTCTGCATTATCACCATCCTAGAATCCTGGACTCCAAGAATATCTAACAAGAAATGCAGCTCATTCTTAGGAAAAAGAGATAGTTGGACACAAAACTGTACTTACTTTTATATGATAAGTATCTAAAGAATGTTTGAAATAATTAAATATATGAAAGACTACTTTCCTCAGTGGGTCTGAGTACATATGGTGTGAAATGAAAAGGAGGCAGTGACAAACTCTCCCTATGCTACTTGAGAGAGCTATATGTATTCTCTTTTACTCAGAAAAACAAGGTATTGCAGTCATTAAGCCATAAGATCATCAAATGTTGAAGTACATTTGAAGTCTAGTCTTGGCTCTGCTATTTACTTGCTTTGAATTTGGGCAAGGTAATGAAATTTTCTATCTTAATGGTTTTCAGATAATACCTCTTAACATTGTTGATACTATATAATGATCAATTAGCACAACAAGTAATGACTATTAATTAATTCTTATATGCTACTCCTAATTCTACTCTTAATATGGCATGGCATATTGCAAGTGCTCCTTCTCCTGACTGCAGAGTAGGTATTCTGAAGATTGCAAAACAGATAAATTATGATGAAAATTTATGACATTACATTAATAAAGCCATCATTTTGAGCATTCTATGTGCCTAGCACTGAGCATTCTATGTGCCTAGCACTGCACTATTCAATAACAATGTTGAAGAATTATGCTTGCATTCCTTCATGCTTTGATTGTTATTCATATTGCCTACTCATCTATATTCTTTAAATCACTGTGTTCTCAGAGGATACTAAGTTACATAAAGCACAGTCCTCCAAGAAATGAGTAAGGGAAATAAACATACAAAAAATATGGTATAATATATCAAATGTAAAATGCTCTAAGGAACATTCAGGTCACAGATTTGGGGAAATTATAAATGGTAAAACTATGGGAAAAATTAATGTTTCCTTTATGATCTTTAAACTGAGTCTTGACTTTTGGATGTGTGGAAAAATGGGTAAGATATTCAAGGTGCAGAGCTGTGGGAAAGCTTGAGGAGCAATGGCTAGGACGAAATGTAGAGGGTTTGATGAGAAGAGTCTGTGGCAGGGGTTTTGCATAGTGCGAGGCTAAGAAGTTTGTATTTTATTTTATAGGCAATTTTATTACTCACTTCGTATCTATTTTTTTAATTATTTGGTGAACATTTATGGAGGACCTACCATGTGATGTGTGATGGGCTACACACTGGCCTGCAAAGGTGTATAAGATGTGACTCCTTCCTTCAAAATTAGACACTGAAGCACTGCTTAGAAAGAAGTATTCTGCATCAAAAAATCACTTTTAAACCTTGCAAACTTAGTTCCACTTTAGAAGACCATTGGAAAAATGTATTTAAAAAACTATATCATGGAATTAATGCTTATTGTCTAATTTGTCTTAATTTCTATATAACCACAATGGGCTACCCCAGCAGTCTGTGGTTATGAATGAGGCAACACTGACAAAAGGGGCAAATACCACAGGTCTGGGCTCCCACCTGTATAATTGCAGCTACTCAGCCTTATCTTGTCTCCAAGGTCTCCCTAGCTGCTTTTGGGAGCACCTGGAATGCATTGCATATAATGAGGACTGCCTGCCTCATATTCTTCTTTGGTACCTAATGCCTATAAACTGCTCAAAGAAGGCACTTCACGATTGTGAAACAGCCAGCACTTTTTGTGAGATGGCCGCTTCACTTGCTTAGGTACTGCCCAGGAGCTTCTAAACCTACAAAACCTTCCAGGAGCCAAATAATGCTCTTAGGTTTTGAATCTCTCAAAGTGAGAAAATAGCTTCTTTCCACTCTGTCCGAGGCCCTTTCCTCCACAGAAGTCTTATCTACCCATTGGGACTTAACTGGGATACACATACTATTTGCCATCTCTCAGAATTCCCATTGACCTCCATAAGCTCAAAATTCCTCCTAAGTCACTGTCTTTTCACCAACTAATATCAATGCTTGCAATTACACATCTGGATGATGACTGTCATTCTGCCAGTTCAGTAGGCCCAACCTGAGATATTTCATTCCATCTTTAAATGCACCCATACCCCACTGATGAGAGATCCTGTTAACTAGAAAAATTATATAAGTGAAGAGTATGCAGTAAAGCCAGAAAACATGCAATGTGCTAAGTGCATCCCACAGCGAGATACTATTTACTCAATTTTGTGGGCAGCTTTGGGACAGGATAAGATGTTTAGAAATGTCATTGCATAGTCACTTTCTACAGTAGGAGCTGAAAAAAGAGAAATGTCCACTGTATTTGACTAGAGGCTCAAAAGAGACACAATGTCTTCAGAAATGTGTGCAGCATGACCCACTAATTTGGGCTCATAACCCCTTTTCTCCAATTAGATTCCTGGAAATGTTTTTCAATTTCTTTGCATGGAATAACCAGCAGACCACATTGTTCAGAGCAGCCCACAGGAATGGGCAGAGCTGCGCAGAGCTTCCACCACACCTCCACAGAGCTAGCCAACACTTCCATAGAACCACATGGTTCCCAGCTCTTAATATGGTTTATTATAAAATCCTTTACCTGCCTCAAAGCACTTTTCATCAAAGCTGCTTTTAAGCTGAAGCTGAGAACCAAAGAACGCCTTTAACAGAATCCTGAAATAGCTTTTAACCCGAGGCAGAGAAGAGAAAATGCTTTTAACCTAAAGTGCTTTCCTCTTAGGTACTTCAACAAGTACCTAGCACTCAGCATTAGTGGCTATGAGAACACCCTTAAGACCCAAATGAAAGAGACTCCATTATAGATATTCAAACCTGTTATATTAATATATTACAAGTAATATTTGAAATCATTAAGCAGTTTTACTCCAACTAAATTTGAATCTTTTCTTATTGAACTATGCATTCATGCAAATAAATTGAAGTCTTACCACCTGGGATTCTAACAAATCTATGCTTCTATTAGGAAAAGTACAGTGTTCTTTCCTAGATTTTACTTAAATTTGAAGTGAATTCAAATTTTCACATCCTCTCTACCCTACAAGAATCTTTCAACTTTTATCAATCACTGAATGACATTTCTAGTTTTAGTTCATATTCGTTGGGCTAAAAAGGTAATTTAAATCATTTAGAATTAATTCGATCAATTATCTGAATAAATTGTATGTATCAAGTTTTCTCTTTAGACTTATCACTCAAACAGAAATAAAAGTACTGATTTTGTAGTAGTTTTAACCCCCCAGTGAAGTTCCTACTAAGTTAAGTAAGTAGACAACCTAATTGATAAAAGTTTTAACTTCATAGTAATTATGGTAAGTTATGTGATTGAGCAATTAAATTCTGGACAGTTTTCTATTTTAAGAATGTAAAATGTACACAAGCATGAAATAGGTAGCAATATTTGACATCTTTGAATTTTATCCCCCCTCCCTTTGCTAGTCCCCTCTGTAATTCTAAGGAAATGAAGACAAGCAGATGAAAAGCAGAAAATATTGTCAACCCACAATCTTTGCTAAACAAAATTTGGCCATATTAATCATCCAGAACGCACTAAAGCAAACTAAACTGAAGCATATTTCTCTCATACTTGAGTGCTCATGTCAAAATCTTTAGATAGAAATCTCTTCCTTTTATATGTTGCTTTCTTAATTATTCACTCATTCATTCATTCATTTATGTATTTGGCAACCAGAGGGCAATGTAATAGAATGTCATAGAAATACAAGTAGAAGGAATTACATTTATCTTGTTCTACTCCCTGTCTTTCACCTTGAATATTCTTTGTCAACTCCCTCCTACCTAGTAAACTTCTATTCATGTTTACTCTTCCAGCTGTTACAACTCCAAGAAGCTCTCCCTGTCTTTCTCATTCTGAATTAGTCCTCTCTTCTCTTTGTCCCCAAACTATAATTTTATTATTTAATTATTTTAATGTCTTCTAACTGGACAATGAGCTGCATTGTGGACTAGAGAACATCTTCCTCAACTCCTCTTTCAAGGAAGATTATTGCCTAGAAAGGGGTAGATCGGAAAGGAAGCAGGACATGAAGTCTTCTAGTGGTTTTAGAATTACTTATTGATACTTTCTTGTTCCTTCTTATAGAAACTCAGTGGGCACTGCTCGATGTAGCCTGCTCCTCTCACTAGCCTCACAATGTTGGGTCTCTCCTGCGTGAAGTCCTTAGACTTTTCTTTTCATTCCCTTTTCAGATTCAGATGTTCCGAGGATGAAATATTTCAGTCCTATGGCTTTGAATTCTATTTATAGGTTTTCTAAGCTTAAAACTTCAGCTTCAAACTTCAGACTCTCAAAACTCCAGATTTACACATTCAAATGCCTATTTAACATCTCTTTAGATGTTTTGTAGATGTCTCACATTTATCTAGAGCAACCCTTGATTCTCCAGCCCCTAAATGTTCTCTATCTCAGAAAATACTATTGCCATATGCCAGCTGGAGTCACCTTCCCTTCTACTCTGTCTCTTCTACTCTCATCAGCAAATCCCACCTTAAAAATATATTCTAAATTCAACCACTCTAAGCCACTTTCATTGTTACCGCTCTTATCTAAGCACCATCTTCTCTCCCGGAATACTTCACCAGCTCCCAAACTGGCTTGGCCTTTCTGCTTCTTTTTATGACCCCGCAAATATAGTCTCCACACAGCAACTAGAAAGATCATTTAAGAACATGAATCATATTATATCACTCTCTTCTCAATAATCTTTAATTACTTAGGATAAATTCATACTTAAAATAACATCTAATGTCCTTAATGTGACCTATAAGGGTTCGACATGCCTTCGCCCCCATGCTACCTTTACACTGTTATCCTCAACCATGCTTCTGGTTTGTCACTTCACTCTAGCCATACAGGCCTTGCTGTTCTTTTGGTGTACCACACTTACCCCTACAGCCTTATACCTTCACTTCTTTTGGTCTCTGTTCAGTGTCATTGCCTCAAGGATGTCTTCCTGGACAACACCTCCCACTAATTCTCTATCTCCCTGCCTTGCTTTATTTTCTCATAGCACCTATCACCATCTAAATTATATGTTAACGTGTTTATGGTTTTTTTTTCTCCATTTACATATAGGCTGTGTGAAGACAGAATGTCCTATTCATTATTCCATCCCCAGCAGGCATCGAAAAATACTCAGGATTGGATAAATTGAATGGATGGGTACAAAAATGCACGAAATATTCTCTTGGTCAAATCATTCTTTATACTGTTGTGAGTCAGCATATACATGTATGGGGAATTGTGTGTGTGTGTGTGTGTGTGTGTGTGTGTGTGTGTGTGTGTGTGTATTTGTGTGTTGTGCTACTTCTGGTATGCAAAGGAAGGAAAATATATAGTTGCTGCTTAGAATATAAGGATACAGAAAAATTTTATACACATTGTTCCACTTAGGTTATTAACCTCTACATTTAAGCTACAAACTTCTTCCTGGCTGGTGGACTCACCATTATCATTGCATTAATTGGACCAAAGATGAATTGAGTTCTTTTTCCATGACAATTTAGGAGCTTAGAAGAAGGGGCCAATGGAAGTATTGTTTGAAATTGAGGGTAAAATTTTGAATGGTAGAGACTGCTGGAATCCTGAAAAAAGAAAGAGAAAAAATGGAGAATCCTGGGGAAAAACTCTGCCATTCAATTTGGGCTGCAGCTGCTCTGTCTCTGAAACTCATTTTTGGGCTTCTCTTGTCAAAAGATGCTAACCCTGCAGCCAGCTATTCAACTTCCATTGGAAGCTGCAGACCACAGGTTATCCTTGTTTGGGGAGATATTCTCCATGGAGTCTAAGCAAATCTCCTCCAGGCCAATCTTTCTAGAGTAGACAGTACCATTATCCACCAGGGACTTTAAAATCTGTTAGATTAAATGAGATACAAAAATATGAATAAACATGTAGGGGGAACTATACACAGAAGTATATATATTTAGAATTTCTATCTATTTATATCCCAACTACTTAAAAGTTAAAATAGTTAAGCTTTTTCCCTATACTTCCCTCTTATTAGAAAAAAAAATCAAGATAATGAGAGAGATTTACTTACTATGTGTATCAGATATTCATCAGAATCACCCTAATTTTTGATATTTGTGTACCAAAAAGCAGTAGCTGATAGGTTTAATCAAAGCCCCAAGGCATTATAAGATAATATGGTACCTTCTGCAGCATTTTAGATAGATTAAATTCAATAGTGTTTTAGCATTAGGTGTATTTTTCTGCATATTAATTCAAGGACATAAACTATAGTACTTACTTAAATCACCCACCCATTTCTCCAAAAATTCTCTGGAAAGTTGTGGTAAAGTTGTATGATGGGTGCTATATGATATTTTAAAGGAGAAGAAAAGGTGGTGAGGATGGAAGTGTGTGTGTGTGTGTGTGAGCATTGAGGAGATATAAAAGATAAGAGTAGAAACAGGATTCCTTGATAAACAGTCTGAAAGTTTTGGTCTGGGAACTTATTCTCTAAAGGAAAAATAAATATCACTTATAGTTTAAAATCAAAGGATGAAGTCGGTTAAATTGCTGAAATTACCCATGTTAAGAATACTTTTGCCCTCTAGTATCCACTGTCCCTTCTTTAAGCAACCTAATGGGAAATAATCTACCCCTGTGTGTGGCATTCTGGAGGGAGAAAATTTCCAACTGAATGCTACTTGCTATGGAGGCTATGGGGCTATGTTTTTTCTTATTCCTAACCATTTTTTAACATAATCTCAACTAACTGATCATCCTCTATTGGAACTTCAAATCTTAAGTAATGGAGAAATAGAAATCATTATGTCAGTGCTAGTAGCGGAGGTGACATGAAAATTACATCCTGACCCTACTCTCAAATTACAAGACAGTTGCTATATTTCCTGCTTCTTATTTCATGGATCTCCTAAGCACCTTGGATTTTAAACATCTCAAGACTGGTCCTCCAGCCCTCAGTAATTTCTTTGAGTAATTAATAAATTACTTTGAGTTCCCAGTAAATTCTTTCAATTCCTCCCAATCCCACAATATCATTCAAATAAATTTTTCTTTGCTTTAGATAGTCACAGTATTTTCTTTTTCTGTT
>NW_006442484.1:20990231-20999119 GCF_000325575.1 Pteropus alecto
TATCTCATGACCAAAATAATAGTCTAGAGTGTGTATGTGTGTGTGTGTGTTTCTGAGCAGTTCAGTTTTCTGATACTGATTTCTGTTCCCCTCCATATTCTTTATGTATGTGTAGTTTTAGGTGCTTTGTTTTTCCTTTTTAAAATTTACTAGAGTGGCTGCAATGGCCCTCTGTCCTGAAAGCAGAATAACATCATTTTGAAAAGCATGTGGAGACTGTCTCCCTGGGTAAATGATGATAACACCGTCACATTATTTGAACATTTAACTGCCTTTATTGAGTAGTTTTCCTCGTAGTTTTGATTCATTTGGAATCTATCTGACAAAGATCCCATTACTGGGTGTTCTTTCCATAATTTGTCAAAAATATATAGCAGAGATGAGGGAGAAAGAAGCTAATTTGTAATCTGGGAGACTTAACCTGGTTATGCTGATGAACTAACTAAATCGGTCAAAAGTTTGAGAGCTTAAAGATTAAAAACCACCATTTCCTAGTTAAACTCTAATTCATTATGTAAACAACATGATTTATAAGTGCAGTCATGTGGAAGGTCTATTTGTTTTTCTCACCAAAAGATGCTTTCAACGAAAAATTGCAGAAAATGGATTTTCTCCAACCAATGTGTTGTCTGCCACCCCTGGTATAAGCGCTAAAGCAGTAGAATGAAGATATAATGATCACACTAGCCAAGGCCATAGGCATTTGCAGAGCATTCCAAAAATATTGGCACCCCTAGCAAGAGGTGTTTTCTAAATACAAAAAGTTGTTAAGAAAGGAAAAAAAGATTACCAGTGAGCCCACAGATGGGAATATAGGTGGGGAGTCGGGAGCTCAGGGTTCTGGGACTGCTCCCTTTTTTAGAATACCATAAGGAAGGGGAATGCAGAAATAATCCTTAATGTGGTGCCAGGACAATAGGCATGGAAGTTTAGGGGGTAAAAGTTCATTAATGCTTGCCAAAAAAGCAGAATACCTTCTCTCTCCCTTCCCCTTTCCTTACACTATTTTAAGACAGACTGTTCTGTGGTTCAAACACATTCCTATAATTTAATGGTCCTCCTTGGTTTATTAAACGCTTGACTGTATCAGATTTGTGGATGGATGGCAAGCCTACAACAGCCCTTAAATTTGACAGTGGCATTTTAGCTAAATCTCTATTATTTACTTTCTTTGAATTGCACTTTTCTCTGCAAAGTCATTTCATGTGTATCATCTCCTCTGAGTTATATAATTCACCATTTTATGTTGAAGGTAATGTTGTAGTCAAGATTCCTTCCATTGTAATTGACAGAAACTTGTCCAAACTTCAAAAGTCAGAATGGAATTTATTGGACTACTTAATTGAAAAGTCCAAGGGACAAGGACAGCTTCAGGCATGACTGGATCTAGGGGCACAAAAAACTATCAAATTTTTATCTCCTCTATTTCTTAGTTCTGTTTTCCACTCTGTTGGGTTAATTTTCCAGTATGTCTTCCCAGAAAGTGGCAGTATAACATGGAAGCTCAGACTCACATCCTCATAGTTTACCACCTACTTAAGAGAGAAAGTCCCTTTCCCAGTAGCATTAGACAAAGCCTTGAGATTTATTAGACCAGATCCACTTGGACCATGTATTCATGTATGAACCAACTACTCTGGCCAGGGAGATGAAATACATGTTCATCTTTGGAGCTAGAGGTGGCAGGGTCAGCACTACTCAAAATGAATGCTGCAAATTGAAAAAGGTGTCACCCCCAAAGGAAAATCAGGGCACTCTTATCAGAAGGTAAAAGAATAGTTACGGGACCAGCAACACCAAAAGACGCCCACCATACTCTTCTTAAACAGTGCCTTCTGTAACAGTGGGTCTCACTGAGCTATTTTGCCAAGTCTGGCCCTTTCTATTGTCATTATAAACCTTATCTTGAAACCTCTGGACATTGCTATGTCCATGTTCTAGTCAAGTTTATTTGGTTGGATTAAATAGAAATTTACTGTAATTTCTAATGTATATCATGGCAAGGATATATGGTACCTGGAGTTAGGCATCAAAAAGTGTGGAGATGAGTGTATGTTTAATTCACCTCTCTCTGCAAATTAATTTCTGTGCTCACTACCCATTGCACCTGGCCATCTCTCCACATGGCTGCTCCTGGCCCCCAAAGTCTAAGACCTGGCAGCCTTACATTTCAAATCTCACTAGTTAACTACCTCAGCCTGAAGTATCCCAATGCTAAATTTTTTTGTAGGGAGATGTGTGCTGGCCCAGCTTGGGCCACATGACAGCTTTTGCTTTAATCAGGGTCATCTGGAGGGTTAACGTGTCCTTAGACTCCAGAGCCATTTCCTCTTGGGTGAGTGTAGCCAGTTTAAAGAGAGCATAGAAACTGAGAAGAAATTCTTCTGGCTTTTCTAGTACCTGGTGAAAGCAAACATCTCTCTTCTATCTAATGAAGTTCAGTATATCTAGACTCTCTTCACACCAGGGTTTTATTGGTAAACAGGACGGACAGCTTTTCCCTGTGAGGGATTGCCTGCACTTGCCTGGACCCCCCAGTAAGTGGCAGTAATGCACCTCCCCCATCTCCTGCATTGTAACAACCGAAAATAGCCAGTAGTATTGCACTGCACCCCTCAGAGCACTATGGCACTCAAAAATATCCTGCAATTGAAATTCTCTCCCCTTCACCCCAACTCAAAATCCTTCCCTAAGTCCATCCTTTCTTTATAATTAATCCCCGCCATGAAATTTCTTAAAAAGGAGTTTCTTTGCTATCTCTTCCTCACCTCTTCAGATCTTGACCACAAACATCTGCTTTGCAGTTTCATTCTTCTACTAAAGCCATTTTCTTTATGGTCACCAGTATCCTCTGAATTGCCAAAATCCAACAGAAAACTTTTCAGCTTTATCTCCCATCACCATTCTGCTGCATCTGAAATGCTTATCTTAACTTCTAAATATCAGTCTCACTAATCTCCAGACCCTCTGGTTTCTGCATCTGGCTCTCTTTCGGCCAAGCAAGAAACTTGAAAGACCTTTTTGCCCAATGGGTAGGCTCACCTGCATTCAGTAAACAAAATTCCATGAATCACCTCTTTTCTCCATGTTCTTAGTTTACATACTTCCCCGCCCCCCGCCCCAGAGACTAATGCTTTTTAGCTATAGACAAATGATTCAATGTCTTTATGCCTTACTTTCCTTTCCCATTAAATCAGGATATTGATAATATCTACCACAAAAGGATTGAGGATTAGTGTAAAAAGTAAATAAGTTAGAATGTATTAAGTACTTTGAACCTTGCCTAGCTTAGTGTAAGGGCACAATAAATCTTCACCATTATTATTGCACACCCTTGTAATTATACTAATCACATTATATTGTGTTTGTGAGAGATGTTCTTTCTCCCTAGACCATAGGAGATCATGCTTCATGCATCTTTGTGTTTTGAGGCTGGAGCACAACGTCTGGCTTATAGTGGGCATGTAATAGATAGTTACTGAGTGAATTAATCTTTGCATTCTTTACAACACCCAGCATATATTAGGTGCTCACGAAATATTCACTGACTTGAATTTGATAGAATCAGATTGATCTGGAGAGAATGCAGAATAAGTGCCATTAGACTAGGTAAGGCATGGTGAGTTTAAATTTTAAGGTGAGAGCAGTTTCCTTTGAGATTCTTCCTATAGTTGAATCTAAACTAATGCATAATTCACATTCTTAGCAAATCTAGAATTATTTTTTTCTCTATTCGCTCCCCAGTTTCAGTTTCCACGTTCTGTCAACTCTCTTTGTTTCTATTCTCGAAATGTAACTTAAATCACCAAAAACCCAGACACCTGTTATCATTTTTGTCAGTAAGCTATTGCTGCATAACAAACGCATAATCTCTGTGGCATACAACAAAAAGCATTTCTCATATGTCTGTGGGTCAGATATTTTAGGACAGGCTTAACTGAACAGCTCTGCTTTAAGCTTAGATCTGACTGGCCTTGTCTCCTCATTGAGGGCTGGTTTTAGTTCTGTGCCATATGTATTCTGAAGCCCAGACTGAAGAAGAAGCAGCTACCCGGGGAAGCTCTTGTCTTGGCCACAGCAGAGAAGGAAGCAGGCTAGTAGAAATCTGCAAAGTGTCTTAAAACCTGTCTGGAACGGACACATTGTCATTTCTACTCATACTACATTGTCTAAAGCAAGTCATACGGCCAAGCCTAACATCAATGAAGTGGGGGAAATAAATGTTGCTCACTCTAGTGAGTTTTACCATGCAGTCACTTGCAAAGGAGGTAAATGTGTAAATCTAATTAAGAGAAGATGAGAAGAATTGTGAACAATGATTAAATATACCATACTTCTATCCTGATTCTGGTCTTCAGAATGTCTTTCCCAGGCAATCACATTAGTCTCCTTGTGTCCAATCTTGCACATGATTTTTGTCCCATTTGGTTATGAACCTTTTGGATGCAGGTGCTAGAATACATAGTTAAACATGGCTTATATTATCTTATATGACAAGAAGTCTAGAGAAAGTGTTTTAGAATTAGATTGAAAGTTAAACAATTTCATTGAAGTCTCATTTTGTAGGTTTTTTAAAATTGTGTTATCTTTTGTTTGTGTACTTATTGCCTAATGGTGACAAGATTGCTCCACTAGCTCCAAAAATCACATGATTGCACAATGATGTTCAAAGTAGGAAGAAAAAGAAAAGTGCTTCTTCATATACCCCTTTCCCTTTATCATGGAAAAAAATCTCTTCTCTGATAGCTTCCAAAGTCCCTTCCCCTGACCAGAATTATCTGATCACTCAAAGCTGTAAAAGAAGAAGTCAATAGAAAACATTTCAGGTTCTGTCTTATGAATGGACTCTAAAAACAAGAAGTTGGGAGGAAAATAGTATATACATAAGAAATCAGTGGTATCTGCACACTTTCAAATAATTTAACTTACCTGACTTAATATTTAAGACTCTTCATCACACAATCTTTATCCCCTTTTAAAGCTTAATACATTAAGATTTCTCTAAATAAGAAAGAGTGAATATTTCTCTCAGCTCACGACATTCTTCTTATCATCTTCACATTACTGATGTGTTTGTTTACCTCTCCTTTATTTTCCCCACATGCCCTTTTGTCCCTTCTCTTAACTCTCCACTTAACTCTCCACTTTAAGTCTTACTTATTCTTGAAAATTCAGTTCTTCTCCGGGAAGTCTTCCATGGGCACATAAGGCTTTCCGACGCCCCAGTTACAGGATTTTTCATGATGAAGTGTTTCTATGTGCTTATTTACATGCTGCCCTACTAGAAAATCAACTCTTAGAACATAGGGAATGGGTCTTAGTTATTATATTAGCAGTGCCTTTTAGCTCCCGACACAGAGCAGTCACTCAGGATTTTCTTTTGTGAATAACTGAATGAATGAGAGTAACTGCTCTAGAATTATTCCGTCTCATTCTTTCTGTATCTACTCATAAAATAAAAATAAAAAAAAAAAAACCTTTCTCCAGATTTTAACATTCACTTCATTCAGGAATCTGTTTTTTTAATGACTCTCATCTCAGAAACTTCTACCATTTTCCATCACACACAAACCACATCTGCACTAAATGTCAGAAAGACCTATGCTATACACACTTTTCTTAGCATTTAGTACCTTTTATGACATGTTATATTCCATTTCGTATATTATTTGACTACTTCTGTTAGCCCTTACAAGATTATAAACTTGTTGATTTCTTTTTTTACCATCTAAAATGCCTACCTCATTGCTAAAAAGATAGATGATACTCAATAAATATTTGTGAAATTGATTTGAATTATGATTTTCATTAAAGAATTTTATACTTTAGAGCAATTCTTCATGAATATAAATCTAGCCAATTTAAATTATTTGATTTAAAGTTCTGGGTTATTTTTTTAATATTTATGTCATTTTTCTTTATAGTGGTGGCTCACTGTTTTTGAACATATCTTTGATACTTGACAAGTATTCAGAGCAAATATCCATGATTATTTACCGCTTTTCTACACTATGTTGATGTTTTCGAGCTTATCTTTTTTCTGTCCCTTGGACGAAAATATACATATCCATACTAGATTACGTTATTATTATTGTTTTAACCTTAATTGTTTCTCTTCCTGCTGGATTGTCTTCGATTCAAGCCATCATGTTCTTTTTTCTAAGAAATGGATGAAAATCATGACTTCCTTGAAGTCTCACAACACTCTACTTTGATGACCCCTTTGTAAAATATATTATTTATCGTTCTGTTGTGCTGCATTTTGTATTTTTCTTTTCACTTATGCTACAAATATTTTTTAAATTCATTGAAAACCTCCACTGATGATTCAGATGATGCCTTGCAGTGAATGATTCCATAAATGTTAATTGAACTTTTAGTATATGCCGAACATTGTCTAGTTACTGGGTAGTAAAAGAAATAAGGTAACCTACATGTCTTTCAATAGATAAGTAGATAAAGAAGTTATGGTACATATATACAATGGACTATTTCTCAGCCATAAAAAATTAAATTTTACCATTTGCGACGACATGGATGGACCTAGAGGGTATTATGCTGAGTGAAATAAGTCAGACAGAGAAAGATAAATACCATATGATTTCACTTATACGTGGAATCTAAGGAACAAAAGAAACAAACTAAATGAAAACAGACTCAGAGATACAGAGAACAAACTGGTGATTGCCAGAGGAGAAGGGTTGGGGGGCTGGGTGGAAAAAGTAAAAGAATGAAGAAGTACAAATAAAACAAATAAAAATACACAATGCAAGGTAGCATAAATCATGTTCTAAAAAAGAGGGCTAAGCTAGGATTTCACAGTGTGTTTTCTCGGAAACATTGGTCTAGAGAGATGCCCTTTGAAATAAAAGGATCTTACTCAAATAAGTGCGGGAAGTATTGCATACTCCAGCCCCTTGTGGAGATTCCCAGGGCACATTGGCATATCACAAGCTCAAAAATAAATACACAAGAAAGAAACCTATTTAACTTTTTTAACCCAATGTTGCTAAACCATTTTGATCACCAGCGCTTTTTCCTTTATCACCTACTAACATCATGAGGAACTAGTATTCCAAAGATACTATGTTGCAGGAGACACAAAGTTGAGGTGGGAAGGATAGAGTTGTGGATAAATTCAATCTGAGCTGAGTCCTAAAGGAAAGGGGACACTTAGGTTAGAGAAGAGGAAGGGCGTTTAAGGCAGGAGAAATGTTAAGAAATTCACCTCGACATTAAGTCTCCTGGAACTTACCTCGTCAAATATCACTGCGCCACAGAATAAATCTTTTACATATACTGACAAAATCATAATTTTGATGATCATTAATAAATTTCTCCTAAAACACTTGACATTAATTCATTGATATTTTGCAGAAGTTTTCTTAATTCTTTATTATTATTTTTACAGACAACAAAGTTAAGCTTAAAGAGACTATAATTTACTCAGTCACTCCTGTCTAATCGATGGCAGAGTGTTAATTTTCTTTCTCTGGGGCTGGAGTCCTGGTCTATAAAGGAAGAAGTTATAATCTTTGTATGTCTGTAATAAACACTTTCGAATTAAAGCAAAAAAAAAAAAAATGATTCCTATGCAAGATGCAGATTTCATCATGCAGTGGATATGGAAACAGAATCAAATTAAAGAACAACGCAAGCTTGGATTTTAATGAAGCTCATCTTTGTTTCTTTTGCAGATCAAATTTTTGGCTCTCATCTGCACACAGTGTGTGAACGTGAAAATTCCACAGTTCCGCGGTTCGTAAAGCAATGCATTGAAGCTGTCGAAAAAAGAGGTGAGTAACTGAATATGCAGCAATTTCTCCCCATTACTGCACCCTCTACACAACCAATGCTGAAGTTAACAGCGCCACTCGATTTGTCTGGGAAGCCATGCAGTTAAAATTTGACTTTTGTTAATCAGTTAAGAGGATCAAGTTTCTTATTAACTTTAGTTTGTTTTTACAATAGGGACATCAGTAATTCCCACTAATGTTCTTTTTATTTTTTTTAATATTTTGCTTGTCTGACATGTTGTTGATTCAATTGCAAACTTCTTGTTTTCAAGCCAGTGATAAAACATTCATAAAATATCAGCACTCACAGTGTTAGAACCCTCCTAACATTCATACTGGTAGATGTGCCAGAACAATTTTTGGTAAGCCACCAATGTTACCCAAGTGAAGCAAATAGCATCTCTACTTGCAAACAGTGATATTCCATCTTCCATGTGTTTCTGTTCAGTGAGAATACAGCTAACTGGCTTTCCTGGAACAATTAACAGATACACCTCCAGTGTTAAGATGACCTCTGATCCTTACATTTCAACATTCTGTTTTTCATCTGAAATTATTTCATCTTACTGAAGAGAACAAAACGAAACCCAATTGAATCATCATTTGTATGCTAGTCTATCTGTGGGATATTTTTCCTTCACACTATGACTTCATTCATTCAAGGTCATTTTCCTGGAAGATACAGTAGATGCACAATCTCAAAAAATGTATTGTATAAAAATATGAAGCTTCATCACCATCTGTTACAAGTTTACAACATATCCCAGGATCTAGGGGGATATATATCATATAAAAGATAGAAGAGTTTTCAGAAAAAGAATTGGTGAATCTATTCCCATTTTTAGCTCTCAATCTCTTAAAACAATAGAACCCATGGGGAAAAAAATCTTTACCAAGTTATCTGCTAGGGAAAGGCTATTTTAATTCTCTCAGTGTTACCTGGCTTTATTATAGTAGCATAATAAAAATGGTCTGCAATTTCCAACTCCTGGAAATTCATACTTTAATTATATTGTAAGGACAGCATTGGGATCCTATTATTCCCATATCAGTAGGGAATGAGAATAACAAGAAGGGAATGAGTGGGTAGGG
>NW_006442484.1:20999132-21040517 GCF_000325575.1 Pteropus alecto
AGTGGATAAAGAGACTGGCTTTAGGGAAAAGCATATCAACACACCGGAGAGAAAAGCTGAGAGTTCAGAGAGAGAGAAAATAGAAAACAGTAAAAGCAGAATGAACGTGAGGAGAGGTATCTGTGAGGAATGGAGTCAATTGGAGTTTAGAGAGAAATGTGTTTTTATTGCATGTTGCAATTTTATTTAATTTTATAAGTACATATTTGAGGAATAAATACTATTTAATAAGTACTTAACGCCAAAGTGGATCACTGAAAATGTTATAATGTTATTATTGCCAATAGCTAAATTATCATTTTCAGGAAATCTTCAGTCACTTATAAATACTCAGTACTGACGATGCGAGCACTGTTATATTAGAGCAAAAATGCAAATAGGACTTTGGGGGAAGCCGTACATGATAAGATGTATGCACATATGAAAAAGGGCTCTTACCTCTCTATCCATGCACATACCCCAGGCAAGATGAAAATCCCGCTAGATACAGCCTTGCGGTATGCAGATACCATAGTATTATAAAGTGGAAATTGTCTATAAATAGAAACTGCATCTTTTGTTCATGGCATTTTGTTGGAGATTTTTTTTAAAAATAAGATAATGTTTTTGCTGACAGGAGCAATCATATGTGGCATTATATTTCATTGTCCTAATGTTTGATCTTGAATGAATTTGTAAGTCCAGTACTAAACAGAAACTAATAACACATATGATTATTAAAATAAGTTCTAAGCATTTTAATGAAACTTAAAGACCATAGTTCCATACAGAAACTGATAATTCACAGCATTTTGGCAGTGTCAGTTTAAAGGAACTCTACAGAAATGTTCAATAAAAATTCAGAGGCACAAGATGAATCTCTCATGTCATTACAAGATTTACAAGTGTGTACTTTTGATTATATTTTTCTATGATCTTTTTTTTAGATTAATATTCTTACATTTATATGCCAATTCTATTTACTCAAAGTGCTGTTTTTACTAAATTCTGGCATATAGCACCTTAGGACAGAAATAATTTATGTGAATCTAAGTCCAATGTTTATGCAGGCTTCTGATGACATTTTATGCTGGGATTGGTATTAGGAAGTAGCATAGAAAGGTGCCAAGTCTCTCGGCACGGCTGGGACCAAGCATATCTAGAGCTCTCTTTCTAATGGCCAGATCCTCTTCCAGCCAAGATACTCAACTGCAAGAGTCATGGGAAATGCTTATAGACCAGTTATGGGAAAGGCACATTTAATGAAATCTGTGTGTTTGCTCTCACAGTCTTAGAGAACTAGCCTCAATACTCGCTACAGCAGCACATTGGCTGTTATTAAAAAAAGACTTGTTTCCTTTCTCTCTCTTTTTTTTTATCCTTAAGATTTCCTGCCTTAAAAAGAAATCATCTATAAACTGTAGCTGTGTTTTTTAAAATGCTTCTTACATGCTTGATTTCAAACAAAACAATATCAGGAAGGCAGATCTCACAATTTATTCATTCATTCATCTAATCATCCATTCATTCATTCATTCAGTTAGTTTCTTGCACGTGGCAGAATCAAACTGCTCATGCTCCTACAGTCTCCTCAGGGAAATTCTACCCACTGCTTGGCACAAGATGCAACTAATGTAAGGTGGTATTGGTTACATTTTAAATTTTGCATCTCTTGGACATGCCTAGAGTAAAATCTATTAATGAGCCGAATGTAAACCGATTTAGCGAATAACTTGTTTAGTATTCCTTATCTTTATTTGGTTTTCTTCATTCCTCTAAATCACCAGAGCATTCTTTCTCACCAACTGTTATAACTGGATTAAAGTCACTTTTGTGGTTTCTGACACTATCTGCTCAGCCTAAAAAATAGACACAAACCTAGGAAGACAAACTGTAAAGGAGCATGTTGGTCTTCAAAGCTCTTTCAAGTAAATTTTCTCTTGCCTTGCCTTTACACTTGCAGACCGTGTATACGAGATATGTAAGTTGCTGATTTATGTTTCTTATTCCAAAGCAATTTCTGCGAAAATATCGAATTGTTGTTCAGTTAATGCTCAATACATATGGGAAACTGACCAAAAGCATGAGATCATCGTACCTTTGTTTGTTTGTTTGTTTGTTTGTTTGTTGTTTTGAGGTCTGGGGGAATAAGCATGTAGAGGGAGATATTGTGACATACAGGTAGTAGGTAGCTATAAACAGTGAAAACTCCATTTTTCACTGTTTTTTAAATACTTTGTGTAGTTTATGATGACCTTGAAAATTGCTTACTTAAGTATAGGGTCCCTGTGTCTCTTAGAGACAAAGGTCTAGGAGATGTGAACTAAATTATATAGTCTAAACTGGTGTTATTAGTATTAAGACCTTAATCTTTAGTTCTATTTTATCTAAGCATGTAAGATTGACTACTCTTTGTGAAGGTCTTTTTTTTAGAAAGAGCCATTCCCAGTGTAAGCACTCAATAAATATTGGTTGAATGAAGTAACAGCCACTAAGTTTTTGTTGCATTTGTGCACAGAGTAGCTATTTAGTACCTTTATGTGTCGTTCTCTATAACACCAGCTGAAAATATAGAGAAGATATACATTAAACAAACACACACACACACACACACACACACAGAGCACAAACCATGATAAGCACTATGAAAGAAAAGAACAGATACTAAAAAGAATAACTACTACAATTTTTTTTAAAAAGTAAGGAAGTTCACTTAAAAATGACATAACCAAGAGTCGAGGGAAATGGGGAGATGTTGGCCAAAGGGCATAAAGTTACAGATATGTAAGATGAATAAGTCTAGATGTCTAATGTACAGGTGACATGATGGTTAGAGTTAATACTGTATGAAATACGGGAAATATGCTAAGAAAGTAGTCTTCGGGTGCTCTCATCACACACACAAAAAGTTGGTAGCTATGTGAAGAGATGACATGTTAATTACCTTGACTATAAGAATCATCAAATCATCGTGTCATATACCTTAACTGCATACAATTTTTACTTTAAAATATTTTAAATGACATAAGAAACAGTAGACAATAAATGCATATTTGTCTGGTTTTTGCCTCTTTTTAAGACCAGGAGAAGTTTACTTTGGACTACTTCCCAGGTTATTTTCTCAGCACATTGTGGCAATGCAACATAAGGAGTCACTTGGTGTAAGATACCCAAAAAGACATCCCTTAAATGGCAAACCAATCCTTTTTCTACCCAACAAGGCCATTGCAATAGACTTCTTTTACATAATAATAGAGTTAACTTAATGAATGCACATATTATTACCTTAAATGTATTTTTTATGCATCTAATATATTTTTGTTTGTAAGGGAATAGGACTGGTTTTAAAAAAATCATTTCTTAATTTCTCATCCTTTTAAATATGGTTTAACAACTCATTCTTCCTTCATGATTCTCAGTTGCCCCAAAACTATTTAACAACATTAAAATGATATCTAGAAATCTATTGCACAACAGTGTGAATATCCTTAACACTTCTGAACTGTACACTTAAAAATGGTTGAGACAGTATATCATTGCATCATTTTTAATTACAATTAAAAATAAATGATACCAAGTTTTCCAAATTTGATGATTCTAGCTATATAAGCTACTTTGCAGAATGCCTCAGCAGATGCTAATCAACAAGTTTGTCCTCTTTTTCTTTTTCCTGGAACACAAAATACTATGACAAGAACGATATACAAACTTACATATTTGACTTGGTGCCTAAAAGCCACCCTGGGATCCATAACCTTGCTTAAAGATTTAAGAAAGACCTTTAGTCTACTTCTGAGAAGGTCCTTAGCCTCGAAAACTTTATCTCTCAACTTGACTTCTTAGCAGCTGTTATATTTTTTTGCTGTCGTTTGTTTGACAGGATCCAGTTATAGGTTCCGATGTCTGTTTAAAGAAACAAGGAGGCTGTTGGCTTTAAAATTCCCTCATTGCTTGTATGATCAGCATTTTCCCAGGCTTTTCTACATAGTTTGCCAAGCAAAGGGACTGACCTTTTGTAGCAAACACTTTTTCATTTCAAAATGCTCACTTTGATTTTTGTCCCATTTTATGCTCATTCCAAACTGTTTACAACCCACTAAAAATGACTGTGAATTATATGTTTGTGTAATGGATTCCTTTTGTGGTTGGAGTGGAATGTTTACTTTGAACAATTAGTTATCTTTGGGTAGATTATAGCGACTTGGAAAAAGAATGGCTAAAATTATTATTATACCTTAACTGTTTGTTTTTGGTAATCCCTCTGCTGTTACATGAAGTTTGAGAGAATGTCATATTAACCTGCCCCATGACATTGTAAGTTAAATCTATTTCTCTGTGTGAATATTTATTTGGAAATATTTGTTCGTACTGTAAGAGAGGGTGGTTATGCACTACTTAGGAATATGCTTATCTGACTCATAAAAATTCAGAATATGGAATCTACATAAATATGTAGATATTTACTATATATATATATATATGTTACATTTATATAATAGGTAAGGCATGCATAAGTATACATTATTACATCAATAACAGGCATGATTGTGGTTGAGCTATTATGCCAAGAGATACCAAGCATTATATTTGTTAATATAATTTTCCTCATACTCAATTCGGTGCACCAGTCTGCCTCCTGAGATCTTACCAAGTGTTCACTTGCAAAAGTTAAACTTTACACAATCTTTTCCCACTGCCTGAGAATCCAGGCCCCTAAAGTGCAGATCGTATTGCCTTCACCAGACAAGCTCTGCTCTCAGTTCTGCTAATTTTGTATCGTTCATTCTTTCCCACTTTGGGATAATCTATTATAGTTGGATCCAGGCACGCACTAAAGGCTGATACTTCCATGAAGAATGTGCAATTTGTACTGTTTAGTTTGTGACGAGATTCTTGAAAACTTTTATGATTCTATCTTGTTCCAGAGAGACTTCTGCTTGCTTGTTTTATAAGCAGCGAGTGGGAAAGAAAAGTAACAAAAACAAAACAAACTGATAAAAATTACATGCTCAAAAAAAAAATCAAGAGTTCAAGATAAGCACTTTTTCTTTTTCTCCAGAGAGTATTTGTGGACTGAACAAAAATGTTTCTGAGGACGCTGACCTGTATGTTGCTATTTTTTTTTAAGTGCTTGCTTTTCATGCCTAAAGCTAGGGATCCACAGGCATTTACAAGAGAGATGATCCTCAAAGAAGCTCCATGAAAGTTTGTAGCGAATTTTCCTTAGTTTTTACTTCTGAGTTAAAATTAAGTCCAATTTAGTGTTTTGATGTTTTGTGTTTTGTTTTGTTGGGCTGTTTTAATGCAACCCCAATGACAGTCACCTTCCTGACAGTTATCAGAATATGTTGTGCTAGATCCAAGCTGGAGATGGCTCTTTGGGGTAGTCACGCCGGGGCCTCTGTGTCTGTAAGAAAGCCACATTCGGGGCTAGAAGAGAAGACCAAAAAAAAAAAAAGAGTAAACAGGAAAAAGCCAGCAAGAGTATGAAAGAGAAACTAGAAAAAGACAACCAAAAGAAATCAGAGATGACAAGGTAGAGAAAGAGAAAAAAGCTGTGTTTTGCAATTAAGAAAACAAATGCAGATAAAAGAGCAGGCTTGCAAGGTCTGTAATGAAGACAGACTATTGAACCAGTAATCATCTCTGCCACAGTTACCTGATACTTGCTTCTCTTTTCCAGAGAATTTTACTCTTGTTCAAGAAAATGCTTGTAAGTTAAATCTTGCCCTGAATGTCAAGTTTACAATGAATGTTCACAAATTCTGTATATAGAAGTGGTTAGTAATTAATTCACCGTACTTATTAGTGACATTTAATGGAGTTTATCTACATCTAGCAATATACAACAGTCTTATTCTCAAAAAGCGCTTAAACATTAAAGAAGTTAACGTAGGAATAAATGTGCAGTTCAAGAACCGGAAAGGCTATCTAACGTATCCAGCAATGTGGCTCTGGTCAAATCAGTCGGCGGATATTCCCACACTTTCAAGTCCAGAATGCATAAGAATAAATACTGTCTCTTCCGAGATAAAGCCTGAGTCTAATTTCCAACTCCCACCTTCATTCTAAAGTTTAGGTTTTTAACATACTTTTCTCTGGGAGTCAGTTGGAAGGAAACAGAGCCAAAATGAATACTCTAGGCAATTAGCCTCTTAATGTGCATAGAGGATTTAAATAATGTAACACCTCAACATGTGGAGATGCAATATTCTAAAATATTCTATCATGATCTCATTTACATGATAGGAGTTCTGGATCCGGGAGATGTTTTTGTTATAAATCCCTATATTCGGAAGTTAATAGTTCAATCATAAAAATAATCTTGGCTGAAAGTTAGCAGGATATTTTCTTCTGGAAGCAAATATTTACAATTTTTTTTTTAATCACATGCTTTTGGAAAGCTTTCAGGCTTTCAAATATGTGAGCAAAATAATAATAATAATAAAGCAGTCAGAGAGTTTCAAATATTTGTTGCCCTGAGATTCCAAAATGGATTTGTAGTTCTTAAATAGAATTTTAAAATTCTTATTGCATAATGTGAACCAATTGATTAAAAAAATAAATTATTAAAACTTTTGTGGGAGTGTCACTCCGTTTTGTGAAATAATCCATTGTTTATTGATTGAACAAGAATCTATACATTCTATTTTCATAGACATTTCTCTAGAGCTTAAAAATTTATGAAAATT
Source organism: Pteropus alecto (assembly GCF_000325575.1). Lineage (NCBI taxonomy): Eukaryota > Metazoa > Chordata > Mammalia > Chiroptera > Pteropodidae > Pteropus > Pteropus alecto. The sequence continues at coordinate 21,005,804 of NW_006442484.1, forward strand.
AAGAGTTTGTAAATTCAGGAAGCTATAGATAACACCAAACGATTATACTTTTTTGTGGGTTTCCTAATGAATAATGTTCCCTTTTAAAATGCCTAAAAAAAACTTGCCCTTTCCAAGGAATTTTCATACTTCCAAATGAAGTGTGCCCAACTTAAGCATTAATCATTAATCTACATATACAGAAAAAGAGACGTACAGATTCCAGAAGAAGTAGTTGCATTGGTCTATATAATTGAATGTGGCATATTTTCCTCTATAGGATGTTTTACAATAATTTACTCATCTCCTTAGAAGATTTCTGTCTTGGAGATTCTTCTAAACTCCGAGAGAGCTTGTCTTTTAGTCTAACAGGCTGTGGAATTAGAAATATTTTTCTTGGGATCAAAGTAATCTTTTCTTGCTAGTTTTATCCCTTTTTGCCGAATTTTATACTTTGCAAACCACTTCCTATTTTCAGCACAGAAGAAAAAAAACAATCAAACAAAAAAAAAAAATCAAGAGCAAGACACTTTGAGAACAAAAATTAACCGTGCAAAACCAAAATAGCTCTGAAACGATACTGCTGGAAGAATTCTTGAAGTTGTAGTAGACTGTAGACCCAAAATGTAAAATCACACTCTTTTTAAGGAAATATGAATTTGCTGAGATTTAAGATGAAAGCACAGCTTATAAAAGAAAAATATTTAAACTATTACCTTTAGTACATTATGTACTCTTTTATACAGGGAGCATGGATTTATTTTTATCTCTTAGCATGGTGTCTGGCACATAATGGATTCTCAATAAATGAAAAATAAATAGATAAATTATATTCAACATTGCTTAAATCTTCATTGGAAAGTTACACATCATTGTTACATCTGCATATAGTTGAAACTAAAAAGATCAATGACCAATGGTTATTGGTTGAAGGCAGCTGCATGATGTAGAGAGAATAATGTAGTTTGTAAATCTGCTTTTTAAGCATTTAAACCATTTCTGATGACAGTATATTATATTGTTGTAAATGATATCATTCTTTTCCATCTATACCCAGCTATGCTAAACATTTGAAGTTATGTTTTCTTACAGATTGTATGCTCATCAGTTTTTGGATACTATATTTAGTGCACCATCCAGCAGCTAAAAGAATATCCATTCTCTACTCATTTTCATCAGAGGAAGCCAGACCCTATTAGGCATTGTTTCAACACCAGTAGCCTGCTGTTTTTAATCAAGGAATTGAATATAACTATGACTTGTAAGTGACATGCCTGAGAATGGTCAGACATAAGCTCAGTTTCCATAACCACACAGAAAGTTGGGCACCACGTCTTCTTTAATTCAGACTTTGAATACCACGTGGGTGCTGTTCTGTGTTAGTTTATCTCCCTGTGAACATCTCACCTTCTTGAGTCAGTGTTTATTTTCTATGTAAATCTCAAGAAATTTTTATTTTAATGATAACTTTTTAGTTGAGTCTGCCAAAGAATTTCAAATAAGAAATACATAGTCAACTGCATAGACCTATCAATTTGAAGCTAATGAAGACGGGGTATCAATATCCTAACTTCTGACATGATTTATATATTGGATATTGATTTCATTTTCTCCAAATTTACTTCGCAGCAGAAAAAAAGTTAAGTTCTCTGATGCTATCAAAAGCTCTATTACGACTTTGAATACACCAGTCATTAAAATAGGACTGTATTTTTTCTCGTTTCAAAATATAATGCTCTTATTATTCTGTTTTTGCATTTTTGACAGATTAGGCTAACTTAACTCTTTAGTCTCCCTACAACACAGCGGAACACCTGATAGACAGTATTGTAATCACTGTAGTAAGCTTTCTTTAAGTTTGTCTTGAAGGCAGGCAGTTGGCTTGTATTTGAAATTGCATAGCATAACATCAAATCCACGTATTTGGCCTAGAGTTTGACAGCACATGAAACATGGATTTCTTCTGGATTTAATTCTTGACTCTGATAGTTCATACAACTCGTTTTCTCAGTGTAAGCTCAATCATATCTAAGGCTTCGATAATTTCATCAGTGACATGAAAGTTCCTATATGAGAATGACTCTTCAAGCTATTTCTTACAGTCATACCTGAGGTCTACGAATAGCCCTTCTTGAATTTTCCACTGGCATTGCAAACTCAGCTTTTACAAACCAAATGTATCACTTTCCCCAACACATGTATTCATCCTCATTTATTTCTTAACTCAGTCATCATGACCTATTTTCTCCACCAATCTAAAAAGAAATACATTGGGCATCTTAGATTCTTCTCTCGCATTACATACTATTATCATTCACCAAGTCTGATTATCTCTACTTTTTTACTATCTCTTGAATTGGATTCTTTCTTTCACTTCCTATGGTCTTGATTGGGCCCTCATAATTTCTTTTAAGATAAACCTCCTAATCAATAACATTGCCTTTGTTCTCATTTCTTCCCAGGCCATTCTTCTCAATGCTATCAAATTATTTCTTTTAAATAGAAATAGGATCACGTTATATCCTCTTGGACCCCTCTAATGGTTCTTTTTTTCTCATGAGGATAAATAAAATTTCGCATTAATTTTTCCCATTAAAAAGGATAAGCATATGACCTCTGTCTAGTATCCAGCTTCATCTGCTCATAAGTTGCTTCCTATGCTTCAGGAATACCAACTACATTAAGTTTTCCAAAGTCTGATACTCCTTCTGTGTGCTATTCCCTCTCAAAGACCCTCTCCCCATCTATCTACCTATCAAATTCATACTCATTTTCTTGTGCATGACACAAGAGTCACCTTCTGCAAGGAATATTCTCTGACTGTTATCCTCAACCACTTCTGCATGGCCCCTTGAACATTATTAGGGTTTCCTTCCACAGTGTTCCAGTAACAGCTTTACTTTTTCTAATATAGCCCTCATTGCGTGGAACTGTAATGGCTGGCTTCGTTATCTGCTCCTCCATCTAGAATGTGAGTCCTTAAGTCTAAGAATTGTGTCCAGTTAACTCTGTCTCCTCAGTCCTTAACACATCTTAGCTGGCATATGGTAAGGGCCCAACTCGTGATGGATGATTAAATAGATGAATAGATCACTATTACCCAAGATTTCTTTTCATCTGTTCATCCATGAATCCATCTTTAAGAATCAAATCCTACATACTGAAAACTCGTTGAAGTGCTAGTAGTGATTAAATGGCTCTTTAAACATAATTTGAAGTCACGTTATCCAGAAGGTAGAGTAACTACCTTAAAAATGAAAGTAAGTTTTTTTTTTCTTTTTGCAGTATGGTATGATATCTGTATGAATACCATATTAGCAATAGTCTATAATAGTAGAATAGTATAAGACAGGACAAAAAAGAGCAATGAGTCTGATGTTCAGTGCAGGTTTTAAACAAAACATACTTCCTCATCCTTCATAGGGAGAAAACAGTTCTCTCAACAAATAGTGTTAAATTGTTTCATAAACCTGTGGGACTCAACTAACTAAGGCCAAATTTGATGCTTTTGAGAACTGCCAGCATCATAAGACTAGGACTGTCATCTTTCTAATTCAAAAAATTATACACTTTATATATAAACCCCCAGGCATTATGCCTACTTCCTTGTAAGTTTGTGTATAATTTTTCCCATTATCCCCCGCTAGGTCTCTTTCGCCATCACCACTTTCCAAGCATCTACCATCTACTGAATAGCCATGTTACTGATTATTTTCTCCCAAATGTATTAGCTTGCATTATTTAAGGCTGAATCTCATTTTATAATTTCCTGCTCGTATTTCTAAACTCCTTAAGTCCATTTGTATGATTCCTTTGTCTTCACAGATGTCCACAGTTCCTCCCAATTTAGTGTCATCAGCAAATTTAATTAATGCTCTGTTTACCTCTCCTTCTAATGAAACCAGTCCCATGTTTCATTTCATCATACAAAGTAAAAATGTATTGGCAATAAAACAGTCCAAAGAAATGTTCCCTCACTGTAGGAGGGGAAGTTAAGAATACAGCAAAGAACCATGTGGTGAGGAGTGGACTGGGCACTGAGGTGAGCTAGTTTGCTATTGCCCTAAGGCAAAACCTTTTTCACAGGAACCACACATTGGCAGATTGCCTGGGTTGGTGCTGGAGTGTGTGTTTGTATGTGTGTGTGTGTGTGTGTGTGTGTGTGTGTGCACTTGTATGTGTAAGGTAGCTATATTATCCTGAAGACTTTTTACTAAAGATACACTTATTAATATATGAAAAGCATATTTATATCTATAAATACAAGTACAAAAGTAAGCTAGTATCATTCAATTAATAGTATAACTACAAATTAACTGCAACAGAAACACATCTGGATATATACAGGTTCACAATCAGGGAGTTTTTCCTAACATTCCCTACTGGCTAAATTCTAAATTTTTATCTCAGTCCATAACTTGATAAATACTTTAAATCCAAATTACGCTTTGGTTTTCAATAAAAGTCCATATAAATAGTAAATTTATAGAATATGGTAAGAAAAAAATGTAGAGGTACCCAACAAACATGTAAGTAAAAAGTGTATGTATTTTAACCTCTAGAATTAATAGGCCAGAAAATTGAGCTTGATTAGAGAAAGAGGTCTTTCTTGTTAACTTTAAAGTAGGCACGTTTATTTTTTAAAATTATATTAGACTTTGAAGGTATGGTCATAGAGTGACTTCTATAAAGAAAACAAAGATGGCATTTATTAATCACCCACTGTGTGCCACAGTAATGCTATTGCTATTGATTTCTAACATGAACCAATACTATCAATTTAAAGCTTCCATTAAATGTTACCTAATTCTCCATAAATTATATCCCTAACTTCAGTAAAATCTTGTAAATATTTACCATGTTACATATGAAGATTCATTCTTCGGAATGTGAATGTATTAGTATAAATCCATTGATTCCACAGGAAAAAAAATATGTTTAAGTTTTTGCTTTGATTAGAACAGATGGCAGAACAATATCTCTTTTGTTAGATACAGAAGACAATGTATGTTCACAATGTTGAAATGAAGGTTGATATATATTTTACATGTAATACAAGGTCACCAAAGATGTCATCACCAGTAGATGGTATTAACAAAATAGTGACTGGGCATATTGTTAAGTAGTCACAACCTTGTATTGTTTTTCTAGTGAGAAAAATCTGATGCATAATGCATTCTTATGAGAGAATTTTCTCAAATGCCAAGACTACAGGCAGAACTTCTCTAAGCTTTAATGGGAGTTTCTTGCCAGCACCTGTTACAGTATAGAGTTCATACATAATCCAAGCCTGGCTTGAAATTCAGACTTGAAAAAACTAATATAGTGAAACCTTCTTATAATGTTTCCTCACGTGTAATGTTCATCTTTTAATCCTAGGTCTGATATGTGTATGTCTGTGTTTTCTATTCAAATTCCTTTCCCATTGGAAAGGCTTCTTTTCACAAGCTTTTTATGGATCAGATCAGATAAAACAATTTTTCTTACTGGATAAACTACTGGAAAAGATACATAAGGGGGAAAGCTATTAGGCTAGAAACTGAATTAATGCTAGAAATCAACTCTTCTTAACTGAAAATAGTTCTAGTGATAGAGTATAGATTCCTGAGGAGCCAACAGAAACAAAGTACTATATGTGCAAAAAGTTATAGCCAGTGACTCTAAAACAGGGATCACAGGTCAAAATAGTTTGGCCATATTTTCCCATATCTTTACAGACTAAATATAGGGAATTATAATATTTAAACGGATATTGCATTTAATCCCATGGATAAATCAGCTGGGTAATGTTTTGCATAGAGGAGAAAAAGTTAAAAGAATTCTTAAAATTCCATATTTTTTAATTAACTCCCACAAATTCTCATTACCAAAACAAAAACAAAAAAAAAAGTTTCGGTGCCTGTTTAACCAACATTGTTGGAGATTGCACAGAAATACTATTTTATGAAAAATCACCTTCCTTTTAAAGGTGTATGAAGTCTCTTTTCTACTATTTCTGACATGCACAGCATATAAGAATGAAAACAAAACCCTCATACTCACAGTCCTGAATTACTTATTGTCATTGTCCTATTTGACAGGATGGCAAGCTTTTTACTTGTCAAATAGCAAATTTTTAGTTCCATATTTATCACAGGATTTTATAACTAATGTTGGTAGGTAACAAGGTTAAAATTGGAAGTAATTAGAAACCTTGAAACCATGAGAAGACAATTACAAACCAGTTAGTGAAATTTCTCACAGAGGAAAAACATGGGGTCTGAACAAGTACAACTCCAGATAATGACATATTTTGCATACCCATTTACCCCCTTCCTTTTTTTCTTTATTAGGTGGTTGTGTTAATACACACTGTCCCCTTGAACACTATGTCTGACTTCCAATACTCTTCTCCTGGAAAACCTGCCTAAGGAATATTATTTATACCTTAGTTTGAAGTTCAGATACCCTTATAACTCTTCTGAGTATTACCTCGAGTATAGTTGTTTTAAAACATATCAATAATTTAGCATTAAATGGCTTTGTCTCCTGTTAGAGCATTTTCAAGCACCATGGAAAAAAAAGTTTTGTTTTGTTTTGTTTTGTTTTATTTTGTTTTGTTTGATAAAGCAAAGAGAAGAAAAGGGAGTCATACTGACACCTCTAAAAGCATGATGTGTTCTCGAGCTTAGTACCTTCCTCCTCTCTAGGGGTTTTGCTTGTAGCACACTTTGCTCTAAACCTGGACAAAATAAGGTCATTATTTTCTTTTGATATTTCAACCTATGAATTAATAGAAATGCATTTGTGTCTAGGGATGGTCTTTGATAAGATAATAGTCTTGGTTAAGATATATTTTAAAACTTGAAATTAGGTTGGGAATCTAAGACCTCGTGAGTCAGGTCCATAGGCTGATAAACTTTACACTGAGTTACTGGGGAGATTTAAGGCCACCGGGGATATTTAAGATGAGAGGTGTCCGATGGAGCCAGTGGTCTATACACAGGCAGCTCTACGTACAGTGCAGAAGTAGAAAAATGGTGCAGTGGGAGATGTCCATCCCCAAGATTGTATTTTCTGTAGACCTTAACCAGAAAGAAGACAGGCCTAGTTTTCAGAGATCTCATGATTCTAAGGAAGCATGGTGTGTCTCTTCAGTGTTTTATTCTCTAGAGCAAAGCTCTATATGGATTTATGTAAGTTAGGCTCTTGAATCTCAGTTTAGAGCATTACACTCGCCTAAAAGAAAAATCATTGTATAAGCTGTCCCTGAAGAAAGATAGATTATTTATTACACTTTCCATATGATGGAAATTATTATGATGATAAGAATAAATCATGTTTAAGAATAAATTGTGTGTTTAATCAAATTGAAAAATGTACCTCTTCTCTAAATCTGTAAGTGAAAATAGCAGGAAATCCAGGCAGGGTGAGCTTTTGGAGAATAGCAACTACCCTTTTGAATTAGCTTGAAACTGATATAGTACACCCACTCCCTCTTTTTTTTCCCTCTCCCATTAGGTATTATACTTGATCTCTCATCCTGCATCTCTTCTTCTCCTGCTTCCTACACAAGTGAAGTCTTGCTGTATTTGCCTTCTTTTTAGCTAAACGGCTTTCAGAATAGGATCTAATAGATTAATTCACATGAAAGTGTACACAATTAGTAAGGTTTGATGTGAAAGACCCCCATGGCATTTAAAGGCAATAATATTCTAATTGCAGAATTGTAGACATAAGCAAAACTGTATAAAAGGCATATTTTAAGATAAAATTATCTTCCCAAAACTTGTGAAAAAATACCACAAATATAGCCTTTAAATTAATGTTAAGACTACCCCTGGAGACTGATGGCATAAAGTCCATGTCTTCAAATTGATAGTCTTTCATTTCTACCTTCCCTAGCACTTCAAAGGTCAACTGTAGTGATCATGGATTTTTAAATATTTTTCTCAAAATTCAAAATCTGACAGCCCTTGGGGAAGTGGGAAAATAGAGATAATTCTTTATTTAAATTTAATGCAATGGAAAACATTAAACATATTTCTAACTTGGTTTCTTACCATTTAGAAAATCAAATATGTAAGGTAGACACTCAGTAAATATTGTATTAATGGACATCAACATATGTAACACACCTTAGTTTAACATATCTCCTTTCCATAACAACAGATCAGGAAGAAATGATAGATGCTAAATATCTAATGATAGATGTTAATTATGTGTATGTATGGACACACAAATATTTCAGTAATACTTTTGATGTAGATCTATGTGAAAATCATCCAGGAGCAGGAAATCTGGTTTGTATTACACCAGTGCTGGATGAGTTTAAATAAGGGAACAATTGGTATTGGAATGCCTTTTTTACTCAAATAATGTTTGAGTAATTAGAGTGTAAGCAATTCTTTCCTAGATGGTTAACAGTCCTCAAGTAGTCAAAAATGAAGCTGAGAAGATAGGTCTCTCCTACACCATTTAAACAAAACCTTTACCTAATCTTTCTAGTTATAACCTAATAATAGAAATTAAGAAAGTCAACCTTAATGCTAGCGCTGGGCTTTTATCCATACATTTCTTTTTGTATGAGTCTGAAAATCATGAATGACAATTGTAAAAATTTTCCAGGAATAGTTTGAGCTTCTAATTAGAAAAAATGATCATGTCTTTTCAGCTCTTTTCCAGAACCTTTTATTTGTATTGCATAACCTGGGTATAATTTGTCTAATAATGGGATCATTTGTACAATACTTAAATTTTGAGATTTCTACTATGTCTCATAAAGATTTGGAATCTGATCTTAAAACATCTTTCAGCTAAATTAGAGATATAAAATAGAACATTCAAGGACACAGTAGATAGATGACAATCACCCAACTTTTTTCAAATGGGCCTATGAAAACATAAAATGTCAAAATTTTTTAAAAATATAATCTATGGCATAATTTTTTGGTAATAAAATAAATATCATTATTATCATTTATTTTCATGAGTATATACACATATTGTAAAATAGTTGTGAGATTAATAAAATAATAAATAAAATCAGAATCATTTTTATAATCCCACTATACATAGATAATCACTGTTAACATAGCAGTGTATTGTAGACGTTATATATAATTATATCTATCTATTATAATATTGTAATATGATATTATAATACAACACAACATATAATACAATATCATTATATTATCTATATATGTATATACTGATAACATGTATTGTTTATTTTGAGATATAAGTAAAATTGAATATATCATAATGGTTGTTTCCTTCTAAAGTTGGCTACAGGGTATATATATCAATCTGAGTGTGTTGCTCAGATGTGTTGTATATGTGAAAATGTTTTTTAAAATGTAGGTGTCATTGCCACTAACACAATGAATTTGGGTGCAGGAGTCACTTTTAGTGCCTCAAAACAATGCTGGTGCTATGGCTCCATAATATCGAGACTGTATTCTTCTCTTTAATGTATCCCCAAAGCCTAGCACATTTTTGCTACATAGTAAGTACTTAATCAATATGGGTTCAACTGCATAGAGAGTTGGAGTTCACCAACTCAAGGGCTTTCCATCCAGAATATATTGGAATTTTTCATTCTTTCCCTTTAACCATGATTTAGCCTAGGTTCATCTGTCAAACAGGGAGGATTATGCACTAGTCCCATCTTTCTGTTTAGCAGTATTAACAATACCCACGTGATATTCTCTCCTGTATTCTCTAAAAGAAAACAATAATCTTCTTTGTGTTTCCTTGTTAAAGAAAGCTCAGTCTTTTCAGTCTCATTCACTGTCATGGTCAGGAGCATCTTCTTTTACTAGGAAAGAGTCTAATGACACCAGAATATGTCAATAGTTTGGGAGAGCATCAAAAAGCTGAAAAGATCTATATAGGACTTTGCTGATGCTTAATATGTTCAAATAGGTTTGTAGGCTATTTTGCCTCCGTACTTCTGTGTCTGGAATTCTGCTTGCCTGACTCAATTTAGAAGCAGCAGCCAGATAAGTCTCATTCTCACCTGAATGCTCAGCAGAGCAAGCCTTCAAAACCCTCCAGGAAGTGGCTAGCCCAAGGACCTGAATTAGAAGCACTTCCCCAAAAAGAAGATCAAAAGTTATGCTCCACCAACACAGAGACACTGAGAAATGGTTGAATGTGTTCTAAATTAAACTGCCCTGGTGGTGAGCAGAGATCTGCCAAAATCTTTCAATTAATCACTTTTACCTTCAGGGCAGAGTTAGGCCTGAGAGTATTTCAATAGGTTTTTATTGGAACAGGGTTATTTCAGATATTAAACTATGTTGCACAAAGTAAAAATAATGTTATTTTTAAGTTGCTACTCTTGTTAAATAAAAGTTGGCAAGCATTCTTGGGGTCTGTATTGTGTCTGTGTATTTGTGTATGTGTGTGGCTTTTTCCTGTGCCATAAACCTCACTCATTTAAAAAAGTGAACAGCAATGAGTTAGGTGGTAAATATATTCATACAATCATTTTCATTAATAATATGTCATAAATAATGGAAGAAAGGTTTTAAGTGTATAATTTTCTACAATACAATTGAGATATTTTTCCTACATCTTCAGCAGTAAGTTAATTAGAATCACCTGTATTTCCTTGGGTGGACACCAAATGGATTGCAAACAAAAACAGATTAAAATAGCTGCTAGAGCTCATGGCATACAGATGACAAGATTCACAAAAAAGGACAACAAGGCACTGAAAATGTTCGCTTTTCAAACAGTTTTAGAGGATATTTAGCTCTTGCAACTTCTCTGTAAAAGCTGCTTGTAAGTGTTTTGCTGAAAGGCTAGAATAGCTTTGTTTCTGATCCCTTGATGAGTGAGAGAAATGTTTAAGAAAGATCATTTTACAGAGAGATTCGGGCTGAAATGCGATGACTATGATTCAAGCCAAGCCAAAAATTACAGTTCAGAATGAAAGGGGAGGTACGTGGTTTGGGAATCCATTTTCCCACATTCCTGAATCTCAATCATCCCAGCCAATGTTTTAAAAAAAAATCCAATGGAAAACAATGAGGTCACTTTGTTTAGATATTTTTTAAAATAGAGGTGGAGGGATTGAAAAGAACGAGAGCAAATGTATGAATTTTAAATCAATATCTACTTCATGTAGGATGAGACCAAAGGCTCAACTTTGTGAAACTATTATGACTTCATCATAAAACGAGCCATTTTTCAGTATTTTCTTTTTGTTTGTATTGGTAAGCCTTTTATTCCATGTCTTTAACTTATGAAAGAGTTGTTGCTAAAATTTTAAAAAGAAATGTGTGTATGTGGGCATACTTTACAGATTACTGTTCCCTAGGTTGCAGCCTTTCCTTCGGAAGAGAATCTTCAGGTTGTGCTGGCCTGTTTGCTTCCAAATTACCAGATGATAGTGGCTGACAAAATTCGACTTTCGATTCTCGATACTTTTACTTATTTTTAAAAAACACTCTGAGCAAGTCACAATACCAAGAGAATGATTTATTCACACCTACATGATCACAGCATAGCATAACAATAAAATTCACATATAAGAGATTCTCAGAAAATGATATGAGACAAACCAAATACACTTCTAACTGCAGTGTTTTCCAGGCACTTGAAGTTTTCCTTGAAGACAAGAACTCTCACTTGATAATTAGAATCATTGACCAATATTTGTCTTCAAGACTAAGATTTTGAAAAAAGAAGAAACATATTAGAGAATTTATCAAAGACTGTTTCTTGTTTCTTTGGTTCCCACTTTTTAGAAATTATTTCAGTTGCTTATCTTTAGTCTTATGAAATCAAGAGTATTAGGTTTCCAAGTGAAATTTCACAGGTAAACTCAAGGTCTTTCTGAGATGCTTTTTACTTTGAGATATTTCCCAATGATCCTAAGACTGGTATAATTCTATGAATCATATTTGCTATCATTCTGCAGGCTTCATACTGTTAGGCCTCAAATTCTTATCTGAGTTTAGACAGATATGTAAGAATCAATGTATAAGAAATAAGGAACCACACATGTGATAATATCCTTAGACTCTCATTTTACCTAGCTATTAAGTAGAGTATACAAATGGCTTCCATCTATATCATACTAGCCACATTGAAACTTGTTTTCCTCTCATCTTTTCCCTTAGTCTCTTATCATTAGTAATCCGTAAATTAAAAAGCATTTTTTTTTTTAGGCGAGGCAACCCTTGGTTGACCTCACAGATTGCAAGGACCCTGTCAGCTTACAATCTCTTATTTTTTTATTTTTTATGCCTACAGCTTCTGGTCTTCCTAGGTGGTCTCCCATCCAAGTACTAACCAGGCCTCACCCTGCTTAGCTTCCGAGATCAGACGGGACTGGGCTTGTTCAGGGCGGCATGGGCATAGACTAAAAGGGATAATTTTAAAGGCAGTTGATCCAGTAGTAAGTCTGAATGGAACATAAGTTGAATTAAATATATAGAAGTTATATGCAAAAATAAGCCTGATACATAAAAGAATCATAGCAAATGGAAACTAAGATCTAGCCCTCGGTACTAGCATCGGTTTTCATAGGACTTTTCATATATACTACTATTTACATTTCTGGATTCTAGTGTTGTAGATAAGTATCTCCAATTATGAGATAGTGAAATATTATGGCAAGAACTAAATATAAATATAAGGGATTGGGAGAGGATTCAACAATGAGGAATGATAGTGCACCTTGAAGAAAGATGGCTTTTGTCTTCCTAGTAACTTTTGAAGAATTCAGTGTAATTTGCTTCTACTTATTGATGTGTCCAATACCCTTCTTAAAAAGAATTGTAGAAATAGGAAACTAATGCAATAAGTGGTTTTTTTTTTTAATTCTAACAATGTAAACTCAATACAAGAATATTTAATAATAGTTAAAACCAAGATAGCCAGCCCTTTCCCGCCATACTCATTCCCTGATTACTACTGTTGTAGATCTTTTCAAGGTCTGAGTGCTACAGTAATCACTAAGAAATAAAACCAGTAATGCTCTTAACAGTTCAAGATATTTTGTCCTTTCCCTCTCCCAGTTTTAAATTTGTCTTCCCAGGTGCTCAACTAAGACAAAGCTTGTAAAGAGGTAAAGACTGAGCCAAATAGCAAATATGAAATGATAGATAATAGACGATGATAGATAGATGACAGATAGATAGATAGATAGATAGATAGATAGATAGATAGATAGATAGACAGACACATAGATAGTATTTTTGATTAGGAATCTTAATGATTTTATTTTCTTGTATAACAGATTAAAGTGATTGAAGATGAGGGTGATAATTACCTTAACGATTCAAATAGTAAAAAGCCCTTGAAGAGAAACCAATATCCTCTTTCTGATCCAAGATTCTCTATGTTCGATACCATTTTGTCTTTAGTCCTATATATCATTTTCTTTACTTGGTGCTCTTTCCATTTTAGGATAATTTAAATCTGGAATTTGCCCTGACCTAGAACACTGGCTATATAAACAATATAAAATGGTTCATTTATTAGCATACTAAGCCATTTTCTCAGAAATAAAATTTAAAAAGCACCCTTCTCTTAGTAACCTCTTTCAATCTTACATTTTTTAGAAATAATTTTAGCAGCAAACATGTGTCATTTTCACTTCTTATAAAGATAAAATTTTTCTCTTCTATATGAATGTACTATAAAATATTTGATAGATGAAAAATTAACCCATATAATACACAATTGACTAATCAAAAATGGACAGTTACTCAAATGAAACAAATAAAACTAATGAAGGGAAGGGAAATTGAAGATAAGTATCTTGATATTGTTTTTAAAAGAAATAGAAAACTTGTTGCCACAATTGTCTCTATGCAACAAGAATTTATAGCAGAGATGCAAGGATGGTAGGACAAACTACCAAATCGAGATGAAAACTGTAAAGAAAGGACTAGTTAAACAAATGAAAGGGAAAAATGTAACAATCTCAGTAATAAAGGAAACATTAGAAAAAGCATAAAATGCAACCCATATTAACATATTCTCCCAACATTAGAATTTAAAATATTTATAATTTAATCCCAGGACATTTAGATCCCAGATGCCAATAAAGAAAATTATTATATGGCAATATCTTCATAATGTAATGAAACTTTTCAATATTAAAAAGCCTATCTTTATAAAAAAAAAAAAAAACAATGCAAACCCCCCCCTTTAAGTAGGCAGACAGAAAACATGCCTGATTCTCTTTCCTCAAAAAAAAAAAAAAAAAAAACCAATGAAATAATAGAAAGGATATGTTGGAAAAATATACATAATGGTGCTGAAAACAGAAAAGGTGCCATCAGCAGATCAGAAATAGAAATTCCAGGAAGACAGAAAGCAGATGGGATAAAACAAGTGAAATTAGAGCAGAAGAAACACCATATTTAGGCACAGTACTTTCCAGGGATGTCCTAGAGAGAATATCATAACTTGGGGTTGACAAATAAAAAGAGCAAAAATTGACAAGAGGATGGTAAAGAATGTAACTTACTAAATAATGGAGCTGGAATCTGACACATAGGAGAGCTGAGTCCTTCTCCATTTATCCTGCACAGAGGAAGGACCTGCAGCAACTGCTTGAACCTGAGTCAAGTTCTGCAAAGACAAATGAGAGGATGTTGCTACCTGAGAATAGAGGTGGTAGAGAATGAGGTATCTCAAATCCTCTACAACAGATACTGGATATGAGAGCTTTGCCTAGGAGCAAAGTATTTAAAGTATTCCATATCCAAAATTAAGTTCTCTTTACTTTGTTAACTGAAGAATCTCTAGACTACTATTTCCTCACCATCCATTCATTCTACAGGAAACCCTCGTTCAGCCTGTCCATTTAAAATTGAAGCCGGTTTGGGGAGGGGAGGCTAATAATGCGAGCTGTGTTTGAATACAGAAATATCAATGACTACCATTTATTCTAATAAAGTTGGTCTTTTAACCATAAGAATAATCTGATATTTGAACAATATTCATCTTAAAGAAGTTCTAGATGAAGAAAAAAGAGACAGCAGAGAGAAGGACATATTAAGTAAATGATATGAGAAAATGTTTTCTGATTGAAAGAGCCTAGATCTAGGTATATATGAGTGAAATTTTACTTCCACGAGTTTAAAGAGAAAATATTTTTTTAATCTAGAAAGTAAAAGCAATTTACCAACAAAGCATCAAAAATCAGTTTGATATCAGACTTAACAGCAGCAATGCTAGAAAATAATGGAACATTATTTTTCCAAAGTAAAAGATCATGAAACAGAAGTATTTATTCAAAACAACAATTAATTACGAAGCAAAAGAAAACAGTTATTGAGATTGAAGAAGGAAAACTTACCAATTACATACTTTTATGAAAAAAGAACACTTAAAAATAAATCCAAGAAAGAATAAGTAAAATACAAGAAAGGAGCGGTAGTTGACTCTGACCTAGAACTTCGAGGTCCAATATGGTAGTCATAAGCCACACGTGGTTGTTATTTAAAATTAAATAAAATAAAAATTTAGTTTCTCAGTTACATTAACCACATTTCCAATGCTCAGCAACCAGCCATATGTGACCAGTGACTACTGGTTTCAACAGTTAATATATAGAGCATTTCTATCATCACAGAAAGTTCTGCTGGGCAGTGTTTAATTTAGAAAAAAACAAAAGAACCTAGAAAAAAGGAAGATGAAAAAAGTCACACTAGACCTTGACTTTTGAGAGGTCTCTTTTGTGAAAAAAAATTGTAATGTTGATTCCAATTACACTACTTTAAAAAAAAATACTGACTAATATTAGCCCACAGATAAGTCACAAAATATAAAGAATAAAGTAAAATGTTCTAAACTTTGAGAGTATAAAAAATAATAACAAGAAATAAAAATTGGAAGTGACGAGAAAGAAACGGAGAAGGAAGAATAAATGTACAAAGTTCCTTATTTTTTAATAGCAAAAGGTAATTTAATATGTTAAGAAATAAAAATAGACAAATGTAATGAATAATAACAAATAGAGGGTATATAAATAAGTGGTAGGAACTATCACTAAACTCTTTAACTTTTCTAATAGGAAAATTACAAAAAAAATTCAAAGTTAATAAATTAATAAACAGAAATATGACACCATAACATAAAATGAGTAACAACAAGAACTAAAACAGAACTTTTAACAGTGATTGTCTTTGAACAACAGGACGGAGTAGGAACTTAGTTTCATTGTATACTCTTCTGTATGGTTTAATTTTCATTTGTACCAGTGATGTACATTGCCCCTATGATTTTAAAAATTCTATTTAAAATGGTTATTATGAAGTTATAAATTTTTAATAGAATAAAATTATACTTGTTTGATAATTAGAATTATGTCAGCCATTTTCTAAGGTAACCATTCTTCAAGGACGGGCATCTCACAAGACATTAGTAATAAAGTTGGCAATAGATACAGCATAAATACCAGCCGTCGAGACAGAGTAGAAATGAAACTTAGAGTTTCGAATTATAGCCTGCACTCTCAGTCATTGAATTTAAAGTGTATGAACAGATAAATTAGCAATAGAAGATTGGAGGAAATGCTTTAATTTAGAAGAGGAAATTTATGCCATTCAGAATGGCATAAAACATCCTCTCATATTCAGCTCTGAACCCAACCAGGATCTTCAGAAAAACTGAGAAGGAAATGTGAAACAATGTTTGGGGGTAGTCTGGGTGTTCCTGTGCTCAAGGTTCTTGCCAGAGGGAGAAGCACAAGACCCAAAGTATTGGGAGAATGACTGTTCTTGCGGTAGCTCTGGCCTCCTAGGAATTAGGAAGTGCCATAAATCTCCAGAGAGGGACTGTTTGTGCAAAATTCCCAGCCCACATTTCAGACTCCAGAGACTCAGATGCATTTTTTTTGTTGTTATGTTCCAGAAAAACAAGCAGCAAATTGGGGGCACATCTCTCAACCAGGCTCAAAGTCCACATCTCCATGATTTATTCAGAATGCTACCTAATCCACAGTTTGCAACATTTTTAACAGGCTCATCTGCATTTTTAAAAAATGTCCATATTTTGGTAGATAAGCCATTCAACTCTGGAAACAGTGCTTGTCTCTTAGATTTCTTTTTGGAAAGTGTCTGAGATTTATGGTGGGAATTATTCATGACAGCTGCATTCTTTCCACTGGGTTTAGACCACCGTTTGGTCTAACAACTTCTAATTGTGTGTCTATCCTAGTCTAAGCTTCTTCAGAAGAAAAAGGGGACGTGGTGGGTAGGGGTAATTTCGAAAATCCCCTACAGCAATACTGGTGATTCTTGTCAATAGTAAACACTATTTGGAAACTTCAGAAGGTCAGCTGATGACTTAGTTTCATCCTGTTCCCAAAGTATTTTTAGCATAACAGGCAAAATTCCTGTCAGCATTCATGGTCACGGTATTTTCTTGA
Organism: Pteropus alecto; assembly: GCF_000325575.1. Classification (NCBI taxonomy): domain Eukaryota; kingdom Metazoa; phylum Chordata; class Mammalia; order Chiroptera; family Pteropodidae; genus Pteropus; species Pteropus alecto. The sequence goes on from NW_006442484.1 coordinate 21,023,166, forward strand.
AAGAAGTACCTCTCAAAGTGTTTTTTCTCCAAACATCACCAGAGTACAACATGGATACCTTGAAGACATTGCTCATTTAAAAATCATAAGAGGTCTAATTATATTTCCAAAATAAGTAGTTTCCAATCCAGCAAGGATAATGTGGTCATGAAAGGATGTCCAAATCTACCAATTTACATTGGTTTGATCTGGCATAATTTTTAAAGTTCTTGGAGCAAAAGGAGGATGGCACGTGAATCAAGTTGGGTAATATTTCCAGGACTTTGGGTTTGCCATTCTGTGAACAATTCAGGGGAAAGCTAATCAACTTCAAGACTGTTCCTATATAATTTATAACTGCTAAAATTCACTGATATGTTCCAGATTATTTTGCAAAATGTAATACCCTCCTTTTTAATATGTACTTTGTCATTTTCACTCTATTTATGTAATTTAAAAAATATGATAGCAGGGGAGCAGCAGCCATTCAAAGCAAAAGCCACTAATGTCAGAGATTGTTATCCTTCACAAGATAAATTGTATTGATATCTCTGAATCTAAAGAGTTTGGAAATTGTGTCACGTTAGAGTCAAATTGCATCCAATATGTTTTGCTTTACTCCCTCTTACTTTTCTGGTTTTTATCTTAAGCCGCAAAGCAGTTTCTCTGCTGTGACTTAGTTCTACAACCACAGTGGTGGCACTGGTCTGGCTTACCCTCCCTGTCACCATTCCCAACCCTCCCTCCTTTTATCCCAAAAGAAAATTGGGTTATTAATTTAGGATGAGGCTGCTTTGTTTAAACAGTATACTGCTTCTCAATTGCTCATACTTAATATATCTAACCCATACTGCTCTTTCAAATGTTTTTGATTACAGAACTTAAAAAAAAAAAAAAAACTACTGAAATTTATGAAAAACCAAGGAGGCACTTCTTATGTTGTAACTTTAAATTTCTGTAATAGGAAAAGAAAGTTTTTGGATATACAGTAATTTCGGCAATTAAAATTCAGTTTATAACTCTAGACAACATTCGCATTTCAATAACATATAAAAAAATATAAGAAAAGGAAGAGTCTAACTTCAAAATAGAAATGCATCTGATTTCATACCTCATATATAGAGATATGCATATTAAAATGAGGTTTAAACAAGGTGCTTTTTACAATTAAAATATGTTGGAATTGAAATAATTTCATTTACTACTGACCTCTAATAGGGGTCCAACTAATTAAGAAGATAAAAAATAATGTAAAAATATTTATAGAGTATTATTTCTCATTTTTATTGTAATAGGTGTTAATTGATATCTCATTTTCAATCTTTATTTTAAATAAGGCTAATTTGACTGATTCTTTAAAAAAATTAAGATTTTTCATTTGAAGGACATAGATCTACATATTTCATTGATGTTTTTATTTTCTAAAATATTTTGTTTCTCAAATTCCTTCAGAGCAACTGATAATTCATGGAAAAAATCAGGACCACTGGCATTTGGATAAACTTTGTATTGGCAAGAGAGAGAACATTATTCACCATTCATGATTCTAGATGGACTTTGACTACTTCCAAATCCAAAACTGTCACGAAAGGCCCCAAACTTGCCATTGTGAGCATTTTTCTGTAGACACTATGGAGTTACTGAAGTGATTTTAGAGAATCCAAAATATATTCCTTAATGGCTATGAATTCAGAAAAATTAAGCACACTCCTAACGGGGAAAACTTTGAAAAGGACATACTTACTTGAATGCATAAGTTTTAATATTATTTAAATCTATCATGTTATTTGTTTTTATATTTAAAACTAAGTACCAAATATTATCTAATGCCAAAGCAAGAAAGAAATGGTTAATAGATCATAAAGTTCTGGGTATACTAGCATAAATTAAAGACCAACATGGTCTAATACCAAAACTAGGAATCAAATATTAGAACAAATTTGATTAGGATGATTGCCACATTTAAGTTGTCAAATGTACATTGTATTTAAAAGCAAGCAAATCGGAGCATCTTTTGATTAATAGAGCTATTTAGTGCATCAAGAAGAAAGAATGTATTTGATTTTTTATTAACATGTGTCTTAGACACTTTCACTACACACTAATAGATATCCAACCTCATTTCAATTCCTCATATATTTAAGTTGTAAGGAAGGAACAGAGAGCTGGTAATTCGTTATTAGATTATTTTAGAACTACAAAACTCACCAATTAATACATTTGCTAATAGCTACTTCATTTTATTGATGTTATCTCAGGTTACTCTGTAGTTTATTACATGGAAAAGTAAAAACCAGTGAGAATGAATATGTGAGGCACAAGAACTTTTAGGACAAAAATACTCAGGATGGTACTATAATGATGGATACATCATTATGTATTTGTTCAAAGCCATAGAATGTACAACAAGGCTGAGTCATAATGTAAACATTGGACTTTGGGTGATTATGATGTATCAATGTAGTTTCAGCAGTTGTAATAAATGTACTACTCTGGTGGAGGATGTTGATAATGGGAGAAGCTATGCATATGTGGGGTCAGGAGGTATGTGGGAAATCTCTGTACCTTCCCATCAATTTGGCAATAAATCTAAAACAGCCCTAAAAAAATAAAGTCTTAAACAATTAAAGATTGTTTTGAATTATGCTATTTATACCACTGTTTCAGGTTATGTTATTCTACCCTAACCTACTGATGACATGTTTTTTCACAATGACAGAAATGTTCCTATTAAAGTATGTGAAAACAGAGATTATGTAGCAATAAAGAAGCCCATTTCACATTGGTAAAGAGCTTTACAAAGCTTTTATAATGTTACACTATAAAATTAATTTCTATTCGATTTATTTAATGATCATGAATTTAATGTTTAACCATGCTACTATACCACTTTTGAGAAACTGCTAAGAGAGTGATCTCTACATTGGTTGGTAATCTCACCCAGGCCTCTCTGAGGGCGTAGACACATACACTCCTGACATTAAAATTGTGTTATCAACTTTTTTTAGAGACAATGATAATGTTTTGATAAGTGTTTCTCTTTTTCTTTCCCTGTCTCTTTGTCTTTTTGATAACTTGTTCCCAGAAATAACTAGATGCTATAAATAGATGTGTGGAAAACAAATGGTTGGTTATCCAAAGCCAATGTTACCATAAATTATTTAAAATTATAGATGACCAGTTATAAAATAATCTGAAACTAATTTCACCCTTTTGTCAAGAATTTCTTTTTATTTTTTCCTTCCATAATGGAGCACCCAATTACCTCTAATACACTAGAGATTATCAAAATAGTTACACATTCAGAATAGAATTTTCATTCTATAGTTTGAAATAATTGTACCAATAAGATGTTATGCCGTAGTGATACTGGAAAAAGAATGGAAGGAAGTGGAATAGAATAGAATAGAATAGAATAGAATAGAATAGAATAGAATAGAATAGAATAGAATAGAATAGAATAGAATAGAATAGAATAGAATAGAATAGAATAGAATAGAATAGAATAGAATAGAACAGAACAGAACAGAACAGAACAGAACAAAACAAGAAGTAATAATGGAAGGGAGAGAAGAGACAGAGTGACAGGAGCAGGAAGAGAAGGAGAGGCAAGAAGAGAGACAAGAAGGAATGAAGGAAGGAAGGAAAGAAGGGAGGGAAGAAGAAAGGAAGGAAGGAAGGAAAGGAAGGAGGAGAGAAGAAAGCAAGACTTCACAAACGTCTTGGATTATTCTATCTTGCCAAAAAAGGGACAATGATACATGTATACATGAAGGTTCTTCTTCCCTGTCACGTGCCCCCTCAGTTTAATTCCTGTCTTTTTCTTTGGAATGAATCTTAATTATACTGTGAAATCCCATGCTACCTACTGCTCTTTTATGGTTCAACTAGACTCAGATTTGTTGATCGCTGTTACTAAAATTCATGATTAGTCTACTAGGATTAAAATATGGAAGACCACTTGATTTAGGACATAGAAATGTGTTTTTTCTGTGAGAAAGATATTTGATGATGATTTATTACTGTCTTTCTTCCCATATTTATTAATTTTTTTCTCCATCTCAGTTTTCATATCAACAAATATAAAACATGCTCTTTTATTTTCAGGTCTAGATGTTGATGGAATATATCGAGTTAGTGGCAACTTGGCAACAATACAGAAACTACGATTTATTGTCAACCAAGGTAAGTGATTTCCTCACTTCAGATTTTTTTTTTAGTAGTTTTATCTCTAGCACTATTTCGGATTTTGTGTTGTATGCATAGTGAATATATAATGATAAAATCTTTGAAGAGAAAACTGAAGAAAGTAAACAATTATCACCAGAGAAATAAAAATAAAATTATGTTTACATAAAAAAATAGAGAGGGAGACTAACTAATAGTTCATGTGAAATGAAGAGTGAGCGGAATATGATAAACTAAAAATGGAGACGAGAATAATTAAAGAGCAAAAGAAAGAAAAATAGCCTAACTTTTAAAAGTGTTACTGGCATACAATAGACACTTAATAAATGTTGATAAATGAATGAATGAATGAATGAATGAATGAGTGATGGAAAATTAAAGAGTCAAAATTATAGACATTAGAAAAATATATACTCAATAATTGAGAGCTAAAAATTAGGAAATGCATATATCATTAAAGAATTACAAATTAAAACAATAATGTGATACCACTACACAGCTATTAGAATGTCTAAAATCTGAAACACTGACAACATCAAATGCTGACAAGGATATGAAGCAACAGAAACTCTCATTCACTGGTGAAAATACAAAATGGTACAGCCACTTTAGAAGATAGTTTGGCAGTTTCTTATGAAAATAAACATTTTATTATGGCTGTATGTAGTATGGAAATTCTTACCATATTACACAAAAATTACACTCCTCTATATTTACCCAAACAAGTTCAAAACTTATGTCCACACAAAAACCTGCACACAAATTTTTGTAGCAGCTTTATTTATAATTGGCAAAACTTGAAAGCAATCAAGATGTCCTTCAATAGGTGAATAGATAAACCATGGTACATTCATATAATGGAATATTAGTCAGTGACAAAAAGAAATGAGCTATCAAAATATAAAAAGACTTAGACAATTATTAAATATGTATTGCTATGTGAAAGAAATCAGTCTGAAAATGCTACATACTATGTTATTCCAACTGTATGACAATCTGGAAAAGGTAAAGTTTGCAGACAGTTAAAGTTCAGTGGCAGCAGAGGATTTGAGGAGAAGGGGGGATGAATAGGTGAGCGTGGGATTTTTAGAGCTACGAAACTATTCAGTTTTGATATTGTAATGGTGGATACATGACATTATATGTTTCTCGAAATCTATATAGAGCACAACATAAGGAATGAAACTTAATGTGTACTATAGACTTCAGTTAATAATAAAGTATTGATATTGGCTCATTAATTACAACAAATGTACCACACTAATGCAAGATGTGAATAATAAGGGAAACTGGGCTGGGCGATGGCAATCAGTGACGGGAAGAATACAAGGGGTATATGGAAACTCTATATTGTTCCATTCAATTTTAATATAAGCATAAAGCTTCTCTTTAAAAAACTATGAATTTTTAAAAAATGAAAAAGTAGAAAATATTAAAAACAAGGAGACTAAAACATCACAATGTGGTGTTATAGATAGTTAATAGGTTTAAAATTAGACACGTGGTAGAACCCACTCTCTCTACTTGTGTCCTTGGCATTTTACTTAACTTCTCTGTGTTCTGGTTCTAATCAGCAAATACAGGAAAAGTTTTGGGGATACCTTGGAAACAGTTGTGAAAATTACCTTAGTAACATAACAAACTCATGATAGAGTTGTTCGATACATGTAAGTTTTCTTTTCACTTAAAAACAGTCAATTATGTCTCTGGCTTTGGGAGAATTTACACAAAGACTTCATACTCTGGCTTTCCACCTAACTTCTAGCTAGCTTCAGATTCTCTGAATTTCCTTCACAATACATTTCTAACTATACTCCCATATTTACATACTGTTGTATTACTTAACGTTTTTGCATACTCTCTTGCCTCTACTTTCAATATCCTCCTATCTTTTCCTTACCACCCCACTTCCTGGCTGGTAGATTTCTCCTTAGTCTTCAAGGCTCAGGTTATGAACAATTTCCTCCTAGGTTCCCATTTCATTGGATAGTCGAATTTACAGTAATAGATATATATCTAACTTGGAAAATTCCATTTATTACAAGGCTCAGAGATATAATGCCATCTTTTGGAGAGAATATTATCACATGTATTCAGAGATTACATTTCAGAAACATTAAAATTTGAAAGTCTTAGAATAAAATAATAAGATACTGGTTGAAATATCTGCCTCTTCCATAAATCTCTATACACCTAAAATGGTAGAACCTGAATCATCCTTGTATCTTCCTCCATTAACCAGTAGTAGCCCTGGGTCTCCATAGAAGGAAATTCACAGTTAATATTTGTTGAATAATGTGTATGTGTATATATACGTGTGTGTGTGTGTGTATGTGTGTGAGTGTATGTTTTGCAGATAGAAGAAGTATTATTACTGAGAAGCATTAAACTTTCCAGCAGTTCAACTCAGGTTGAACCACCCTTTTAAGTGTTTACTGCAGTACTTTTGATCAGTGGCCACATGACTTTTATTTCTGAGAATCTCTGTAACTGAAAATCTCCACAGCTTTGCTTGCTCTCACTAATGTGAACCTTTGCCTTTCACAATTACTCTCCTTCCTGGGCAAAAAACAGAACTAAACTTTACCTCATTTACTCATATTGGCTCCATTAGACTGACTCAGAGCGCCCCTTCTGTGGGTAAAAATTAAATAAAATAGTCCCGGCCTCATTTTCATTCCTGTTTATAACCAGCTAAAATCACTCTTGTAATATATTTCATACTGAAACCATATCCTGATTGGAATTCTAGACAGCTGGGCAACACATTTCTTCTACAAAGAAAAATCTCAAAACAGAAGCCATGGTAGAAACAAACACTAGTTGCATTTCCTGCCTTAAAAAAAAATTATGCTCAGCAGTTTGAAAAGGCAAAAAAATATATATCTCTACAATGAAAATATGAAATCTGTCCATCTCATCATTCGCAATCCAAACTTCAGCGTCCTTGGAGGCTGTGAAATTGCTCATGTATCCGTGAGAGTTGACAACACAGAGCTGGACAGAGGCCTGAGTTGGTATCTGGTAGCGCAGAATTGTCAGTAAACTGTCTTCCTGGTTTATAGCACTGTCAGAATGCAACACATTCAACACAAATTATGCTACATTAAGACCTTTGATAGCAGTGGTTTTATCCAAGTTGTGTTGTGGAGGTTTTTTTTTTTTTTTTTTAATTAGATGATAAAAGAAATACATATACCAGTCTCTCTCAAATTTTGTTAATCAAATCATCTTTTGAATGAAATTTCTGGAGTGGACCCATAACCTTGGTGTGAACACCAGACCTTCCCCTCCATCTATACCCTGGTCTCTGACAGCAGAGCAGACTTAGAAGAGAATCAGTGCTGGATACAAAGAGGCCGAATGTGTACTTTGTGGTGTACATCCCTTGGGGTGTATATCTATGTGTGTGTGCACGCACACACAATTAAATAAAATGGCAATGTGGTGATAATTCTGTGAAAAGTGTAAAGTGATATGTGAATGCAGTGAATTCTTTTTTGTTTTCAAAGGTGGGACATAAATGATTTGGGCATACCCTTTTTGTCTTAACACCTTTTGTCTCCTTCATGTTCACATTCCACAAGGTTTCCTTTTTAGAAGACTCTAAATATACATGTTTAAAATGAACAAGCCCTACCCACCATTAAGCTAAACAAATGAAAACTGATTTGGGGGATTTTCAAGAACAGTTCAGTTGCAATTTATGTATTCACTAACTTTCTTGAATGCTATAATCATCAGCAATTCTAAATACACCAGTTGAATGATTCAATTTGTTTTGGTTTTCTATTTGACTCACTAAATCAGTAGGAATTGGATACCCTTATTATACTTCCAGATCAGATGGCATACAAGTTAAATTCAAAGTGATCACTTTTGAAAAGCTTTTCTTAATTCTAACTAGTAATAGTGGTGACAATAATAATATTTATTATAAAAATAGCTAACACTTTTATAGTTTATTATGAGGCAGGCACTATACTAAGGGCTTTACTTACATAATTTAATCCTTTCTACTATCCCATAGAATAGGTACTATTATTGTTCTCATTATAAAGACTAGGAAACTGAAACTCAGAGATATTAAAACATGTCCTGAGGTCATACGGCATGTGAAGGAGCTAGATCTCAGCTCTCTCTGATTCGAGCCTATGCTGAAAACCACTGCCATGATTCAGCATAATTGTTGATTACCTATTTACAAAAGTAGAGATTAGTCTTTTCATGTTACATTCACTTGTTAGTGACTTTCTGTTTATACCTGCTTTCTGGTATTGGTAAGTGAAAGGTACTTTCTTAGGAGTTTGTCTAAAACTGTCCAAGAAAGAGAGATACCTGAGAAAACACCAAACATTGTAGTTACAAATAAGACTGGCACTGCCATCCTCTGTAGGGTTTTATATATCTATGTTTGACCAAGAAAGTGCTTTAACACAACATTCCATTGCAGCCTTCAGGAAAGGCATCACAGATTCTTGATTTACGGAGCTGTTGGTGCATTAGCGAGCAATGCTCTGCCCTATCTGTTGTATTTGGTGACAGCTGTCAGTGACATTTTGCTGATGTAACTCTTGCTCTCTATGAGGGCATCCCCCAAAGAAAGCTGGTCCATGACCTTAGATGTCAACCTGTCATCAGCCTGTGACACTGAGTTGATTCTTCAAAATGATCTGTGACCCGATGGTTTTCTTGTGTAAAGGTACTTTTGCAAAGGACAGACTTCAACATGGAGGATGCTGCATAACTGTCTTGAGAACATTTGTCAATGAGTGTTGGAAATCCCACCAGGCTGAATTCCCCCTCCTCCTGACATCAACACTCTGGTTTGAGCGGCACATTGAGGCTTATTGCCTCAACTCTAAATTCAGTTCAGACTCTCTGTGGTATTACTTAGACATTCTCTTTCATCCTTTAAAAAGGGGATGAGAAAGACCAGCATCCTTTTTGGAAAAAATCAACTATGAAGTTTCTCAAGCCCATGAGCCAATGGGAGGATGAACTATAACCCATCACAGGAATAACTGACTGGGAATTTTCCAAACTGGTGGTTCTTAGTACACAGTAACAAATATTCCCTCTAACCATTTATCTAAACCAGAAGAAATTGCTTCTTAGTGGGGTTTTAGACATGTATTCCATATGTAGAAAAAAAATAAGGGAAGATTCTGGAAACACCCTCCTTCACTTTTTCACACCAGGAGGAACGAAATATATAAATGCCATAAATCTACATGGCCAAGAATCTTAATTGGGTGTGTGGGTGTGTGGGTGTGTGGGTGTGTGTGTGTGTGCACGCGCACGTGTGCACATGCACGCATGCATACGATTGTGTGTGTTGTTTGAAATGGAAGAGGTTTTTTTCCCATTAATTTGCAGTCTTGCACTTTGCATATTTTTATTCACCCAAATCTTATTGGCATAATAATCAACATTAAATATTGGCTTAAAGAGAGTAATTTACTTATTTTGAACATGCTAAGAATAAGCTCCATCGAAAATAAACTATTAGGGAAACAATGTTTTGTTACCAAGTATATCTAAACTACTTTTATATAGATTCATGCCACAAAGCAAAGCATTAACTTTAATAGCTATCCCTGTGCTTTTCATATTATTTGTAGTATCGGAAATTGAATAAATGAGGAAAAAGAAAGAATGTGAACAATTGGCAGTGTCATCGTGAAATAAGCAATTGGATGAAACAGAAAAAGATCTGGAAAAGGATTTCAAAACTTTTAGTTCTGTTCGTATAAAATAGCCCTCATATCAAATCCAGTCATTTTCTGTTAAGTGTGTTTACAGTGCCCTCTTATATTAAGTGTGTTTATAATGCCCTCGTATTATTTTTAAAATGCAATATTTCCTTAAGCCTACTTCACTCTCACCATCAAGCACAGCAGCAACAGAACAAACTGTGTTATTTGCTTTTTATCCCATTCCACAGGGCAGTTTTTTGGTTAAGTCGAATCATGGATATTGCACCTTTCTGGCTTTCGTGTGACAAGATTATCTTTTAACAATGATTTATTTTTTCCATTAAAGCTGAAAAGATCACTTGATCATAAAAGGGCCAGACTTTAACATCATTCAGGGCTTTGGAAACTTTCTTAGACCTCATTTTTCAGCTACATTGAGTCAGGGAGTTCAAAGACTACTGAGGGCAAAACTTGTATTGCTTTCTGGCTGCTTAAGGAAATGCATTGTCATTATTAAACAATCTGAACACAGCGGTCAAAATAATAAACTCTTCACATTTATACACATTTATATAACATTTAGTGTTTTACATAATATTCTAATAACAACTTAATGACTACTTCTAGTCTTTAAAGTACACAAATTCTGGTGACTTATTTTAAAATAAAATTATATCATATGTTTATCATACCTTATATTTTATAATTCATTACCTACCAAGCAATAAGGCCTGACCTAATGCTGTGGTGAAACAATTAAAGGCAGAGACCATCTAGTGGGAAAAGAGCACCAGATAAGGATCGATGGAACTGCTTCCTTGTCTTGATTCTGAGTGATTTGTCTGTCTAATAGAAACTATTTTCACCTCTTTGAATCACAGACTCTTCATTTCCAAAATGGTAATAGTAATGAAAATGTGAAAACTTTAAAAACTCCGAATCAGTTCAGTAATGTTTAATATTAACTTTAATTTAGATGACAAGTAGTCAGATGAAATCAGATCAATATTAATTAGTTTACTTAATATAAACATGATATTAAATATTAATAATCAAGTTTAGTTTTTGCATCCACATGACTGAACATTCTTTAATGATATTAAGATTCTTGTTCTAGGAAATAAAACCAAATATAAGAAAGCTTTGGAGACTCTCTGCTATCCAATGATTCATCTCATTACTAGTCAAATTCATAGGACTTCTGGGGTCCTGGACACAAAAAAGAAATTTAGTTTTATGTTATCAATAAGCTTTCGGGAGAGTCCACATTCCAAAAGAATAATCCCATGATCATTGGTGAGGGTGAGTTAGGTCTACTAATTTTTTAGATCCTAATTCAGTTGTGGCTTTTCCATGTAGATTTGATCATTGAGTCCAGAAATTAAATCACTCAGATTTATGCAACTGCCAGTCCCCCAAGGAAACCCTCAAGGATACTTACAAAATTCCATTATCATCATAAATCATTATCGTCACCATTAGAATTAATGAGTGGTTACTAAAAATTTCAGGAAAACACCAAGTTTATTTCTGCTCTATGCCCTATAGCACTGGTTCCCAGCCCTGGTTACATTTCAGAATTGTACAGATTATCTACTGCTGCATAACAATATTACCACCAACTTAGCTACTTATAGCAACACACACATTTTTTTATCTCCCAGTTTTGGTGAGTTAGAGGTCTGGGCATGGATTAACTGAATCCTCTGTAAGGCTACAATTAAGGTGTTGGCCAATGGTGAGTTCTTATCTGATGGCTCAATTGGGAACAGGTCTGCTTTCAAGCTCACATGATTGTTAGCAGGATTTAGGTCCTTGTGGGTTGTGGGACTTAAGGTCTTAACATTACTGGCTGTTGGCCATAGGCCTTGTGGACCTCTCCATAGGCTCTCCCACAATATAGCAGCTGCCTTCATCAAAGCAGCAAGAGAGAAAGACTAATAGCTAAAGCCAAAGTTATAATCTTATGTAAGATAATCACGAAGGCTATATCGCATCACCTTTGATACATTCCAATGGTTAGAAGTCACAGTTCCTATCCATACCCTAGGAGAGGAGATTAGGCAAAACATAAACCCAAGGAGAGGGAGCTGATCGGAGGTCATTTTAAAGTCTGTCTGCAGCAAGAATCAAGTGGTGGACCTTTTAAAAAACTAGGATTCTGGAGCCCAGTCATAGAAACGCTGATGTAAAAAGTCTGGAGTTGGAACTAGAGGTATGTATTTTAAAAGAAAAACACCTTAGTTTAGTCAAGCACATAGCCAGGCTGGGGAACCCCTTCACAATATCCAGTAAGTTTTATTCTGGCTATCTAGTGGAGACAAGACCTACAAGCCATAAGACATATGGTATTTATGTTTGAGGAAAACAGAAATAGACCATGAATCTCTTTTTTGTTAACAAGTTTTCTAGTGATGCAAGGTTTTATTTTTGACTATTGCTCGATGTAATAATGTTCACTAACTTTTGTGAACTCTCGACTCATTATTTGGAGTATAACTTAAAAAAAGTGCCATGGACATAACATGTACATTATTAGTATGATTAAAATTACTGACATATTTTTCACAACAGCACTTTTCCAGTGCTGTAGATTCTGGAATAAAGGAAAAAGAAAGACGTTTTACCTACGGATGAGCTAACAAAACTAAAGAATAAATAATATTTTAAAATGCAACAGAATAATGCTGACGCTACTGATAGTTAGCATTTAATTGAGAACCTACTTCATGGCAGGTATGCAAAATTAAAGTTATCTCTAACCCTCATGAAAATTTTCAAGGTAGATAAACTTTATTATCCACATTATTCACACAAGAAAACCATGGCTCAGAAAGATTAAGTAACTGTTCTAAGGCCACAAAATTAATATGCTCTGAAGCTAGACAGTGAACTCATTTTAAATTTACTCTAAAGAATATATTGCTGGTTGCTGGATTCAATTTACCATGGGGGAGAGGGCAGAGAGAAATTTTCTTCCTTTAAACATCAAAGAATCAAAACCACTTATTCTCCTTATAATACTATACTATAATACTGTAAGACCAGTCTGTGTGACCTTTCATAAGGAAAAAAAAACTCATTTTAAAATATCTTTTTTAAAATAAATAACCCCTAACTGCAACTTCATCAATAGTAGGAAGCTTAGTTTATCTTAGTATCCGCAATATAGAAAAGTGTCCAATAATCTGTATGAACTAAGGATTTGTTTCTACAAAATAAAATAAAAGAATGATAAACTTCTATTACAACCAACTCTATATCAAATGGTGTCATTGGTATATTGTGTTAGGTGCCATTTCTGGGTGTCTCAGTAATGAAAACTCAAGTTATATTTTGCATTATATTTTCCTACAATTTAACGCTTGATTTTAGATTAAAGAATAATGCAACAGAAATGAAGAATTGAAAATCCTGCATCCCCATTCTCTGTTTTGATAAGACAAAGCTTAAGGAGGGATGACTTGCTGTTCCTCAACAAAGTATATTATTAGCAATTGGCCAACTCAGGCATGATATTGGGAGGAGAGGTACAACCTGGTTTGCCATTTGGGCTCTCCAAGATGTTGGGAATAACTAGGTAGCAAGAAAAGCAAAACTGAATAAATAGTAATGAAACTTCATTGCTCTCGTTAACCCCATGCGCTGAGTTTTCAAAGTATGCCTTTGTTTTTTTTTATGCACAGGAAGTCCCTGTTCTTGGTAATTACAGCTTCAGTGACTCAAATATATTTATATAGCACCTCTTTTCCAAAGCACTCCATGTAGTTTAGAAGCACTTTCTAACAAAATTGTGCTATAGGAAAAAAAAAAAAAAGTATTCCCATCACCTCAGAGCTGCTTCTTAAAAAGAAAAGTACCAGGTGCAAGGTCAGGAAAGAATTTTGTCAAGTCTCCATGCACACTCTGAAGATAAGTGTCCAGAGTTTATAAGGATAGAGTCTAAAACAATGCTCAGATGAAAATCTGAATGATTTTGAGTCACATAGACTTCAAAATCCATTTTTTCTTATGCTCTCGTATTCATGGGCCCACCGGAGAAGAAGTGACAGGTATTCCTGTCGGCTCTCCTCTCTGAGAGACCCAGCACATCAGAAACAATATGGAACTGAGAGGTGAGCTTCATAAAATAAAATTTGGCCTTTACATCATTTATTCATCAACATACACCTAAAAAGTTCTTACTATGTGTCAAGCAACATGCAGGATACTGGAAGTACAGCAGCAAATACAGCTAATGACATTCTCAATAATGTAGAGCCTATATTCCCATGGATATTCCAGTCCAATAACCAAGAAGACTGGTGACTTATTAAATTTAAATTAGTGAGAAAATACTAGGTTCTGTAGGCCCTACATGTTCTTCTTTCCCACCTCTCTGATCTCACCGTGTTCCTCTCTCTCATTTCATTATTTTCCAAATACTGTCTTCCTGTATTTCCCAGACACATCGAGTTCATTTCCTTCCCAGGGCTTTGGCTTTTGCTCCTGTCTACCTGAAATGTGCTTCCTTCAGACTCTCACAAGATTCACTCTTCTCAACATTCAAATCACATTCAAGGATGTTCTTGACTAAGCATCTAAAACATAACCCCACCTTACCTATCCCATCACTCTTCATCCCAATACCTTGTTTTTTCTTCTTCAGAACACATACTCTCTGAAACAGTCTTGCTTCTTTATTTGTTGTTTTGGTGCCTGCCCTCCTCTCTATACTATGGTCTCTATATGATCAAAACCTTGTCTGTTTTCGTTACCTAAGTATCCTCTGTTTATTGCACCTGGTACATGATAGCTTTCAAACAAAGATTTGTCAAATAGGAATGAATTCAATAAGTGAATTAATGAGTAATGTTGGACCACTGGTGATAATTAGGCCCTGATCAAAAGGTAACCTTAGGACCAGGAAGAAATTTATAGCCCTAAGAAAGAAAATCTTTAGAATTTGAGAGTCCATTTTCAACAAGTCCAGTGAACCATATACACTTCTCCCCATCCCACACCCACCTCTACCCAACATCACAGTCTGATTATCTAACATGGACCACACAGGAAAGACTTGGTGAAAGGAGGAAGTGACTGCCAAGCTGGGAGAGCAGAGTCAGCCCTAACAACCTGGCTCATTAGGCCACGAAAGACGACCTAAGCAATGGATGACTTCCAACAAAGGTGGTACTAAGACCACAGTCAGGACTGTCATCTGCATGTATGAATTTCCAGAGTGTGATTCCTCTCAGCGGCATTGCTTGTTGCCAAGGCCCTGCCAGCCCCATATCACTCTGCCAAAGGACACCTCTGATCTAATTGCAAGTGACTTTCTTGGTCTTGCCATGGCTCAAATAAAGTAATACAAACTACAGAGCATATGAGAAGAATCAAAGAAAGAGAAAAATTAGTTTGAAGACTAAAATAAAGTTTCAGTTTTCCTAAGGAAAATGTCAAGTGGGGATTTAGTCATTCTAGGTACTGGGAGAGCCTAGGGGAATCAGACCGTGGGGTGTGTTAATTTTGTGTCAGGAGATAGATAATAAGCAAATATGCAAGATGTATATGGGTCATGTCAAGAATCAAGATATAGCGGCATGATAGAGAATAATTGATGGAGATGAGAGGGATGGATGGCCCTTAGATTGGAGGAGCTCTTTGAGGAGGAGCCATTTAAGTAGAGACCAGACCTGATAGGAAGGAGAGAGCCATGCAAAGATGTGGGAGGAGAGCAGAGCAGGCAGAAGGAAACTGACTCCGAAGAACAAGTGCTTGTATGAGATTAAGACATAGAGGTCAGAGGTGAGCAAAGCCAGCCCAGCAAGGCTCTTGCAAATCAAGGTAAGAAGTTTTGTCTTTCATTCTAAGTCACTATGCTGGAGAGGGATAGAAATCAGGATATAATCTGATATTATTTTTAATCTTCTGGCTATTATGAAAAGAATAAATTATAGAGGGTAAGACTAGAAATAGGAGAATAGTTAGGAAGTTGTTATAGTAGTTCAATTGAGATATAATAATAATGATTGATTTATATGAGGTAATCTCCATATTCTAATTTGTCTCATTTTTCATATGCACTTTTAGCCATTCCTTTTAGGCAACAAAGTGTAATCAGAGCAGTGACCCAAGAGTCAGAAAACCTGAGTCTATTTCCATATCGTCTCATATCAACGCTAGCTGTGTTGTCTTGCCCATGTCATTTAACCTTCCTAGGATGATTTTCTTACCTCTAAAGCAAGACTATCTGTTCTCTTGAGATGGGTTGATGGCATGTGAAAATGGTACAATATATAGAAATGGAAGTTATATAGAAATGTGTTTCCCACAACCGTCCTAATGAAGATATCTATTGTAATATACTGAGGTATATGGCTTTTTACAGTAAAGAATATTTGATAAAGGGCTCATCTCATGTCCTCCTTGGATTATTTAAACATAAAGAATTTTCCCTGGACCACCCCAAAACACAGGAATTACTGCTCCTTTAAAATCCTGTACTTGGCAGTTTTGACTACTTAGTACACAATAATCTCACATTGTATATATTGTCATATATTATTAGCAAAAATTATGTGCATATCTTATCTCTTTAACACACTGAACACTTAAGAGCAAAGCTCATATCTTTTAAGTTTGTCTACACTTCAAACAATATCTTGCACTTGATAAAATCTCTATACATTTTAATTAACTTGCTGATTAGATCCAAGGTTGGGCCATTTCCTTTAAAAAGAAGGTGGGACATTTTGTACATGCTAGAAATCAGTCTCAGATGATGTCACTGTATATTGCTGAACTCTGTTCCAGAAAACAATGGCAAGAAATGCATAAAATGTTAAGACTAGGTACTGTTGATTTTTATTGTCTGCTTTTTTTCCCCAAACTATTTCCTAATTTCCTACAATGAACACATATTTCTTTTGAAATAAGAAAAAAGATATGTCTTGTTTTAAAGAATTATGTAAATCCTCTTTAAGAGAATGGAGTTTACTCCTTAGAACATGTCAAGAGAATGTCAGTACTTGAGTTTTCTAAAGCACTATTAAATGATGTCTCACTAGATCTTTATAAGAAAGCTATCTACTTCATAGATGAACAAAAGTCCCTATGAGGTTAAATGAATTGCTAAAAGTTGTGTTTGTTCATTTAGCTGATGTTTCCAAAAGGCACTATGTGTCTTGTGATAATCCAGGGACGTACTGGATTTAAAGCCCAGCTATGGTCTCCTAATGCCTAGCCTCCATCCTGGAGTCTCTCATGGCAAGCAGGGTGTCCAATAGTCTACTTAAGATAATATCTGTGAGATTCTAAAAGGCCCATTGGAATGATTTCACTTAAATATCGGTCTTCTTGCTGTTTCACCATCTCCTCAGTTTTTCCATTTCTTCAGATTATCTTTTTGTGGCACCCTCACCCTCTGCTACATTTTTCTTAGTGAGTGCCCTAGTCTCCCTTATTGTTAATCTATCCCTTTCAGGTTCCGAGAACCATAAGGGTT
>NW_006442484.1:21040583-21088083 GCF_000325575.1 Pteropus alecto
TATTATCATTTGATTGGTCCCAATATAAAGAATAGCATTTCTCTCTTTCCAAGCAAGAAATGCACTATCACTGGTTTTGCTGACCGATAAACTCTGCTCCTGAAGACAAAGCTCATGATTCTTAGAATAAATCACAACAAGAATTAACTTTTTTTCCACTGTGTTCCCATTGCATTTTTTATCAGCAGTACCACACTGATTTTAGTTGCATCTCTTTTACTTTCCTGACTGTTAGATGCTGGAGGATGAGATGTACTTTATAGTCACCTCTGGATTCCCCATTATATGCCAATCACCTTATGGGCCCTCAATATCATTGGGCCTGGCAGAACCTCTTACTTCTGCTTGTCAAATATTCAGCTAGGAGAAATACATGCCTTGACATCAACATTTCTACCCCAGAGATCTACCTGACTTGAAACTGGGCTCAAACATCAATTAAAGCATAGAGGGGTTGTATATTTAGAGGCTTCAGGTCACCCTGCCCTCACTCCTGACAGCTCCAAGTTGTTGAATCTTAATGAACCCGCTTTCTCCATATTCATACCTAAAGCACCCATCTTCTTCATTCCCTCTCTACTTCTCTCTGTTTCCCTTACCAAATGCTGAACTGTATCATTCCCTTCTCTCAAAAGTCTGATCAGACTTTCCAAGGTGACAGTCTATTAATCTGAGTTTTCTAGTTCAAGCTCTCTGCTGTTCCCAGGAAGCATAAAGTAATGGGCTTCTCTAATAATCAGGCCAAGAGTGAGGATATCAAGTTTCCACATAGGGCATTTTCAATAAGTAATGTTGACTGATCTCAAATCACATCACTTAGACAATGGTAAGCTAGCCTTGCCTGAAATTTTCTTTTTTATGACTCAAGAAAACGTTATATCTCCACGTATTACCCTTACTTCTGAATTAATATAGTCTTCCTGAATCCTAAAGTTAAGTGTAGTTTCTAAGAGCACCACCTTCACTACTAATCTAGTTTCCTAGGAATTCCTCCTAATTAAAAATTTTATAAAGACACAAAATACAACTAAAACACAAGACACTTTAAAAGTACTTTAAAAAGTGAAATATACTAGCTAAATGAATGCAAATCTCCAAATTATAAAAATAAGAATTCAAAAATAAAAAGAACATTTTTAGATATTTTTATCTGCTTCCTAAGTTATACCACCTTGTATGTTTGTAAAAGAAATAATATTCAGGTATTTTTTCATTTTGCTAGCATAAGGAAATGTTAAGTAGAATGCAGCTTTATGACTCAAAGTCAGTAACTGATATTAATGAACTTTTAAAATGCTAATTTTAATGCTTACCCTAACAGAAAGATGCCTTAAAGCAAAACCTCTCATTTCTTATCTGCTAAAAGCAATGTGTTTGCATTCCTTACAAAATAAAATGGGGTCGAAATAGAGTTTTTGTATGGTTTAAAGTTTCAAGGACTTCTCTGTTCACAGTTATTCTTCTAAAGAAAAGAAATTTATAAAATCTCATCTTTTAATGGTCCCTCTGCTTGAAAATGGAAATACCCCAAATATGTTCCACTGCAGGAAAATCAAAAATAACATGAAAACTACAAATATGTTAGCCATTCGAGAATATTTATTAACTACATAATTTAATAATAAAGAAAATGCCTACTTGATTAATTGTTACAGAGTAAAAATTACAATAAAACTGTCTTGATCAGTGCTTTGCAGAAGCGCCATTACTGTCTGTGCAGTTGTTTAACAAGGATTTAATTGGAAAGATAAGTGAATGCACATTTAAAAGTATTGTTAATTTGCTTTATAATCACCCCATCCTTCACAGTATTGACAGCACAAGGCACAAACCCCTTTCTGTTTTACAAGTATTATTTTCCATATGTGCACAATAAATTCTGAAGCAGTAATTGGAAATTTTATGGGTTTCAACATACCTAGTATAGTGGGTTTAGAGGTACACTCTTCCTTTATAAGAGGTAACCCAGTTCTAGTTGCTGGAAAGGAGTAACAAATCTGATTTATACATTTCCCTCCATTTACTATATCATAATCATGTTTTGTCCACTTCTAGAAAGTTTTATCTTTTATATTTTACTTCTAATAAAATGAAGATTGAGAGGAGAAAAAAAGTCTGCATTATTTTCAATCTGTGACTATGTTGATTTCTTTAAAATATGCATAAACAGTGGAGGTTTTAACCAAAGATGATTTCTAGGCTGTACTAAAACACCTTTTTCTGAGAGTAGTTGTCCCTGAACCTATTAAGGAAGACAAGAAAGGGGACAAAGAATATCCCCTATGCACAATCTCTACTTCTATAGCCGAGAACACCAACACTCCCCTCACACTCACACACCCCTTAGAATTTGGAATCATCTGGACAAAAAGCCAATCAGTGTGGTTTTCAAAGCAATGAGGATGTAATGCCTTGGATTTCTAAGAAGTGGGAACCTTGCTGACCAAGTTTCAATCACCTAAGGCCCAGAGACCTCCTTAATTCTTGAGATCTAAAGCTGCTTTAGAAGCAGGTCATTTGCTTAGTCCAGTGGGGATAGAAAGTTGGAGTATGTTATTTCTTTACTGATTCTAAAGGAGCCACAATCCCCAAATTTTATATCAAAAAAGAAAAAGAAAATATGAAAAATATGGACCTCATCTTGTAAGTAGTGAACTATAATTGAACCTACTTCAAAGGCAAGATTGTTCCAACTGTCTGTCGTTTCTCTTTAGATAAAGGCTCCCACCCAATTGTGATGAAAGGGGAGTGTCCCCAGAGTGTCTTATGTCAGTAACTCTAAAACCATGAAAAGATATGGAGAACATGTTTAATGTCCCCCTCTGCCATGCCCCCATCCTACTGGAATTGATAGAAACTTTGGTTAACCATAGAAACACATCTATGGTTAACCATAGATGTGTTTCTATAGACAGCAAGATATTTAGCTATAGGATGACGGTAGCTTAGAAAATCTTTTGAGACAAATTTTCTTAGAATCCTTTTCACTATAAACCTTTTGCCCACTTGATAAAAGATGTTATTTCATATATTCTTATAGGAAACATTATTTTTTCTCTAGTTTGGCTATGCCTCTAAATCTTTAAACCTCTCAAATTTACATTGGCTTTTTATGCTTACAGAGTAATATGTATGTTTATAGTTATAATTAGATATCTATAGATTTCGATATAAATATATAGAGTTTCACATATCTAGAGATTTGTCTATGCATCCTAATATCCAAACATTAATAACAACTCACCAATCAAAAGACTCTTTTTTTATTCCTTCCTACGCACACACACACAAAAGAAATAAAAATAATCTTTAAAGCGGTACATATGTGTGCCTAAATGTTCTCTCTCTTTCATATATCTAATATGTGTATATATATATATACATGTATATAAATTTTTCATGCTGTTTCACTCTCCACATATGTATATGTATATATGTGTATGTGTGTGTGTGTGTATGCATTGTGAAAATCATACACAGACAGATATATATACATGTTTAAAGATTTTTTTTTAATTTCTTTATCAGAGGCATGGGTTTTAAAACTGTCTCGGGTGAAAGTGTCTTTGGGATCAAGATCTTTACATGCCCCATTTCAACTAGACAAAGCTGAGACTGGTGCAATAACAAAATGTCCAGCTGTCCTTTAATTAAACAAAATGAGGAAAATGTAATGTTTTGATGAGAGAACCAGGATTCGTGTACGAGATAATGGGAAGACTATATGTTTCCGTGCCTTCCTGCATATGATGGAGCCATGGGGTGCAGGAAAGCGATGAGGCTTTTTTATGCTCCAGTAGGGGGAGCTTTCTTTTCCCTCCTGTACAAACAGCATGGTGCATGTGTTTAAATATGCCATCCTAAAATGCAGACTTTTCATTTTCATTTTGCAAGTGGGAAATTTCACTATGTGATGGGCACATTACTCTTCTTAGCGACACATTTTGTGCAAACTCATTTGGGAAAGAATAGGAAATTTAGAATACTGCCTTCATATTTCTTCTGGAAACGTTAGCCTGAATCCATTATTTCCAAACCTGATGAGGATTACAGTTCATTTGTATTTCACAGCAACCCATATTGTATTCTGTTTTGTGAAGTAAATAAGAGATGATACCATTCTAATAGTGCCTGTATTTTGTTTTCCATATGAATAGCCTTATTCTGGGGGCAAGGGGGAAGGAAAACGAAGCAGAAACTCAAGTACTTGATTTAGTCTTCTCTAGATGGAATGTGTTATTTTGACAAAAAAAAATTATTTTATAAATAATCTAAGTTGGAGGAGGGAGAATATAAACTCACTTAGGTCACTGAATACATTCATATTCAAATGACAATATAAAAAGCACTGTTCAGTAACACCCAAATCTATATCTTTTTTAACTATCTTTAAAATACTCATGGACTAACTTGATATGACAGCAGTGTAGGTGGATGCTTATATGCCAATGAAGGAAATTTTTTATACAAAATAATTTCCCACCCATCATTTCACTGTGCCTGGAATGCCACAGTTAGAAAATTAATTAATTTGGCTAAGGCAGGAAGGCAAATAATTTCAACTCTTTAATAAGTGCAATTGATTGTTAGTGGCTGATTATATAAGTTGTGTTAAGAGAGATACTGAAGCATTGTCCTAAATGAGATAGCAAGCTCTATAATCCATTAGGGATGTATGGCATAGGCATTACTTTTTAAAAGATTCGCAACATGCATGTCACATATTTTCTTTTTCTAGATTACGGTATTGGATTAAAATTTGACTACTGTCATGCGAACATCATATGAAGTTTACACATTAAGGAAATATCATGAACATAAAACTCTTATCAAGCAAGATAGCATATAACCTAGCATATCTCCATGGGAATACAGCAAACAACAGGAAATTTTGGAAGAGTCAGAAGAGGAAAGGAATATATGACAAGAAATGAAGAACTCAGGAAAAACCTAGGAAGCTTAAGAGCAAAAAAAAGCCAGAACACTAATAATGAGTTCAATAAAAAAAGCTACATTTTACTTAACAATTTTGCCATTTTTATCCATTAATTAAATTCTTCTCTCAGTGTTAGGTAAGATGAGACATTTTTGGTTGACTCTTGTTCATTATGGCAACCATATATTGAGTTGATTTCTGCTGGAATGACAGGAAGATAAACTTTCTTATAAGAAATGTCCCATCCCAGTTAATGACATCAGCTGACAACAATATACATTGATTGGTTTTCTGTTTATAAAACTGTCATCTAACTGTGGATAGAAACAATTCCCCTAATTTGGAGATAAAAGCAAGTCACCTGAAATAGAGAAAAACTAAAGTGATATGTCTAACCACAGCCTTCCCACTTTATTTTCACTTAGTTCGGGCTTAAGTTGATGAGATATATTTTCATGAAAACAAGTTTTTGGTCAGACCCTGAAAAAATAAATGAAATCTGCCATCTATGCTAGATCTTAATATTCAATTTGTCTCTTGACTTTTAATATGCTATCAGCCCATTCCTTATATCAGCTCAAATGTAGTCCCCTTCCCTGAGGACTATACCGAAATGCTGACTTTTTCATTTATTGACATATTTGGTCTTTCAATATATGAGAATGCAGCAGCTGAAAAACAGCACTGTTAAGGAAACAAAGTATTTTTTAAATATTTCAAGTGAGTCAGTTAGGACTCCTAGTTTCAAGAGACATTAAAACCAATCCAAACTATCATAAACTAACAAAAAGTTTTCTTCCATGTAACTGGAAAATTTAGAAAATGATTAAGATTTCTGAGGCTAAACAGCTTCATCAGGACCTAGTTTCTCTTGATCTCTCAGCGCTGCTCTCCTCCATCTGAGCTTCATTCTCAGGTTTCCCATGTTGGTAGAATGGATACAATCTCTCTGAGTCAGCATGGTCCCTGGTTCTAGTTCATCAGGAATCTTTTAACAACGGACTTGATCACTAATGACCAAAACTGGGTCATTAACCAACATCCCTGAATCAACCACTGTGACTAAGGATATAAGACAGGCTGATTGACTTAGAAGGTCATATGCTCTGTACTTGAAGGTAGAGGTAGAGTCCACTAAGGGCACGTGAACTGGGTCAAGGAGGAGGATGCGCCTTCGAGAAAACTTGGTACACATG
Source organism: Pteropus alecto (assembly GCF_000325575.1). Classification (NCBI taxonomy): domain Eukaryota; kingdom Metazoa; phylum Chordata; class Mammalia; order Chiroptera; family Pteropodidae; genus Pteropus; species Pteropus alecto. Next base: position 21,046,716 of record NW_006442484.1, read on the forward strand.
TCCAGAAGTAAGATGCTCTCTGCAATGAGTAAACGAGCTTTTACGGTTAAGACAATAAATGTCATGCCATGGGGACTGGTATGTAAAAGAGCTTTTGGGCATCACTCAAGCAATGCTCTTACTCTCAAGAAGTCCTCAAATGTGCTTAAAACTATCTAGGTAAATTAATTTTACAGGGCATGGAGGCTTTTTTTTTAATATGCACTAATTGCTTTGGGAAATGATGTACACAAACTTTGCTGTAATTGATAGGTTCGAGAAAGGGGTAATTGTGTCCTAGTTAAGTTGGTTAGCTTGCTCGAGCATAGCATGGACCCTCCCATGTCCTTAGCATTCTGTTAATATATAATCTTCAAAATGCCTTAGGAACAAAACTTACATGATTTCAAGGTGTTTTAGGCTAGTCACACTGAAAAGAAAAGAAAAACTATCCTTGAAGCCAAGCGCAGGATGGTATGCAAGCAAATATGCACCAAGATATGTAAGTTATAATATAGAGTATGAAATAGGAGAAACCTCATCTTGGACAGGTGAGGGTGAATATTGGGAGGGTCAGAATAATGATGAAGAGCGATGTACCTGAGAACCGGGTTAAGGTGTGATAACAAATACAGTAGAGCAAAGGGTATGACAGAGAAGCATTGAGACCTTTGGTGATTCCAGGGTATCCAGAAATCCCCAATAACTATACATAGGGAGAAGATGCTTCTTTTGCTAGATGGTTTTGGTCATTATTAGTGACATCTGAACAGAAGAAGATACTTTCATATAAGAGGAGAAAAACTGTTTTTGTTGTATCAGGAACACAAGACAAAGCATTCAAACATAATGCAAATAATTGCAAACTGATATATCCTGTAGTTTAAAAAACGAATGAATAATTTAGCTTTTATACATGGGCAATCCTTGCTAAAAAAAAACCAAAAACATAAAACTACAAATCAGAATCTTTCTGTTTGAATCTATTTTCTTTTGTTAATAGATGAGCTAATATGATAGGCATTTAATTGTATAATGTATTATTAGCCATTTTCTTTGGCATACCATTAACTTTAAATAGTATTAATATTTAACATTTCATAATACTCACTACAAAGTTCTTATTTTTTCCATTCGAACAGAAAATCTGCATTGATAGTAAATTTCTTTAAAGTGAGTTTTAAGACACTCAGTATGCAAAACTTATTCCATTTATACTGTTTGATCAAAAATACTCAAAATGCTGCAGCATAATAAGGCAAATGCTGTAAGATGAGAATGATGCCAAAACTGTATTATAATTTTGTATTCAAATACAATATATTGCATAATTAGACATAATTATATAATTTTAATATTTAAGAGAGCATTTAAGATGTGATAGACATCTAAGTGCATCGACTTCTTGGGGATGGTTAAATCAGAGAGTTAAAGTTACGATTAATATTTGTTATTGAATGGGAAACTAATTCAAACAAAAGTTTGCTAAAAGAGGACTTGAAGCTGATTCGCATCATAGGCACTGTCTTGGCAAATCTGAATCTGAACTTGAGCTACCACAATTTTTTCTCTTTGAGAAAACATCGTCAGTATTTAGTTAGTTGAATTGAAGCACAGTACTTCTAGTCTCTGTGTAGGTCAGTTGAATGCTTTGTATTCCATGGATATAGATTGTACCTTTAATTCAAATTAGTATTCTCAGAAATGTGTGCTCATGATCATAAGGGAGCTGAACCGGAAAGAATGAATGGAGCAACACAGATCCATCTCCATTTCTGGAAAGACTGCTCAAAGATATATGCCCCCCATGGAGGAAATCAGTTACATACTTTGGCAAGAGAGGCCAGTGTTAGAAGGCAACTTTTTAAATTGAAGATGAATCATGATTTCTTGTTAATAAATATTTTGGAGGAGTGTACTTTTATGTAAGCAAAAATTAAGTCTCTGAGCTTTTCCCAGCCCTTCCCCACCCCCATTTCTTGTGATTCTCCCTCTGTTACCAGCAATATAACAGCATGTGGCTTTTGTTTATTTGCTGGTTTCATTTAAGTATTTTGTTTTGTTTTGTTTTGTTTTATTAAGAAAAAACACTGGGAGTTGAGGAAAAGCTTTTTGTTTTCAACTTTGTCTATATTTTCAATAATTAATACAGGGCCAACAGAACTAGGTTTATGGTATATTCTAAAATTAGAGAAGAAACTCATGAAATTTTTTTCTCTTTCATCTTTATTTAGACATGACTTAATTAGAGGGCCAAAAATGGATAGGTAAAAGAAATTGTCCCAATTCATAGTATTCAGTATTTCAATTCTTTCAGAGATTTGAGCTATCATAATTAAATAGGAAATGAAAAGACAAAATTAAACTCAAAGTCTCCTGTATCTGTGATTACCAAAGCCAGATAAATTTCTCAAGTTCATCGCATTCTCCAGAAGCTGACCACATCCAATTACTTTCAACCCATGCCCAACAGAATCTTATGCTCCTGAAATTGAATGTAATTATTACAGGCAGAAAATGGTATGTGCATTTCCACCTCTATAACTTGCTGGTGCCAACAGATTTCACGTGCTGGGTCTTTTGTCTTCCTAAGATTTCTTTGCTTAGCCCATTTTTTAGAAGACAACTCAAATTCTAAATTCTTTTGATAAATTCATCTTATTTTTTTACTCTTTCTCCTTTCACATTTTTTGAAATTTAATATATATTTTATAACTAACACCTTAAAATAAATTGTTCTACTTATTAGTTTCCTGTATCTTAACGTATATAAGACCTTAACACTAATTAATATATGTAATTTTTTTTTTACACTAACTCATACACTTATTCCTTCTCTCTTCAACCAAAGACATCTAGATCCTCATGGATAGGATCATATCTTATTCTACATTTTTATCCTCAAAATGCCCAGAAGAGTGCTTGTGACATAATGAATGCTTAATAATGATGGTGGTAGTGATAACTAATATTTATTACTATGTGCTAGGTACTGTGTATGCTAAGTTTTGACTAGCATTATCTTTCTAATCATCACAATACTCCTGTGTAACAGGTGCCAGTAACATTACCATCCTCAGATGAAGAGACTGAGAAATAGTGAGATGAGGAACATGACTAAGGGCATAGAGCTGGTAACCAGATTCAAACACAGTATGCTTAAATAGAGTCCATGTTTTCAAGCATAGTTGATCAATTAGTTAGCTCCACAAAAAAGCCAAAAACTAACAGGAGCCAAGCAACATCTATTTCAGTATACCATAACCTCTGTTTGACAAACTGCAGTTTGCTGTAACTTTGCAAAGAGCTGTGCTTATGGCGTCAAACCAGCAACTTACTATGCCTGCCAGTGCATAACTATGTATAACTGTACACACTCCAGTCCATTCCCAGAATATACTTACTGTACAGCCCTCAAAATATATTCAAATCTCTTCTTCATCCTTCAAAATCAAGCTAAAATCATCAAAACCATCACCTCTCTGAAACTGTCTTTAAATCCCTCAGGCAGAAATAACCCCTTCCTTCCTCCTTTACCCTTCCTTCATTTTATCCATGCTTTTATCATACCATTTAGTGTTGTGTAGTCATTTACTTATTTATTGGCCTGTCTCCACCTTCTTACCTGAAGACCCTGAATTCTGTAATGGCAAGTACTGCATCTCACCTTTGCTTCTACTATCTGGCATAAGGACTAGTGCAGAAGTGGTGTAATAATTTTTCATTTCATTAACCTCATATAAATATTTTTACAACATTTTTTAGAGACAAACTCAAGTATTGAGTGATGGAAGAGAAGAAAAGATGTCTACTATTGCCAGCACCTTGATTTGCAGACTCCATTCAACAAATCAGAAGCTTTCCTCTTAACTTGACTCAACCTCCTTAGAACACAATTTATCAATATTTGGGGTCTTAAATGAGTTATTCCAAAAAGAAAAAAAAATGCAGTTTAATTATAAATGGAATTAGCTGCTCCAATTCCTGAAATGGCACATTCTGGGTCCCTTGTCAACTTCCCCAACTTCACATTCTCAGAATCTTTGAAAGAGCAAAAATCTCTTCTTCAAAGATAATTCCTTGAAACTTTCCAAGGATTGGAGCTTCTCACACAGTTGCTTCATTGGTGGAGAAGGGATTTTAAGGGATGAGAAACAAAGTTATTTCTTTCTTTGAAAGACATTAGATTAGAATAGATTACATTTATAAAGACTCTGGAAAGTGATAACTGCCATTTAGCATACCTTCATTTCAAGTGTTTATGATATAATAGAGCTCTTGTTTCAGCAGGCTGAGCAATCCAATTTGAGTGTAACATTGGACGTGGTATAAGACATGCATGTCTTTTACATTATAAGGCTTTATATTTCAAACTCCCCTATCTTGCATCTTTGTGTTTGAGAGCTGATGTCCTGCAAGGCAATGGCCAGTAAGAGGCATGATTGCACTAAATTGGAAGCATGAGGCAAAGGGGTGTGTTTTTATTAGGGGGGCAGGGAAGGAAATTTGAGGGTAGAGAGTTAGAAGAAATCATCCACAGATGCCAATCTCTGTCTGTTAGTGGATGGGATTTTTGAGTTGTGGTAATTCCTGTTTCTGTGACAGTTCATCAAAAATCGAGGGCACCACGTTTAAAAATTACCCATGGTTTCATTTCCAAACTAGATGCAGACTCCGTGCCTTTGATTATTAGAATTGTTCAACTCCCTCAGTAGGGCAATGAGGAGGGGCACTGGTAAATACCACCCCAACCGATATTCTGCAAGAGATTTCAGTACAGAAGCACAAGGCAGCAGAGCAAACTCCATCACTTTTTAACAAACGTTATCTGAACACACAGCAGCAACCGATGAGTGAGCCAAAGTGACAATTTGGAAATTCATTTCTCTCCTTCAGAAATGTCTATGTGGTGAAAGGGCAGTCAAACTGAAAGATGTGGAGACTAACTATTTTCAGCTTTTATTAAGACTTTTTAGATGAATTGTGGAAGGCAACTCAGCAGATATCTCCAAGCTTCTCTCTTCTCCCCAAAACTTTTTTTTAAAAATAATATAAAATACATTTCATACCAGCTTGTAAATGGGTGAGGAAGAAACAATACTTTAAAAACTTTTCACAGGCAATTCCTTCAGCAAAAGCTCACGCTCAAAAGCTGCTTTTCTTTCATTTCACCAAACACTGACTGAGGTTCTCTCCTTTCCCTGAAGAGGAACTCAGATGGAAGGTGTGTGGAAAGGGAAAGGAGATGAATGTTCATTGGCCATATCTACTGAAAGAAATCGTTTCTTTGCTAGTGTCCTATAGATCTCTGCTACACTCGTGATATAGCCGAAGGGCACATGTGCGCCATTGTAAAGAAACAGGACTTAAATTGTAAGAGGGATTTCAAGAGAAGCGGGTTGCTGATTCACAAAAGAACGTGTCAAAGATTATTTAAGTGGCCAGTAATATAAACATCATGCTACTAACACTGAACAGTTTATCACATAAATATAATTGACTTCTTTTAGAAGAATAATAAAAGCTGAATCCATATGTTACCTATTATTTAAAATTGTTTCTGTAAGATATATTCTTCCCACAGAAGAAGCAATTCTTCCACCAGAGGAGGACAACAGCAATTTTATTATATTACATTGTCATTAGTTTAATTTGTTTGTTCCCAGTAGTAGTTTTACAGATTTTTATGAACTGCTACTTTTATAGAAAGTCAACTTAATCATGATAGATGTTGCTTGCATTCATTAAGAAAAAAATAGGTCAGGAAGGTAGATGGCATGGATTTAACTGTTTAAACCAATGTTTCTGAATTCTTAGATAAATCGAAAATTAATGTAGGAAGTTAGGTTCTGTTAGGGATATTTCTAAGATTTTGTCTGAATTTATTTAAACATGAAGATCAAGTTATGCTCAGACTAGAAGACCTCTTGTGAGCAAAGATAAACTAGCAAATCTTATGTTTAGAAATAATTCTGAATCAAAGAGTTTTCTAAGGTTTTTCTTTTTTCTTTTTCTGAACTGGTTACTATAAAATGCTAATTTTATTTAGCTTATAATTAAATGTCTACTACTAGCTTTTAGATATTTTAGTGGTTAAGAAAACTACTTTTTCCTGTCATTTCTTACAATTTCAACCAAACCTCATTTTTTTCTACCTATATTAAATAAAACTTTTCTAGGTAAATTTGGAATTTTAAAATTTGAAACATTATAATTTGTATTTCTCATTAACTGAAAGATAAATAAATTATTAATATTAGAAAATGTCACCTAATAATTATTTGCCTTCATTTTTTAATCTGCTAAACATTCATCTATTCAAGTCAGATATTTGAGAAGGAGCATAATGGGAGTAAATACCCAAAAGAACTTGAATAAAGCTGTCCTAACAGAGTAGACACAAAAGGCAGGCAGAAGAATCAACAGTACCTCCCAAGTCTTCTGATATCAGTGTGATTATTGGCAATCTACTCATTTACAGCATCTTGGAAAACTTAAAACTCTAGGATTGCATAGCAACATTATTGCAACATAATCTAGATAATTAGAGAATTAGAAATCTGACAATATAGATACATAGCACATAACTACCAAAGCCAATTGAAGATAAACTATAATCCAACGAAGTAAAATTTATGAATGTAAATAACTTAAGTCATACATCTTTTATTCTCATTGCAAGATTTTAAATCTAAATACCTGAATAATTCTGAAAATGAAATTTGATTGGATCAGAACCACAGGCAGATAAAATTTCTAATTCTAAACAGTCCCAAATAGTTTATTTTGGGGTTCGGAATATCTTGCAAATAGTTTATTTTGGGGTTCGGAATATCTTCGAGTTTTACTTTTTGCTATGAAAACAATTTTGATAAAGGCACAGAGAGATGGATCAGAAACATACTGACTGTTAAGAAATCATCATGAAATTTAGTGTTCTTTCTAAATTTAGACAAATGCAAGATAAATCCTGCAGGAGGTTCACAGTTCTGTAGTTAACCAAAAATAAAAGAGTGCAGAGATTTTGTTTAGCCCCAAGCTTTTTCTTCATAATTGTATATTAACTGAATGGGGAATGATATAAACACCTCAGCCTTGATTTTATGCAACTACGTTGCTGTTTGTCAAAAGAATATTTTAAAACCTTTATATTAAAATATTAATTATTACAAAAAATTCAAACAATAAAAAAGTAGATGAAGAAAAAAATTGTCAACTAGTCACTCCATAAATAAATGTACCCAAATACACACATAGATAAATATGTTAATAGTGAACAACATTCTAAAGAACCCTTTATATATTGCTATAAACAGACAGAGATAGATAAACATAAAAGTATGATTCTGCCACAATGGTTATTCCTTAGTAAAATGTTTTATGTTTAGTTACTTGAATTTTAAGAAAAATAAATAAATGAGCTTGAAAGATTTGCTAAACTTTAAATTAGTGTTTATTTAACCCCCCAAAATATTAATTCTTAGAAGATAACTTAACCTTAAGAAACATATTAGGAATTTGAAGTACAAAAATAATATTTCCATTTTATACCAAATATTTTGTTATTTGTTTATTAGGAAATTAGTGTAGGTATTCCTTCTTCCAGATGGTCTTCTTATTAAGGATCTTATTACTGATGAGTTTAACATTCCTATTTGTAATAATAAATTATTATTATATCTCTAATGTTGGTTAGACTTACTTCTTTGCTGTAAAGAAAAGAAAGATCACACCTAGTCATTTTACCAAGCTTTCTTCATTCTCAAGTGCTTCATTTTAATTTGCTGTTTATTGTATTTTATCATTCAGTTCCATTTCCAAGAAAAGATTACGAATTGGTCACTTTTAAGTTTCTGAATGAATTTCTCTGAATTTTGTATACCTTTTTATCTGGCACTGGGCATTGTTGTGAGTCTTCTGAGACCAATCATTTTTCCCCTTTTAATATGATTTACCTGTGATGCCTAGAAAACCATATGCTTTTCTTCATCCATATATTTTAGCAACTCCACTAGGATATGTTAGATTAATCACCCTATATCAGTTTTTCTCAGACTAAGCATATCATTTCAGTAAGCAAATTTGAGTCCTCTATTTCCAAAAACTTTTCTTCTATTACATCTTCTATTACATCTTTGAGGGTTTTTTGTTTGTTTCATTTGCTCTTTAATCTTCTTCAAGAGAACTGGTTTTATTTGTCTTCTGTTATCACCTTTATCTATATATAAAATTATTCATAGACATATTTCATATCTTTAATCTTTTTTATTTTACATAGTTTCTTCTAGATTGTGTACCATTCTGTGTTTTCGATTATATATATTCTACTTTGCCTCTACTTTGACATTTATACATTTTTTTATTTCACTTATTTTCTGTGTTCCCTCAATTTGCTTTTCTTCTCTTTGAATACTTATAGCTCTTTTTAAAAACTATTTTCTGATACATTATATGTAAATAATTTCTTTGAAATTATAGATAATTCTTTGCCCAAACTCTCCTGGTTTCTTGAATAATTCATCTTATAATTTATATTCCTCCGTCTTTTTACTCTTGTCTATTCAGTGATCCCATGGTGCTTCTGTAAATCCTACCTATCTTTTTTTGATTACTACTAATCCCTGAATGGGGCCATTCAATCAATCTCAATCTCAATCTCTCTCTCTCTCTCTCTCTGCAACACAACTCTGTGTGTGGGAATCTAGCAATTTTTTGTTTCCTGTTCCTCTTTCATTCAGTTTTCTCCTTTTGAACTCTTCCTAAGCTAGCAGACTTGGGAATAAACAGTAAAATGTTTTTTCTTTCTAGGCCATCTTCCTCAACTTTCTATGGCATTGAACTTCTAGTGTATGTTCCTACTTACAAGATCATCAGATATCACTTTCAAGACTATGACCCTTTTAAGGAAACCTCTTACCTCTGACATTTCTGAAGTTTGTATTGGTTCCCAAATTCTCTCTTCATTTTGGTATAGACTCCACGGTAATTTACAGTATGCATGACTGTTGTTAGTGTTGTTGTGGTTCTTTATTTTTTAGTCTTTATTACTTTTGGTATGTTTTCAAAGTATTCAAATGGTTTTCAAATGAAATAATCTAGAGTTCCTCTCAACTTCTGAAGTTTGTGTCACTGTGCTTAGATCTTGCTTCAAATGTTCCTGGAAAATACTCTCTTTCTTTCTAATGAATTGATTTAAACAAATCAAATATGCTCCGCTTTCCCAAATCTTCCTTGCTTTAGTTGACTTTATCCTTCCTCAAGTGAAGGATAAAGACTTTCCTTTCCTTCATTTCTTCCATCACAGTAATTTCTGGAATGCCACTCCCTCCATCAGAACTGAATGGAGGCATGTGAACACCCCTGGTAAGCTAATAATTTTGCACCATGGCCATGGTTATCATTTGACTGCCAATGAAAACAAATAAATTGTCACTTCATTAAACTGATATAAATATCTATTAAAATTTTTTTAGAAACAAACTCAAATACTGGGTAATCGAAGAGCCGAGGAAAAAGTCCACTATTGCCAGCACCTCACCTTGCAGATCCCATTCGACAAACCAAAGCCTTTCTCTTAACTGAACTTAACCTCTTTAGAAAATAACTTGGTATTTTGGTTTTACTCAGCATGACCACTTAGGATTTTAGCCCCTCTTATTCTTCCTGAACAGCTTAGCAAAGAACTATATGTAATTCTCCTCCTAAAAGAAGTTCTAGTGATATAAAGTCCTCCTCCTTATTATATTGTAAGTGATGTTTTAGAGTTCCATTGGACAGGTGCTCAGGGGCATCAGTGGTGCTCTCTGGACAACCCATCTGGCTCTCTACCCTTTATCACATTCCAGAGAAGCCATTTCAATTGCTTTAAATTTGTAATATATGTTCACAAGTTATTTACCTTATTATAAATAAGTTGGAGAAAAATCGATATTTCCATTTTGAAAAAAGGTATGACACTCCATTACATCCCAGTTTGTCTTTATGAACAGAAAAAAAAAATGTGGATTTCTAATTAGTTAGATTAGATTTTACACATCGGAGAATGTCCATTAGAAATTCTCCCACAAAGAAACACCACCTGTACTATGATGAGCAATAAATGGTTCTGAAATCTGTTTTTTTTCTGCCCAGTTTAATTGGTCTGCTTTCTGGCTTGGGCAAGTTCCCAATGCTCTTTAGTAAATATGCATTCATGTTTGTCCTCCCCAACCATCTGTCATCTTCTATGGATGTTTTTATCTACTTCCTGATTCAAGACACTGAGTCAGGACTTTAAAAAGTCTTTTTTTAAAGGTCCCTTTGCTGACTCCTCAACTTTATTTCACCTATTGAATGATGCTTGAAAAGTTCAACTTTGGGCCCTCTTCTCTACCCACTCCTTCCTCAGAGAACTTGCAGAATTCAACTGACACTAGCAATCAAATTATTCAGAAACTTATCTTTCTATCCCTTAATCCCCCCTTTTCAACACATTATTAGAGATGCAATTTCATTGCCTGAAAAGTATAGCTTCACTTAAGTGATTATTAGTCATTTGAATGATAGAGAAACTTAATCTCTGTTCTAAAAAATCCACTTCATCTGTGTATACTCTACTGCCCACAAATATTGACTGCTCTTACTATCCTAAGATGACAAGTTTGAGTCATTTCCAGTATTTGCTTTTTGACTATTCCAACCACTATAGTTTTGACAACATTTCTTGCACCTTTATGATGTATTGGCCATGGCATGGAATGCTTTATAAATATTATCTCATTTAATAATCACAGAACACAAAGAGGTAGACATTATTATCCCTGTTGTATTATGGCTTAGTGAGGTTCATTTGTCCAAGGAAACACAGCTAGGATGTGATAGAGCCAAGGTTCAAATGTAGAATTGATTAAATAGAAATTTAATGTGTTCTTAGTCACTATGTGTAGTATCTTAAATTCTATCTCTCTTTACATCTAGGGTAGTCTTGAGTCTGCAGTCACTCTCCTTTCAACAAACATGAATTGAATAACTATTAGGTCTCAGGCACAAGGCAACAGAATATAAATAAGATATGGTCCAGGATTAGAGGACTTGGGAGGCTGGTGAGAAACAGAGGTACTAAAGCTCATTGGGGTGGGGTGGGGTCAGCATCCTTTTATGAATCGGCGAGTACTATTGTTGCTATGTCAAATGGTTAATGCTCAGTAGTTAACACATATATCTTTTCTCTCCCTTGATTCACTACCTACTGAAGATGATAATCACATTTGGTGAACACAAGTTTCCCAAATTTTCTTTGTAATTTATATTCTACTTGGGGCTTTGTTCTCCTAGAATTGATCTATGTGAGTTTGAGACATCATGTATTCAGGAGCTGAAAAAAAATTCTTGCAAATTTCAAATAAAAATACTGATTTGGTGTACCACATCTCCTTCACTGTTCACAATTACATTAAGTATTTTTGTTACTAATCTTTGCCTACCAACTTCAGTTCTATCCAGAGGATCCTCTTCCCCAATTCAATTGGCTTCACTTTTCATTTTTCAGTAAAGTTTCCAAAACACATTCATCAATTCACAAAACTAGATTGTGACGATCACCCCATTTTATTTCTAGGCACAATATAACATGTGCTTTAAAATGACAGTTCTGCAATCACAGTGCCGTGGAATAAAAGTGTAAAAGTGGCACAGCCTTGAATAGGTTTAAACATCTCAGGGTTCTGATTCCTCACCTATAACACAAACTTAATAACACTTCCTACTTCGTGAAGTTTTGATATAAAAAGCAAATAAGATAAATGATTATCATTTTTTATTATCGTTCTGTAAGTGTTGCTGAGATAAAATTTCTCATAACTATTTTGAGAAAGATTTGTGTTTAAAGACACTTTCTTGTTCTACTTTACTTTGCCCAAATAAAGCAGATAATTCATTTTTCTGTTTCAAAGATTATTATATTCAGTATTTTCTGGATGACATGCTCTTTCTGAATGATAGTCAAATACTACTTCATAATTCTCTTTTTTATTTTTTGCTAATGTCAATCCTAGTATATCCTAGTACAGCATATTAAAAGATTTATTTATGAACAATTTATTTTTTAAATTACTCTGATATAATTAGGTGAACTATCTTTATTTTTCCAGATATTTATTACTTTGTGTGTGTTTAACTTTACAATTCAGTAAGAAATTACAGTACCATTTTGGAAAATCTCCAGTCAAACTCAGATTTTTGTCTATGATGTATCTGGTTTTATTTAAGTGAAATGGGAGAATTGAATACTTTTAGATTTTTCTACTATTCTTAGTTGACTACTTGACTTTCGTTGTGTCATTCTGTAAGAGACCTTGACAAGTTAAATTTATCCACACAGAAACCTGTAGTTAAGAGACCTGTGAGACGACTATAATTTCCTTCCCATTAGTTTCAATGAATTCCATGCATGTGAAAGAGAACATGGAAAGTGGAGTCTGGAGCCCCACATTTGCAGTTGTGCAGGTAAATTGAGTAGAGAGATATAGTCCAGGTCTCCTTACGTTGCTCCTCTGCAGCACATTACCGTTAATCCTCTTTTGAGCAAATACAGACTAGAGCAGTTATGCCAACAATTGGAAACTTAACTCTTTGAACACAATAGGCCTATGGACATGTAGCTTACTCTTTGCACAAAATCTGTGAAATAGTTAATACACAAATGTGTCTATTGTAACCAATGTGAACCAGAAGAATTGAGCTATAGCCAGTTTTTCTTTAAGCATCATTTTTGCCATCTGGATTCTTTTGCGGGGGAAGGAAACATTTGAGGAGAACTGCCTTTAGTCACAAAGGTGATTTGACTTTCCTCCCTATTTATATGTTAATTATCCCTAAGGCGCCATTGTTCAAAGTTCTATAAAGAGGCACATTTTTTCCTACTGCTGCTTGAAACTTAAGGTAGCTTGGAGATCTATCTTGAAGAGGGTATGCAGAGGTATAGCAAACATTTCTGTGGACAAAACACATTGGCCTATATGTGGAAAAATCAACTAAACAATTTAAACCAAGTGAAAAATCATGCAACCAGTCACTCAGAGAGTGTCAGTTAGCCTCTACTCATTGGCTCTTTCCTAAATCACATGCCATATGATATGGAAAATCATTTGGAGATCAGTGATCAAATTCAAAAACCTTATCAGCCACATACTATCAGCTGTTTTAGATACTGATTCAATTCAGGCCTAAGCATTGAAGCAGAAAACAAAAATATGACAAAAGCTCAGAAATCATAATCTCTAGCCCTACTTTGAACCGTGGCAAAGTAAAATATTTCAAAGACAATAGTGAAAACTATCACAAAAGATTAAAACTTGAGGAGATTGGCATTTATATCCGGGAATTATAAATTTCATTCTCATGTCTGAAAGAAAGGCTTTTACATTAGTATGGTTTAATTTATTTGATTGCTATGTTTCTAGGATTCAGAACCAATGGTCATTTTGTGATAATTATAAGATCAGGTAACTTTTATCTCAAGTGAGTACTCTTTAATAATACTGTATTAATTAAATCTCTCATCTGAATAAAGGGTTTAAATGGTGCAATAGGCAATGAGGCAAAGTTTTTGGGATCCCTAGCCATACAATATATTATTTTAAAATGTATTGAGGTAAAACTATGCATTGAGTACTAACTCCTGGGATATATGAAAGAAATACCCACAAGTAAAGCTCTTTTAGAGGAACAACGAAGTAATAGATCGACAAATGCAAAATAATGCAATTCATAAAAAACAGTTTAGCACTGTTCACATATACTATAAAAGGATGGTGGGAATGGAAATGAAAATTACCAGTATATAATTCTAAATATTTACCCTTAGTAGTCTGAATTGGAAATTGATACCTTATTTAAGTTTTGAAATGTTTAAAAATTAAGAGGAAATTATAAAGTCAGAAGGTAAATGTTAAAATACACATATATGTGTGTGCATGTGTGTGCGTGTATGGATGTATTAATCTCATCATTAAAAGGAGGAAAAAAGAGCCTTTAAAGTTTCCATTATCCATTATGTCAGGTAGCAAATATCTTCTCAATGTAACTCCAGACATTAAATCTGTCGAGAGGAATGCTGTAAAATAAATGTCTGGGATACCTTCATAAACAAAAATCTTATTTCCATAATTCATACAGCTGGCTGGCATTTATTGGCACGTCAGGTGCAATGGGGACATTTCAGGAACATTAACATGTACAGCATCATTTGTCAACAAAGCAACAATGTAAGCAAATCGTTCAGAACTCATACAGATTTACAGCTTTCTCTGCCAGCTGCTAATTACGGTGTGCTCGGCCTATTTGGTATGGTCTTTTTATTGGAAAATGACAAAGGGGTTATAGTATCCCAGTTTGGAATATATATGTGGCTTTTAGTAATAATATGAGTGTAATATGACCGTGTAGCTTGGAGTTGTGATCCAGTTTTGCTGGTCTTATAATTGATCAGCTTTGATTGATGAAGGACAAAGAAAAATTCACAGCCTATTTCATTTCTGAAGTAAGTAACCTCTAAAACAAAGGGAAATAGAAAAAAAAATATATCAAAGACCATGTCGTTGCAGTTCTTAATGTTTTACCCTATGGAACATGACACATAATATTTACCTCTCAAAGAAAAGCTGATGTGTTGATTGCTGATGGAGCAAATGTTACAAGAGCCTGTACATTTCAGATTCTGGGTTGTGCTTTGAACAATCAGGAAGGCCTTCCACAAATATGCTTAAATAATGTTAAGGTTATGACATAAGGTGACAAATGTCAGCACCGTCAAAGTTAACATCTATAATCACCCCCTGCTTAAGTTGTTCAGTTTTAGGAAAAGACACAACTGTGCAAGCAAATGATGAAGTGTCAACTCTACCTTCAAATTCCCCGGATTGTGTCAAGATATATTATAATCCATAAAATGAATAGTGGTGCTGCCTTCATGCCCATGATGTAAATCTGTATTTAGAGATATAAATGCTTCCTATTTAACCAAAATATAAAAAGTTAAATTGGTAAATACTTATTCAAACATTATTTAGATTTATCCCATCCCCAACCTTATTAAAACCTATTAAATTCTGGAGTGAACAGATTTGACATTCAGCAAATCAATTGCTGTCAGAGCAGCTGACTTGACCAGATATTAAAATATTTTAAGCTTTGCTGGCACTGGTTATTCAGAGAAGAAATGTAGTGAGGCATTCCTAGAGCTGGTAATGTCAGGCCAGCAATGGTTGACTGGATTCATGTGCATTATACTAAATAAGTATCTTCTCATATTCCTATAAATAAAGATTCTAATTCTAAAAATAGTTTCTAGATAAATAGAGTCCCTTCATTTTACATAATCCTCCAGTGGAATCCCTTACAGTCTTCTCTTAAATATTTGTCATTATGTACTTTGATTGTTGGTTTCTACCTCCTCCATTAGAATAGGAGTCCTAAAAACAGAAAATATATTGTGTTTATTTTTGTACTCCCAAGGCCTAGCACTGCCCGGAACACAGAGTGCCACATTAAAGCTAGTCAGATGAATGAATGAACGCATGCATGTATAAATATTGGGGAAGCCCTTGATAAGATTATGATGAAGGAAGAAGAAATTTGTTTCAGTGTTTTGTCCACTAGTCCTTTCTTCAGGGTACCCTCTCCTAAATCCTCTAAGAAGCATGTTTCTTATATACTGTTCTCTTTTTTTCTCTTTTTCTAAAATATACTTTCAGGAAAGTATCTGAAACTCACAAATATTAAGCTAGAAAGTATTATCTTTTCCAGGGGATTTTATGTTCTATCAAGATTCATCCCTCAAATTAAGTTTGAATCTTAATTTAAGGATTTTAGGCATTCCTTTCATGTAAAGAAGGATTTTTAAGGTGAAGATAACATTTTGGTTTTCTTTAATAGACATTCTCAAACCACCCCTGCTTTGTACCAAGGGAGAAGACAATATTGACTCTACATTCCAGGGTTATGTGGCATCCAGATTATACCAGGAATTAAAGCACAGTCCCTAGAATGGAAATGTGGCTTTGCTCAGGAAGAATGCTATGATCTAATTCACATTAAAATGAAATTTTTAGGTTGAGTCAATATGAAGAGCACCATCTGAGTAAAGGCTTTTCAACCCATATTGTCACTTCCTTTGTGAAGCAGAACTTTCTACTGAAATTAGAAACAAGCAAGAGCTTTTATATTTTAATGCTCAAAGAACGCTAAAACTTTCAATTTATGTCATAACGGGGGGTTGATAGAATCTGATCATTTGGAAGAGAGTCATAATAATTATTTGAATAAAACCCACCATTTCTGAATCTACCTAATTTGCCTAAAATGAAATGATTACTTCTGATAATAAATCACTTATATATAAACTAGCATTTCTGTTAATCCTTACTAAAATTATCTTTATTTTCATTTAGAATTATTAAGCCAGTTCTTTAGACTATATCATCCTTCCAAATAATTTAGGTTGCACTAATGAACAAACAATTCATGTATACTTGAGACAGACTGGGTCGATGTTTATTTTTTTAGAAGTCTTCAAAGAAAATACTTTCAAAATACCAGGAACATTTTTAAGCATTCTTAATTATTTTTAGAAATATCTGTTTGCCTTCACAAATGTGGTATTCTAACTATAAAATCTTCATTACTATTAACGCAGATCCAATAAGGAATTCCATAAAGAACCATTTATCATTCTCAATAATTCATAAGAATGCTATTCTAAATGATCTCAAAGTTAACTATAATTTTATTTCTCACTAATTTAAACAGATCTCTCCTTTACTTGTTCTCTTTTTCCCCACCGTTCAATCACCACCACATTTTCCCCACAGTAATACATTTCTACTAAATATATTGAAAACATAAATGATATTAAGAATTTTTGAGAATTAATTTACAATTCAGGAAACATGGACTTATTCTGTTGATTTACTTAAATACAAAATATGATAACAAAGAGTTAAAAATATAAAATTGGTATTTATTGTAAGAGCTATGGAAAAGTTATAATTTATGGTTTATATTATACATAACATACATAAACTACAGATGTTAATACAGATGCAGATGCAGGTAGAAGGTCTACTTTTAAACCAGTTTATGAGGAGATGCCCTCCTGTGGCCTTTCCAGATGAAAGCAGGAGGCCAATTATGAGAACGACCCAGTCTAGCTATTCCTCAAAGTGTTAGTCACTGGCTTGATAAGAGGGAGCATTTAACCAGCCTAATAGTTTCCTCCTATTGTTCTCTTCCCAAATCTTATCAGAGAGAGAGAGAGACTTTAATCTCAAAAGGTAAGTATGTAACTTAAAAGATGACACAGAAAGGTGAGAAAAGATAGATTTGATAAGAAAATAGCATTTAGTTGCATGAGAAAATAACATTCAAACTAATAATGTGTGTCTATATTTTTTTGAGATCACTAGCAAAATAAGCACATTTTCAAGCAAAGAAATCTGAGTTTAATATCAACACACTCTTGAAAAGATATTATAAGGACATATTTCAGTTAGAAGTTAAATTATCCCAGAAAGAATGTCTGAAATGCAAGAAGAAAAGGTTAGCAAAGAACATCTAAACTTGTGGGTAAACCAAAAGAAACTGTAAGATAATGAAAAATTTGTGAAGTGTATAATAAAAGTCTAGGTACAGATAAAATCTTGATCAAAAATAGTTTTTAAATTGGTAGGGCAGTGAACAAAGTAAAAAACTTAAAGATTTCAATAATTCTGGAGTGCTATAGATTGTGTTAAATGAAATACACATGTTAAATACACATTTCTAGGCCAACGTGTTATGTTACATGGCCACCAATAGCTGGCAGGTGGCTATCGACAGAGATTAGGAGCTGGGTTGGATCAGCCACCCAATAGGGTTGGCCACACATTATACGTCTCTTTTATCACACCCTGCTTGGTTTCCACAGCAATGAGCACTTCATTCTTTGAAAATAAGTTTTCTTTTATTTTTTGTCGAGGATGTAAAGTGTGCAACCAGCCTGTGGAAGAGAGAAATTCTAAGAAGTGTGTTGGATAGAAAAAAAGGAGAGTAGAGGAACTACATTTCTCAGGGTTAAAAAGTGAACTTGAGTCTTAAAGAGAAGGAGATCTGTATACTTCCTTAAAAACAAAACATCAACAGCTAATAGGAATACAAGCAATGTATTCTGGAAAAAAAAGTTCTCCATGGAGAAAATTGTTTGTTTATTCACAGAATAATTCCACTTGGAAGAACAACAACAAATCATTTTAATAAACATGGACATTTATTTAAATAGTGTTGTTGTTGCTGTCCATAGATGATAGCCTAAGTAATTTCCCTACCAGCAGAGAACAATGTACTTTGAGAAACATTTGTCCACCTGTAAGTTCCTATTAATGCATATTTCTTTCAAAAATAAATTTGATCATGAGCCATTTGAATGTTTCATACTTAGAAGAGGGGATAGAAACAACTTTTGTGGTAACAAAACTACAATGAAAAAATTGTCGATCGAAAACAAGTGATGAATGATAAAGAAAGGAAAAAATCACTACCAAAACCCCATAAATATGCCTCAGAGACCAGAAAATATTTTGCATTCAAAATCAATTATCCATAAATTCATCATAAATTTTCAGTCTAACCTGTTTTAGCTCATTTTTATTTACTAATGGACATGGATCACTTTTCTCTCTCTCTTTTTTGTTTTTCAGTTTTGCTGTTTCTTATCATGTGGATCTGCCTCAATGAGTTTTTAAATGGCTAAACAGTTTGCTTAAAATTCAGGTGTTTTTCATAGCAGATTATTTCAAGCTGAAGCTGGTCCTTTCAACACTGTTGAATTTCAAATGCTCCCCTAAAACATAGTCATGAAAGTAATTTCTTTCCTATCCTCATCAACACTTGAGATAGTTAATAGCTGCAGGCACATGTTATAAAAGAAGTTGCTGAAGAAGGGAACTTGAAATGAATTTGGCATAGAGTCATGGATGGTACTAAACACATGGATGAAGTTATTTACTTAAGATTTTTCTTGTCGGCCTGATTTGGCTATATTTTCAAAATTGACACATACTATGCTGTAGACTTCTATTTTCACTAGCTGAGAAACAGAATGATTGCAGACTTTTGCATGTTATGCATTTTTAAATATCACCAAGTTAAACTTAGATTTTGATTTTGTGCCCAGGACCAAGTGGAAAAATCTCCATCTTCAATAGCTCCTATTATCTTTTAGTCACAGGGCCACATACTGTATTTCTTCCATGAGTAAAACTCCTACTTGGAATTCCAAGCATTGCATAACCAGTAGAGTATTCATATTATATGTGGTGCACTAGACTTTCATGCCCATGATAAATATTTTATCTGCATGATACTCTTTTCAGCAGTTAAAACTCTTAAAATCATAGTTCAGGATAGAGCCAACATTTAATTTATACAACAAATATTTATTAAACATCTCCATCACCTAGTTGTATTGCTTTACGTGGTTCTTCATCCTTTAAATTCTTTTACTAACTTCATCTCATTTAACTACTGTTGTGAAATTGCACACTGTCTTGAAAGAGCTTAGAGTCCCATAAAGTAAATTAAATCAATTGCCAGAAAAACTCACCTTTAAAGTCTTTGTCTATAGTAAGTGAAATGGTATTAGCTAATGCAGTATTTTAGATGGTTTTAGTGAATTGACAAGTGATCTTAGGTAAAAGATTCACCTGCACAAATATACATTTATTTTTCATTATGTCATACTCATTCAAAAACAATTACTCATTGGGAATTAAGGAAATGCACATAAAATATCATTTAAAAAATGATGCCTATATGAATGACATATCTTGAAGCACATCATGTCATGAGCTAAATTTGGCCCATGGGCCAGGGTTTGCCAATCTCTGTACTAAAGCAGTATTTCTGAGTGTTTGGCTGGAGCATGTTAATGACTGCCGAGGTCCCTGGATTGATCTCCATGGCTTAGAATAATAGAATTGCTGAGTTTGAAGGAATCTCAATAACTTATCTGACTTACTTTTCAAACGTGATTCAGTTTTTCTCTTTACACCTTTAACATTTTTTGCAATATGGTGGTCTTTATATTTGTTTCGATTTCATGAGTTTATAAAGTTTTGCTGACACCCTGTACTAGTGTCTCCAAAATCTTTACTTTTTTTTAATTCTGGAAGTTTTCTCACCAGGGGAAGTTAGGAGTAGATATGATAAGAAGTACAAGGCAAGAGCATAAATTAAGAACATAATGCCATTTTCTGAGACAGCTAGTATTTAAACCTTAAAAATTAGCATTGGCCAGTGATCAAGCAAATGGTACTAGTTTTAAACACAAGAAGAAGGAGGCTGCCTAACCACAGGCTTGACCATTTCAAACCTGAGCTCTGTGATTATTAGTTTGGGAAAGTAAGTTGGAGACTTTCAATTTTTCTGTAGTAACTATTTTTCTTTCATATCCTAATCATGAGAATATAATTGAACATTTTTATTTCATCTGGTACTGAAAATTTTGTGTGATGCAGGATTTAAAGTTTTCCATTCTAATTCTTAAAAGCCTCATTTCAAACTGCTTTCTATTAAGTGTGTCTCCCTGAAAATAAGAAAACTATTATATAGTTTAGCTTGTTTTGTTTTGTTTTTCTTTTCTATATCCACTCAATTATTTGTGACTTTCTTTGAGAATGACTTGTTAATTTTACCCCATTTATGTGCCTTCACTTAACAATAGACATTGACTATTGGACACATATCTTACACTTTTACAAAATATATTTTTCAGATTTTCCTTTTTTTCCCCCATATAACATAAAATAGTAAGGCATTCATTAATCATTATTAAATCCGTTCTTTTTCTCCTCTTTATTGAATTCAAAAGACAAATCAGCTAGTTGGTTTTTTTTGGTTTTTGTTTTATTTTGTTTTTTGGCATGCATCAGCAAAAGTATGTTATTATGAGGTATTCTAAAATAATATGTCTTCATAAAACAATATAGGTGGATGTTTAAAGAGAAATAAGGAAAGAAATTGGAACCATCTGGATATCCAAAGTAGAGAAAAGTTTTTTGCTAATGGTTGTCATGTACACGTTACAAAAATAACATTGTATGGCTTGCTAACTGGACAGAAAAATGCGGAGCTATCAAAAGTTTAAAAAGAAGACAGTTCTGGAGTGTAGCAATTGAAAAACTAAAATTATTCTTAAGACTTGTACTTAAAAGGAGAGTGGAGATTCACACTTCTGAGGTCAGTAGGGATTGAATGTATCTCAAAGGTGATCTGCTTGGCCCTGGGAATGGAAATACAGCTATGTTCCAGATGGGGGTGGGGGCAGACTTTTTTCTTGGCAGAGGTAAGTGGAGAGATCACCCTTTGCTGATTTGCTCCTAAATCAGCCTGACGAATTGGGGAAGAGTAGAGATTCCATGAAAGAAAAAACATGAATACATGCTTTAGAGATAAGAGGGGAAATGGAAATAACAGAAAGAGGGGTGGGGGAAGGAAAACTTCAGAAATAAACTGGACTCCCTTGCACGTAAATGTTACATACAGAAAGCAATGTTATTGGAAACTTATTTCAACAGATATTATTTAGGTATTGAATACATAAATTATAAATCAATTTCAAGAGAGTTATTCATCTAATGTAAGTGTTTTTCTGACCTGACTTCTTCTTGTCATTTTACCACCAAGTAACCACACAAGGCAGGGTGTCTGTCTCTTCTTAAATTAGATTAGTAGAGGTGGTATTACCAATTATTCCTAAGCCAAAACAAATAGGCATGCCCTAATGTTGCCTGTTTCAGCATTCCGTTGGCCAGCATAAGAGAACACTTATTTAAACAGATATGTCAATCTCAGAGGTCTATATGTATAGTTTACCTTGAAGTCGATTGAAAATAGAATATTCCTTATTGATTTTGCCTGCCCAGATGCTGTATGTAATCAGTGGGACTCACAGGGATGTAAATAGAATGAATCAACTCCTTGCTGGCCCGGGGCCTCTTTGAGTCATGTGAAGTAGGTTTCTGATTCCTTTATGTTCAGGCACAGCCAGGAAGACAAGAGTGCTACTGTCTTCTACTAGTGCACAGAGTTACCTCGGGCTATGCAGGAAAAATGCTTTTTTCTTATTTTTAGACCTGAATCAGTCTATGCCACTAAAAGTATTCTTGTGAATACAGATAGCACTTTGTTGTCATGCTCATGGGAAGGCTATAGAGTAACCTGTTTGGATGCAGCTGCAGGCCACCTGTAGAGAAAGTCAAATTAGAGAGAGACCCCACTGTTCTTTGCATTAATGCTTTTTGTATTGTTGTTTGACTTTTCCCCCTCTGTCTATGTATCTTTTTCAACTCTGGAGATTGGGAGCACATTTTAAGGCCTTCTGTCCCTTTAAGGCATCTAGTGATTGAAAGGACTCTAAGATTTGAAAGGCTGTAAAAACTCCCCAGTTACCAATGAATGATGGCAATACAAAGAATCTTAAAGCCGTTGAAGTTGAAGTAGTCTTCTTACAGATTTAGTTTGTTTGGTGAACTTCCAGCGGCAGCTCTTGCAAGATACTGTTCAAATATTCCCATCTATCTGCGCCGCTTCTCCTTATAAAGATTTATCATGTTCTCAGTGAAAAAGTAGTCATCCATATTAGCAGTTAAGTTTACTGTAGATAAGAAGAAAAAAAAAGGAGAGAAATTCTGAAAGAAAAAGAATAAACTCCTTTTCCTCATCTACCAATTTGAAGCTTTGAAAAAGAAACCCATAAATGAAATATCTACATTAGCCATAAATATTAAAGGAGGGAAATGTGCAAATAAAACTTGTTTTTGGAAAGCTTGATTTTGGCTGAATATCAAAAACCATTTCCTGACAATGAGATCCATTAGACTACAAAAGAATTTCTCATAGTCGTGGTTTCACTTCTTCTAAGATTTAACATTTAAGGTTAGACTGAAGACAGCCACAGACATCAGGCTCAAGTGGAGAGATTTATTCTGGAATTTAGAAAAACCAACTATTTAGAGCCTTGTTGTTTCTTGTTTTTTTGTTCCTTTAATTGAAAATTCATATCCAACCATAAGGTTGGAATTTCCCAAGATTCTCAATCATGGATCCTTACAAGAAAATTGGAATGAAATTGTCTCTACAGACCTGGTTATGTCTGTGCACCTACATTGTTCTTCAAGCATCTGAAGCAGAAGGGTCATCACAGTTATCCCTTTGAGGATTCTTTCCATTCAGCTTCCCAGGGTTTATCGAGCTCCTACACTATCTCATTTAAACATCATATGGTTACAAAATTCAAACTTTTGATCATTAGCATTTTGTCTATATGAATTTATTTATACAAAATGCCCTTTCAGAGAAAGTATTATATCCGGTACCTACTGAGATGTTCTTTAAAAAATTCTTCTATATGAGGCTTTAGTACGTAGAGATGACCATGATTTGATTTATTCTGTGCATGTAGGTTATATACTCTTACTAAAATTAATGATATAGAATAGATTTGCTGCAATAAAATAGTGACATTAGGACAACTTTAATTCTCAAATACATGGCATGTATCATGAAAACTCTGCCCAGAGATTTTTCCAAAATGTCCTATCTCTCGAGAATCTCTCTTATAGTAAAGAAAAGATTGAAGTAAAGATAATGCTGTATTTAGCATAATATTTTTCAGTTTTATAGATTTTTTACATATTTTTTAAAATAAATTCTCACAACAACCCAGCAAATGAAGCTAAGGGATTAGGGCCAGAGCCAAGCAAGAATTGAAGTAGGAGCTCTGACTCAGCTCCTTCCTGCTCCATCCACCTTTGCTCCATAGCTGAACTCTCGCATGAAAAACATTTTTCATTTGGCATTTTTTTATGAGAGAATGAGACTGGGACTGGCACATAATTAGCACTTTAAACTACACATCCAGGGAAAAACATGGTCCTTGAAGAAGAAGGTAAAACTTAACCTAACTTCACAGAAACAAGGCACTCTACAGAGTATAAGATGCGCCCTTCACGTCAGGTACTTGGAACTCAGGGTTGAAAATAAGACAGGTCCCAAGGGCAGCGGGGGGTTGGAATAAAGGATACTGAACTAACAATTATGCCAATGTATATTGCTATGAAGCAGATTCAGGGCATTTAATGTAAAGACACTTTTGTTTTCCAGAATAAGGAGATGAAACTGATGGACCACAGGGAGCTAATTAAGACTTACCTTAAAACCATTCATCTGTATCTTTCGAACTACCTGTGTTTTGAATTTGAAATGGTTTTACTAATTTTATCCCTGGATGCTTTCTCTATCGTTTAACCTAGATGTGGTTTAAGAATTAAAATGAAAAGCTGATTTAAATAGTAGCAATGATGCTATAATGGTGCAATAAAAAGAGTACTTGCATTCAAAAACTTGGTTCAAATCCTGGCTCTCTTATTTACGATATTTGTATAGTTATTTCACTGACCCTCCATCTACTTCCCTCTAAAGTGCTAGAGAATATCTACTAATAACTTTTTCGCAGATTGTTATGATTATTAAATGAGATGCTGACTGTGAGAGTGCTTATCTGTGATGCATGATATCAACATAATCTATGATTACACTTTGCTTCAATTAGTTCAGTAGCTTAGTAAAAATAATTTCTTAAATTATCCAGATAATTACCTCTTTAACACCCCAGTTTGATCTCTGTGTGCACTCAGTCCATATCAGAGTAATTAAAAGTGAAATGGAAAAGACGTTTGGAATTTACAATAGTCCTTGAACCACTGTATATGGACAGTCTCTATTTTTTGTCAGTTCGTATATGAGCTATCCATTTCCAAACTTAAAGCCTACTTTGTAAAGAAGTTTTCAATGCCAGAAATCCCATATGGTTTTGATGTAAGTGAAGGGTGTACATTTTCCTCAGGGTCAAGTCTAAAAATTAGACCATTACAGGCTCTGACCACATGTGTAAGAATCCAGGGAACCTGTGATCTCACCTGCCTCAATCATATGCTCTACTTGCTTCTTTTGAATAGATATTATCCTGGCCAAACATAGTGAATGAGAGGGTCACAT
This sequence comes from Pteropus alecto, assembly GCF_000325575.1. Classification (NCBI taxonomy): domain Eukaryota; kingdom Metazoa; phylum Chordata; class Mammalia; order Chiroptera; family Pteropodidae; genus Pteropus; species Pteropus alecto. Next base: position 21,071,763 of record NW_006442484.1, read on the forward strand.
AATATTTGGAAAGTCATGACAAGTGAAAAAACTAAATTATATGAGTTTTGATGTAATACAATCGAATTATAACTGTACGCATAATTCAAATCCACATAAACTATCAATGTGGAGGAGTCCTTGAAACTACTTTCCTCTCTCCAGTGAAATATCAGTCTTCCATAGTTTTAATTTATGCAAAATTCGGAAAATGGTTTTCTTATACAGCATAAATAATTCCTACAGATACCTTTCCATCACAGCACTCTAACTTGGGAGGAGAAATAGCACCAAAATTCTATCATGTTATAAAATTCTACTATGTTTTCAAAATTCTACCATATGGGGCAGAGTCTGAGAAGACAACTCAAAGAGAGACTAGAGTCTTAGCAAAAACCTACAGATCTCTCTTCTTTCATTAGTATTTTTTTATAAAATTGTCTTTGGACTGTGAAAACTTGCCCGAGAAACTTCGCTTCCTAGAGCAAATGTCCTTATATTTTAGAACCCAAAAATGTCTCATAAGTTTGCAAACATCTATGCATTATCAAAATCCCTGTGAATTACTAGTCATTAAGATACCCATTATCTATTTTTTTCCCGATTGCTTTTTTATTTTAATTGTTTACATTTCCTGTCTTGACCTTAATATTTCAGAGAAAGGAAGGCATCCCACAGAAGAGGAGAGTGATCTTTCATTTGTGAACTGCAAAGCTTCTTAGGTCCTAATTTGGCCAGTGTGTTTGCTGCAAAGCCTTGGAATGCTGTTTTGCAATTTCAAAAGTGATCATACTCAGCTTCTCAGATTTTCTTATGCCTGGAGGATGCCACTAGAACAAGGGCAGCCTTGTTAACAAGTTGCAATCTCTCAAAAACAAGATAGGATTTGGATATAAATCATCATTTCAGTTCACAAAGCTATGTTCTCCACCCTACTAAAGGACTTCATTTACATCTAAAATGGTTAATACTGCACCACTAGAACTCCTAAGTGGAGGAATGCAGCTGCCATGTGCTTAGTGACTCTGGGGTTAGGGAAGAATGACATCACCAAATTTAAGCATATTATCTTGCTGACATAGAGGCACCTTGTTTTCTCTTCTGTGGATAGAGCAAGGATTGTGTTCTGTGTCTTGTTTTTTTCCTCCCAAAGAATACCTTTCCCCCGCACTTCTTAGCAGCTGCAATATGAAGGGTTGAAAATGTCACTTCAACTAATGATGAATGATGCTTGACCTCTGGATGGGTTACTCTGAATTTTATGCAATGCTAAATTAATATGAAAGATCCCAACTCAAAGGACTTTGGCTCTTATGAATGCTTCGAGGATGGATTTATGTAAAGCAGTCAGTAGCTTTAAGGTTTTTTGTTGTTGTGTCCTTGGTGGTGGCGGAGGGGTGGGTGTGTGGGGGCTTGTGCTCTATAAGCAAGGTAAAAGACAGAGTGTGCTAACTCGTTAATGTGTTTTCTCCTGTGAGATTAATATTTTTTCATACTGGAAATATTGTCAGTAAGCAGAACCAGTTTGTGAAAAAAACATTCTCGAAAGGGCAACTGGGCCCACATGTCTTTGTTGTTTTTATTTGAATATAATTAATTATGTAAAGCAATAGTTAGTGGAAGATTAACAATTAGTAGATTCTGTCAAGTAGTCACACGGAAATTACTAACTAATTGAACGATGGGTCCTCTATTGTGTCAGAAAGCAGTGCTGAGTGTCATTCTTCTTATCTTTTTACTTTGTTGTTTTCACAGATACCCTTTTTCTAAGATGTATGTTTCACAGCAGACTAATAAATAAATAACCCTGGATGTAATTTCATAACATGCAAAAGGGTTAGAAATAAAAACACCTGTTTTAATTAGCATTATGGTTTGTTCACTTAAAAAAAAAAAAGTGATAATCCTGATGCAGTTAGCTGACATTTTTAAAGCTTTGGATTTCCATCTGTATCTTATATTACGATGTTTCAGGATTGTCACGAGTTAATTATGTTAACTTGGGAAGCGCTGCTTGCATTTAGAATGAAAAACTTCAGCTTGAATAGACAGAAAAGCAGATGCTATCTTTCTTGTCAATTGCTTTGTTGTGAGCTGCCTTGCAACTTTTCCTGTATTTCTGGATCCAAAGGGAAGTGTAAATCTCTATTTATTTTAAGTTTAACATAAACTACACAATGTCAGTATTCTTCTGTTTTGGCTGTATGTGTCTTGTGTAGCTTTACATGTATAGCTTTCCTGCCCCAAAATCAAAAAATCCGCAGTCAAATTATCTCTTCTTTAATTCTTAATTTGTTTCGTTGTGTCTAGCCATTATGGAGATTAGAGCATAATAAAATTTAAGAATAGGACAACTCTACATGGCTCAATCCTCTCTCCAGTTAATTTTTCTACCACCTTTTTGCTTTTGTACATCAACCTTTTAAATGGTGCAAAAATACATGCAGCTTCTGGGCACAACAAGGCATGTTAAGGATGGAGTAAGCACTCTAAGTAGGAATTTCCATGCTTTTGTGAGCTTAATGTTCCTTTAACATAGAGAGCAGCTGTGTTTATGTCAATAATTACACATTGAAATAAATGCATGTACATGTGTTTCTTTATGGGATTAAGGATGTTAGGGATGGCCATACACAAAAGATCTTTGTCCCTCCCATCCCCATCTAGAAAGTTTCTACAAAATTCAAAACCAAGTTATGTTGTTTTGAGATTCTGAAATATTTCTTTGGGCAGATGGACTTTTAGGTTTCAATTGACAGATTATTGGATTGACAGGCTTATAAATTTCTGTTTGCCTCACTATACCACTCTCCATTCTTCACCTCCCTGTTTGGTACCCAGGATCACCTGTATGCACTAGAACACCAACTAGACTGTGCCAACACAAGGTATCCGCCGAAGAACAGAGACAATGCAAGAATGCTGTGATTGTTAATGCATAATCTCCAAATTAATGTCATAGACAATAAACACTCAGCTTTCAAAGCAATGTGAGATCAAGGAAAAGTAGATCGTTCTAGGCAGAATTCCTGGAAATGTGAAGGCTTCCTTGGGCTTTAAACAATTGGTAGGAAGGGGTAGTAGGAGGGAGTGGATAAGTTTAGATCAAGAATGAGCAAGAACCAAAGTACGGAGGTTATAAAGTACAGTTCTTGTTTGTGAATAGCGAATACACCAATTTAACAGAAGCATATGATCAGAGTCTGAGTGAACTGGAAAGTTTAGATTAAATGGCAGATTGTGCCATATAGTGGAGGCCTAGAATGGAGGGAATAAAAAATATTAGACTTTAAAATATATGACAAAGGTGTGTTCAGTATATATACAATTTGTAAATAATACATAGTGTGGAGGTTCATTCAAGTGCCTTACTACATGTTAGAATTAACTTATGACTGTTCTACCACTTAAAAATAGCTCTGTTCATTAAAGAAAATGTAAACTAGAGTTTCAGAAAATTAAAATATAATGTTCCTAAAAATCATTTTATGCCGTTAACCAAGATTCATCATTTAGTACTGTCTTTCTCAAGATTTTGGACTCAGGCAGAGAGTATAAATCTGACAGGTTATCTGTACTTGACCAACTAAGTTTCCAATTTGATTGCAAACTACAAACTTGTTATTTGAATACACACAATCATTGAACCTGGGAAAAACCTATCACTCCATGTGTTCTATTCCTCCCAACTTTAGATGCATTTGCCCCATAAAATTTGTGGCGTAGTAATTGTTATCAATCAGTAGCACATCGAAGAGCATTGGGTTTGTAGTGATTGGTGTTCTTCAGCATGGATGACCAGAATCACAAAGTGTGACACTTGTCCAGTGTACTAAAGACTATTACTCTTCTAGAGACAAAACTGCAGTGGGATTTCCCTTGTCAAACAGGCTAATTGGTACAGATGCTGATCATTGGAGATTGACTATTAACATAAGAATTTGTATTCTTGGTTGGATGTTGCTTTCATATCATAGTCTCAAGCTGTTGCTGATACACCTCATGTGAAAATATGTAGAGTCTCGTTTCCAGTACATGAATTTGAATGGCACTCTTCTCTTTTTACTCTGTTTCTATATGACTATTTCCTCTCTTATTATTTTCGGTAGTCATGCAAAATAGTATGTGAGTGAGACAACTACATTAGAAACTTCCTATATGAATTTGAGCAAGTTACTTAATTTCTCTGATCCTTAGATCTTCACATATTAAATGTGGATAATACTACCTTGCTTTGTTGCTAAGAAACTTAAATAAGATCATATGTGTAAAGTGCCTATCACAGTGACTGGCACATAATATGTGCTAGGTTAATGGCTTTGTCATCATTGCTGTAGTTATTATTATTCAACTTCTACTTCTATGCTGATAATTTCAAATCGAACTATCCAATCTTTATCCCCATTACTAAGCTCCATATTCAAATATACAAATGTCTACTGGATCTTGCCATGTGAAATATCAATAGCATACCCAAATCAAACTCATTATCCCTGGCATCTTCTTGTCAAGAACAAATTGAATAAAGAGTCCTAGCTCCCCTTTCTCAGGTGTCCAATGCAAGGCAACAGCATCAGCACATCATCCTTCTAGCCAGAAACAATGGAATTTTACTCGATTCTCTTTTCCCTTTACCACTGCTACTTTTATTAAATTTTAAGGTCTCACATATTCAACCTCTTCTTTGCATTTCCACAAACACTACTTAATTCTGGCCTTCATGATGCCTTGGACTGTTGTACTAGCTTCCTACTAATTTGCATATTTCTACCTTCTCACCTCTCAAATGCTTTATTATATTCCCAATTGATTTAACTTCATAAAACACAGTCTGAATAACATTATTTCCCCACTTGAACTTTTGATGGTTCTCTCTTGCCTGAAGGAGAACATTTAATCTCTTCTCATGCCAGTTAAGGCATTCCACCAATTTCCACGTTAAGTTCTTACTACATTTTATAACCACCCCCTCCTTTTCACTAGCCATAAAGAGGCTGCTTGCTAATAAACAAACTTTTATCTATTTCATATCTGCTGCTAGAACTGTGGATCTCAAACTTTAGCATGCATAATAATCACCTGGAGGACATGTTAAATCAGAGGTGACCAGGAGATTCTGATTCAGTAGGTCTGAGATATTACATGGTAATTTGTATGCCTAACAACATCCTGTGTGATGATGATATGGCTGGAACTGGGGCCACATTTGTAAAACCCTGGCCTAGAACATACTTCTTCACCTATGAATCCCTTACTGTCATTGCCTAAAAGAAATTTTATCTGCCAGCCTACTCAAAATGAACCAGTTCTAGCAGAGTGACTAAGGTTTCAGGTTTGGAGTCAGATTGACTGAACTCTAGCTAAATGCTTGAGTAAACTTGGACAAATTACTTCATCTCTGGACCTTCATTTACTCATCAGTAAAATTCAACTAATACTAGTACCTATAGCATGTGTTGGTATAGAGATAAAATGAATTAATACTTGTTGAAGCACTTAGGATAGTGCCTGAGAAGTGCTCGACTCTATGATGTTAACTAGTAGCTTATACTACCTTTAATCTAATACTCCACTTAGTCATGTAATGACATTTGGGGTTATAGACCTATGTCTTTTCTGGATGTTATGTTCCCTGAAAGCAGAGAGCACATCTTTATGAATCCTCAGCTTAGTAGCCCTGGGATTAGCACTTTACAGAAATCCAGTATTTAAAAAATGTAACTAAATTGAAATTGAGAAAAAAAATAAAGGGATCTTAAGTAAGTAAAAATCTAAACAACAAGCCAACCATTCCCTTTTCTTTGCATTTTCTAAAGTCTATAATTAAAAAGATTTCAATTTGAAAGATTGTAAAGAAGAAATTAATCTTATTGGTAAGTAAAAAAAGCAAATCCCGTGGTTGATGGTAGATATGACCTGTTAGCAATAGTTATATTTTTATACTTTCTTTTCTTACAATCAGCGTGTGGAGACCAGCATAATCCAATTAACTATAATTCCCTTTTGTGGAGTCCTTAAAGTAGTGCGTGATACTGAAACATCATTGAAGTCTTATCTCTGGTCAGATAATCCAAATGGATTCTCATTTTCCAACTACCAGCAGGTCTTTATAAACTTCTGGAAAATAGAATATTTTGACTTCCCTGAACTTACGATAAATGTGATACACAATAATTGGTCTCTGAACTTTAATCCTTTGTACATGCCTAACCATCAGTTTTCTAGACTTACTTCTCTGCTAGGTAATAGTTTCATGAATACACCTGAGTGTCTCTCTCTTATTTCCTGACCTCCTTTAAAAATTATTTCTTTCATAGTGAATACATATTTTAACACAACAGTCTCTCAGCTGAGCAATTTGCTCATGGTGTCTCTTGGACACACTGCCTCTCATGCATATACTCACTCTGACCCAACCTATTCGCTCCTGCCAGAGCACCTTTCTGGAAGGTTACTGTTTTGTTATAGTCATCCAGCCTATTTCGGTTATCGGGTCCTTTGTGCTCTGGCCTATGCCTTCCTTTCCATCCTCAATACTCTGAGATATGGTACCTATAGTTTTGTGCTCTCGAGCAACTCTTGGTTCCACAAATGCATCATGTTCTTCAGTCTTTGGCATGGCTGTTACTTCTACTGTTCTTTATAGATCTCTTCCCTTCTTCTTCCCCATCCCCCACCATCGTCCCCATGGCTGCTCATAAATTAATATAATTGTTATGTGACACTTCATGTGGGAAGGCTCCTTTGACCATTATCCAAAGTTACATATCAATCTTCTATGTTGCCATAACTATGTCCACAAAGTTATATAGTAATGTATACCATGATGTATTGTAATTTTTTTCTATTTGTTTGAATGTCTTACGTACTGAAATATCTTTGAGCTTAAAACTAGGTTTTTTAAATCTATTTTTTCACCCTAGCAGCTACAACATGCCTAGTACAAAATTTGAGTTTAATAAATATTTGGTAAATGAGTGAATGAGTGATGGAACAACCTGCTTATGTCATCAGTATTAGTTTGATTTGAACTAATTTTAAACTGATTTGAAAATATGTTTTGAAAAAGAAAGATGTACAAAGATAACACAAAAATTATGCTACATATAGCTATTGTTATCATTATTATTATTATGGTATGAAATAGCACATGTGTGTACTATAAGTGTACATACAGCTATTGTTATTGTTATACTGTGCAATAGACTCTGCAATCAAAAGAAGTCAAAATCAGAGAATCAATGAAAATATGTCCAAAAATAGTAAAACAGAATACGTCAGGCACCAGACACTAAGTTAGTCACTGGGGATGCAAAGATTAATAAGAACAAACTTCTTTGGAGGAAGAATACTGGAGAAACTCTGGTTAAACCAGTGTAGTTACTTAAGGTGTGCCTCAGGAGAGATGGGATTATCAGGCTAAGATTAGAAACATAGTAAGCAGGATCTGAAATGAAGCCCAGTGTAGGCTAGAGTCAAGGTTAGCAGCATAGATATCTGAGTGATATCAGAAACCATAGGCAGAGACCCAGGAGTTAATGCCACAGATTTGTTTAATGTTAGACTGGAGAGAATAAAAGCAAGTAGAAGAGTTGGTTCTTCTTCTGGTTGCAGAAGACTGTATCTCCCCATATACATCACAAGAACATGTATGATGAAGCCAGCCCAAGAAAGGTTCGTATGGACCCAAACTGACTGGGCTGCTTGGAAATGCGTCTTAATACTAACAGGTCACCTGAGAACCTAGAAAATGATGTCTTCCTATCTTTCTATGAGAGAAACTGTAGAGAACTCTCAGGCTTCGGAGTTTACATAGTTATCATCATCATCATCATGTTTAAAAAGGTACTTATTAAGCAACTAATTGAGCATGTCTCTGTATTAATGAAGCAAATACAGCACAATACTAGTAGCAATACTAAAGAGAACTTGAGAACTGTCAGGACTTCAAGAGTAATTTGTATGTCATTTCTTAGACACCTTTTTAATCCCCATTCTGTCCTTATAACTGTCTTCCCACCAATACCTCTTGTACTTAGAACAAGACACCTAAATTGTTTTAATGAATGAATATATTAGTTAATTTGATTGATATTTTATTCATTTGATTTTATGTGATTAATCGTAGTACTCAAATTAACACATAATTGTGGGATTTCATTCATTTATTTCATTATCAGCATGCTTATTCTTTATTTTTTATTTGACTTTGTTTCTATGTGGTTTCTTATTTTATCAGAAAACAGCTATTGTTATTGGGACTTATTCTCTTATTGGTCTTTATATTGTTATACATTTATTAAACATCAATCATTTACCGGTTATAATTTAAATATTCAAACATTTCACTTCATCAGAAGTTAAATCTTCCATAAGAGTCTCTCTTGTGGTTAGCAAAGACTTTGTGTCTATTTTTAGTCCAAGTCTCTATATCTCTCCTCATTTCACTCTTTGTTGTGTATTTTTTTAACTGTACAATCAAAGGCACAATATATTATGGCTATTTGAGAAGAGTTACAGTCAGTAGTGAATATATATTCCAAATGAATCATAGTCTCTCCAAAATTGTGGCGGTAGCATAAATTGGTGCACTGTGTAGGAAATTTGGCAAGATCTATTAGTATTTTAAATATACACACAAACTTTGACCTAGAAATCCCAAGTCTTAGGAATTTCTTATACTGATGCAGGTACATACTTATACTTAGATATAAAGGATATAAGTACAAGGTTAGTCTAACTAGCATTATGCAAAATGATCGACAATTGAATAACCAGTGTTAAGTAAATTATTATACATACATAAAATTAAATATGTAGCTGTAAAAAAGAAAAGAATGATAAAGCTCAATGCCCTGATTTTGAATAATCTCTATCATATATTGCCAAGTGAAAAGAATCAAGATACAGAACAGTGCATATATTATATCAGTTTATGAATTTAAAGAAGTGGTGGAGGGTAATATTGTTTGAGTATAAAAAATGTCTGAAAGGATCCACAGAAAATTGATAATATGTGTTTTCTCTGAGGAGGGATAGACTAGAGACTTTTGCAGTATACTCTGATAGTTTTAACTTTAAATTGTGTGAATACATTATCTATTTCAAAATCAAATAAATAAAAGTTTTAAAATAACTATAAGCAACATACTTTTCATATTAAACAATTATAAGTTTTCAAGTATCATGTTATCAAGTGTTTTGACAGTTTTGATCAACTAGTTTTTATAGCTCCTGTGTAATAAAAACAATCCACATTGTGAATTATTTGTATGAATTATGGTTCTCCAAAGTTACTGTAGAAAGGGACACAGAGTGATTTTATTCTTCAGAACCTTGAAAGTTGGAAGCCCTTGGAGTCAGATAGGCAGGCTCTTTTTTTAGGTTAAAAAAAAGACTATAGAACTTTTCATTCACACACACACACACACACACAAAATAACCAGTTATTGATAACAGATTCATTAAAGAATCTATATCACTATCCTGAACTTGGAATATTGTATAAAAAGATGCAGAATTGAGAAGATAGTGTTATTCTGTTGTTTCTCAAAGAAACGAATGTATAGAGATCTAGCTATCCTATCTAACTTTATGCAAGCAGTTGTAAAATTTGTAAATATCCCAACTCTTATTATAGGTACCTTTATAGAGCTCTGGCTATTCTTGTAATGCAAAGGAGAAAATTTACTTAACTACTCCCATAAACCAATTAATCAAGATAACTTAGGTAAAATAAAATTATCCTCAATAATTGCTAGAAATCTTCTCTTCATTTTGGTTATACTTAATGGACAACAAACAGATGTCATATTTAGGAAGAAAATGGTTTCAACAAATGAGAGTAGCACTGTCTTAATCTACCAATTTTATTTACCTTTTATTTTTTATTTCCTGCTAGAATATTTCCAGACAGAAGACTTCTAAACTAGCAAAAAGCCCAGTCCTTCTCCTGCTAAATGATACTATTTCTAACCCCACATACACCAACATTGTAGTGAAGGGAATAATGGAAGCCAGAAATTACATTAGAGTCTGGAAACATTTTGCCAAAGCCTGGCTGACAAAGAAGACAATGTCCAAATAAATTTTTAATAATATTGTAACAAGCCTGTATTATATTTTTTAAATATATTACTTTACTTTATTCTTCTACAAAATTAGGAGAGATAACAGTTCTCAGTAGACAAGTGAGGAAACTAGCACATGAAGTAACATCTATATATGTGCTTGTGCCTACAATAGACATTTTATTTGTATATGGGCATTGGTAGGGCTTAGTTATAATTATTTCCTAGATATCATTATGAGATATGTTTTGATCTGAACTTCTGCTTGATATTTATAAATATCATATAACTTAAAGGGAACAAATAGCAATAGTGTTGAAATTTAGAGCCAATAAGAAGGAAACTTTCAAAAGTGACTTTGTTGAAATTTAATCCTACGGATTCTCTACCCTTTGGAGTATGTAATGTATGAAATCATCCATGAATTCAAGAAAATTCAGAATCTGTTTGGAGAAGACGGTCAGATAAAATGAACCATTGTGTATACTGTCTGCAGAGTACAAAAAGCCTTTCACTAAATGAAAATAAGAGCAGTATTGGAAGCTCTGAGTATGAAAAGAATTAAAGAAATATATATGGTACCATGACTTTTTAAAAAATTTATGATTCCAACAAATGAAGTAACTTCATTTTTGTTGTGGTGTTGTAGTGGTAGTTGTTAGAATCTGAACAGGGCTACCTCTCCTCAGATGCCTAGACAAAAAGAAAAAAAATTTAGAAGCCTAGAGAGAAGCATAACGTCAATAACATCATTTTATAAGGTGGCATTATACATGGAGTTATGATCATGGGAAGATGTTTTATGTTATGCCATTAAAAATTAAAAATGTGCAAAGCAATGACACATTTGTTATACTTTCCATCTGTGGTGCTTGCTTCACAAATTTCAGTTGTACCTATTTATTATGTCATTATTTACATTCAAATGAAAGCTGAAAAAAAATAAAAATAAGACATTCTCATTCCCAGTTAGGTTCTGTACTGAATATAGTAGAAGGCTGTTCCATCTCCTTCAAAGAGAATAACTAAAGATATTTCATATCAACTTCGACATTATTTTCATGCCTTGCCTTTGTAAGTAATTTCCAACAAAATATACACAACATGAAGTATTGAGAAAGCATGCCAACATGACACGCCAAAATATCCCATTGGGTACTAAAAAATAAAAGCTTTTCTTAAAGAAAATTTTAGCTGTTTAGAGAGTTTCTGGTAATTTGCTTGGTTCCTCCCTCTTTCTTACCTCAAGAAGGTCGCACAAAATGATGTCGTGGAACAGGTGGCAAAACCGCCTATTGTGTACACAGGTCCAACCATCTCCTCTTCTAGTAAATAACCATTTTTCAATGTAAGCCTCCTAATAGCTTCCTGGAGGTTACTGTGATGAGTTGTAAGGAATAAATCTCTTTGGAATGCAGTTTCATATTTAAAACCACTTTTTTTTTTATTGTTTGATAGATACCATGGCCATAGAGAGTTGATTTGGCTGACACTAAGTTTGTCCTGAGAACATTTTAAAAGTTCCTTAGTATTTTGTGCTCAGGCTGTGGCAGCAATGAAATTATCTGTACTCTAGAAGTAGTGGCTGGAAAAAAGAATGAGTAAAAAAATTACAATTATAATTTTATTCTTTGTCTAGAGGTCATGCTAGAAAGTATCCTGCATATTTATAAAGCAAATCATTTTAAATATTTAGGTTGAGCCTGAATAGGCAGGCAATTTTTTGACTAATTTCAGCTTCAAACCCTTTCTCTGAATCTAGAAATTATTTTTATTCTGCTGGAATTACCTGACTATCTCTGTTGTCTACTATATTTCATAAATGTGGCATAGCCCATGTATTGAAGAAATGTTTAGATATGATCTGGGAACATGACATCTTTCTCTGCAAAACCTTTGGACATTGTATTCATTTTCTAGAGATACCATAACAAAATACCACAGATTAAGGGTATTAAGCAACAAAAATTTATTTCCTCACAGTTCTGGAGGCTAGAAGTCCAGGATTAAAGTGTTGGCAAAGTTACTCTATTCTAAGGCCTCTCTCCTTGGCTTGTAAATGGCCATCTTCTTTCCGTGTCATCACATGTTTTTTCCCTCCATACATATCTGTGTCCTAATCTCCTCTTCTTATAAGGATGCCAGTTACATTGGATTAAGGCCCACTCATATGACCTCGTTTTACCTAAATTACCTCTTTAAAGGTCTTATCTTCAAATGCAGTCACAGACTGAGATACTGGGGGTTAGAAGTTCAACATACGAATGGGAGTATGGGGAACAATTCAGCCCATTACAGACTTAATGCACATTTTGAGGAGGATGTTCTTTGAGTTTATTGAGTTTGTTCTTGTTTGTCCTCAAGGTCAGTAGAGTGTTACTCTATGGGACAAAATAAGAAGTAAAATGTCTAGAATTTATATTCACTTGTGTCATATTTCTGAGCACCTGTTGAAGTCCTCTCCTTTGAGGAATATAAAGCAGCCTCAACAGCTGTAGCTTTGAAAAGCACATACTACAGTCCCTTATATGTAGTCTCCAATGTATGTTTGTTTAATAAAAATTAAGTGAACAAACAAATGAACTGCTTGAATGGTTGGTCTAGTTTCCTAAGAATGTCCTCAGTAGAGTTTCATGTTATACCCAAAATGTTGTAGGAAGCAGCTTTAGCAAGTGCAGCATGAAAAGATGCTGCTTTAGGCACAGGGTTTTACATCATTGAGTTTGAGAATGTGGAACCTCTCTAATCCAGCAGAAATCAACTGTCACTTTAAGGAGCCAACACAACAAGATAGGTTGAGCTAGTCGAACGATTCAGTGAACTTCCTTTTGATCCACTCTTTTAAACACTAAACTAAAAATCAGCTATAACCTTCTAGATAAACAGTGTGTTTTATCTACTTTAATATCTAATCTTCCAGTTTGATTTTATGGCCAAACATAGTATTATTTTTCAGATCTATAGTCTCTCTGGCATCTCTTTCATTCATGATGTGACTTTCATGTACCCAGCAGGCCTTTCAGATAAGGTTTCCAAATGGTCATCTGCGCTGGAAGCAGATACCACATTCTTTATGGGAGTTTCACAATTTAATAGGTTCTTGTCACTATATTAATAAAACCAGAGCTATTCTCTCCATATACTGGGAAAGTTAGGGTGTCTTTTCTTTTTTTTTTTTTTTTTTTATTACAACAGTGAAATAAAAGTTGGAAAGAGGCTTTAAAAGTGCCATGGACAAATTACATGTTAAAAATGCACTTGTTTTTCAATACACAAAAAAGTACCTCTTTACTCTTATGACACTATTCTATTCTAGATAGTTCAAGTTATCTGCAGCCACATTTCAACCAACACTGGGTTCATACAGTGATCTTAGTTAAAATCAGACCTGATATTGCAACTTCTGGTTATACCAACCTATAGAGTAATACATAAGAAGAATATAAGGAGAAAGTGGTGATTTAATTTTTTTATTTTTTTATTTTTTGGTTGTTACACTAGGAAGAAAGTGCTGCTGGAATCTAGTGAGTAGAGGCCAGGGACAATGCTAAACCTCCTGCAATGAAAAGGGGAGCACCCCCACAACAAAGACTGTGTTAGTGATATTTAAATGTGCCTTTTTCCTTGGAAATTACCATGATCTACTGTGGCTATCACAGGTCCATCTCTTAGTTCTCCTTTTTAAGAAAGATTGTTCCTAATATCTATTGTTAAATTTGTTATTTTATATATAATTGTTTTCAGCGTGATGTAGATAAGTTTTTACTGATAAACAAACAAACAAACAAACAAAGACCCTCCCCAAAAAAGGCATTTCAGGATGATCTTGTTAAGATATAGCTTTTAGACATATTTTTTGTAATCTCATATGAGTAATTCCATAAAAATCACACAGTATTTGGATTCTGGAGCTTAACCTATCTTTAATTCTTCTTAAATGCTTTAAACCAAAAGCCATGATCAAAATGAATTTGAGATAGCCTAATTAGAAATCCAGGAGAAACCAGCACAGATTATCAGAGTATCTTGTGAGATATCTTGATTCAATCAGAGTTCTTCTCAGTATTGGCCTCAAGCGTGTGAAGTTCTCCTTGATCTCATAAGACAAATTGCATCACACTGAGGTAAATCCTCTAAAACAAGGATGGTTTATGATATTTGCTCGATATTTCCATTGCCTTAATACCGTATGTAGTTTGCCTTTTTTGCCTTTATTCACCTTCCCCATCATAGTGGCATCTTGGATATGTCTGTTTCCTAGTGCTTTCCAATTTTTTTTAGAGATGTTTTCTCATTTGATATCGACAACTATCCTTCTATCTTCATTTCACAAATAAACATATATACAATGAATTAGTGGTAAATCCATTGGTATTTTGTATAATCTCTCCCACTCTATCATATTTCCTCTCTACTCCATCACACATTACAATTCGCACCATCTTCTGCCCTTTTCCTGACACAATTTCTTTTTATTGGCAATTTGTTTTATATCTGTTTATATAAGAATCTCTTCCTTCTATAAATGAGTAATTACAAAAGATCAGAGTCAGTTTGCACATAAAAATAGAGCCTCAATTAAGACATTTAGGAATAAAATGTAAAAGTCACTATCTTTGAAAAAATAAGTGAATCTACTATCACTTTTAATTATTATTTATTTGCCTTTTTGCTTTCAGCTTCTGCCACCCAAGATTAAGTCTGAACATAGTGGTTTTTGGGTAGGGCTTACTGGCTCCTTATCCTGGATTCATCACTTTTCAGACGTGGAAAAGCTACTTAACCTATCTGTGCATGTTCCCTATCTATGAAATGGAAATGATGATAACAATATCATGGATCTCATTTTCTTATTGAAAAAAATTACATTAGACAATGAATGTAAAGTTCATAGCATAGTTCCTAGTCCAATATAAGCACTAAGTAATTATTGATTATTGTTTTTGTTGCAAAGCACCCTGAAATGTGGTCGTGTGAATTTTGTTCTGTATAAGGTTTTGATTTTGTCAATAAAAATTACCAACTCGAGGTCATATTAAAGAAATTTCAGTATGTGTGTACTTAGTTTTCTAGTTCTCTGCCTACCTAAGGTAAACTTCATAAATCAATATTTATTGCGTAACTACTTCTAAGAATCTTTGAGCTTCATTGTAGTGGTTCTCAACCGGAGATAACTTTGTACCACCGAGAATATTGGCAATATCTGGAGAGATATTTTTCATCATTACCCCTGGGAAATGCTACTAACATTGAGCAGGTTGAGGCCAGAAATGCTACTAAACATCCAAAAATGTATAGGACGACTCCCACAACAAATAATTATTCAGCCCCACGTGTCAATAGTGCATCACTGTTGAGAAAATTTACTCTACTGGAAAAGGAAAAAGCATGAGACTTTCATCACTATTTACACTTAGTTAAAAAATAATATACATGTGTTTCTAATACCTGTTAACACCGAGATAGAGTTATGATCATTTCATCTTGAGAACTGCTTGATTCATGAGAAGGTGTATAAATCTGGACACAACTGTATATTTAGATAAATCACAGTGGTCTTGATTGAAAAATATACCTTAAAGCCCTCTGGTTTACCAGGAATCTTAATTTTGGTTGCTTATGAAAAAAAATTAGTATAAAAATTAGATATTGTATTTCAAAAGACTATTTCCAACTACTTTCCATATTATTTCTTTAAGCTACTTGTTGGAGGGTTGCAATTTGTTTTCATTAAATGAAGACTGTAGATACCTATAGTAGGAATGCAGGTTTAAGTAACACAAGTCGATATTGATATTACATGGCATTTCAAGAGATCAAACGGTATTTACTGATTGGTAAATTTTTATGTATATTAAAATATTTCATTTTCAAAATCATTTAAATTAACATGCTTATGTGGAGGTAGCTAATTTGGCATTTGCCTTTGGTTATGCAATTGTTTGTTCCTGTTTTCTTGCTCGAGATAAAATCATTGTTTTACCTGCACAATTCCCTTTAACAGTTTCAAACCTATGTATCAGAATGGCATTTATATTGGAATTTTCTAATAAAATTTTGGTAGAGATATTTGTGTGTATGAGCACATGTGTGTGTGTGTGTTTGTGTGTGTGTTTAGGTTTCCACTTAAAGTTCAGTGCCAAAGCTACAGTACTTATGCATTTTCTAAATGTGTTTTAAGCAATAAGTTGTACAACATTTTTAGAACATGTGTTAAGCTATTTCTCTAAGAATGAAGCTCTTAACAAAACATAAGCACTCTGCATGAGATC
>NW_006442484.1:21090155-21114979 GCF_000325575.1 Pteropus alecto
ACAGCTTCTTTGAGCGGTTTGTGGAAGCGATCAGTAAGTACCTCACACACAAAAGCGGTTGGTGGAATAAACTGGCAGTGTGGAACTATTAAGTAAATAATATGAATGATGATAATAGCAATCATGGAGCTAATAATGACCCAATACTCCTTTCATTTTAGTGTCTGTGTTTTTGAAGGCTTATTTTTATTTCTAGCCCTGTAATATTATGAAGATTTTTTTCTTTTTTCTTAATTAAGAAAAAATAAAATATATAAAGCATTCTATTTAGGCTGGCCAGTTTTCAATCAAGCATCCTCAAATGACAATAGCTTCTCATGGAATCTGTTTTAAAGGAGTCACCTTTGACACCCCCAGTCCCTACCTTTATGCTTCAGAGCTGCAATGAGTTTACTGAGTACAGAGGGATCTTTATTAAGAACTTGAGTGAATTAAATACTACGTTTCACTATAAGGATGTTAAACCATCAACTGAAGCGTCATCTTCTCTTGGCTCGCTCACTCTTCACCCACCAAAAATAGTCAATATTTGGCTACAATTTGCTTATGAGCAGTGTGAGTATTAAATTAGGTAATGGCACATGTCTTTTGTTAAACTGGGGACTTATGGGAAGTTGAGTTATATCACTTATTAGCCAATAGTCATTGTACACTCGGTGAAGCTTCCATTTCTATTATTTTCTCAACCATAACACACACACACGCACACTTAAGTAAAAATGAATGAATGAAAAATTTTCCAAATGCAAGGAAGCTTCTGCTTTTAATTCTTGGAGAAGCAACTACTAGTTCATCTCTAAATTTAATAGCTTAGGGTGTACTTATGATAATTGTGACAGCTTGGAAAAAGTTATCTTGGCAAGTAAACTGATTTAAGGAAGAATAAGAAAGAAGACAGGTAAAATTAAAATGCTTGCAAGCCCGGCAGGAGCTTAATTAAAGTCCAAACAAGAAAAATCTCCAAGAAAAAATGCTCTACTAAGGAGGTCTGACCTTGGCTGGCTGTGTATGCCATGTTCCCATTAGTGGAAGCGGGGATTTGGGGAGCTCATGTTGGAGAACAGCCCCTCAATATGCCCTTTATTCTGTTTTTACTTCACAAAAGTCTTCATATTTGTTTAAAGTTCTGGAAATTGATATCAAGAAGAATAAAGCAGATTTTTTTCTCCCAAGATTTTTTTCTTATTGCCTTCTCACAATTTTAGATAGTGTTGTTGTTGCTATTGTTGTTGTTGTTGAATATAGTAGCAGTGGGTTTTGAGGTAAGGATGAAGCTCTTATCCCCTGGCATAACATTTCATTTCATGAGCCCACTGTTTCTCAAGAAAAAATAATATTTTATAGTTCCCAGGCTCTCTTGCCTTATTTTTTGAAGGAAGAATAAAGAATAAAATTAACAAGCGTGCATTTCCATAACAGCTTATTCTGATACTCTGTCTTGGAACACACAACATGAAAGATCACTCACAATTATAGGAGAGTGTTCTGGTAGGAAATTGGGAAACTTGCATTTGGCTACTTATCTCTGATTATGTACATTTAAAGAAGTCATACAGATTTCACATCATGGTCTCCATACTTTTAAGTGAATATCATCTAATTTGAAACATATGAGTACATGTGCTGATTTGAGGACTGTGATATAATATACCCATTATTTAAGCTTCCCTTAGTTCTCCTGATTCTAAAGGCGTTAGGCAAGCCATTCTCTTAGCTTAAGAAATATGAGAAGCAGGACCTCAGAACCCAGGTGAGCATCTGTTCATTGAATTTCCATAAAGAGTAGGACTATCCCTGTACTATCCTAAGACTCAGGTCCAAACTGGACAGAATTTCAGAAATACTGAAAAAACAAAGTTGAGGTGAGAAGCTATTGCCAATACCTATAAAGTGGGTAATGGTGAGAAGGAATGAGATCATGCTTAAGAAAAGTCTTTAAAAATGTAAGATACCGTATAAATGCCAACAGTGTTTCTCTAGACAAGCTTTATTTGAGAAAGCAGTCTAGAAGTGAAGAGATGGGAGAGTTTTCCTTCATTGTCCAAGCAAGGAGTATCAATCTCAGCGACTTTGCCTTACCTAACTCAGGATAGTACTTATCACTTACTAATATGTAAAGTGGAGGGACTAACTAACAAGATAATATGTGTGAGAAACGTGTTATGATGCTGAACAGAGGCATATGCTTGCTAACCCATGTATTTCTGGCTTAACCTTGAAGTTAGTTCCAGTGTTCTAAACTTAGCTCTGGGTTGTAGTTTATATTTAAATATCCTTAAGAAATGGGAGAATGGCCACCTAGTTCCTTGGGAATGGTAAAATCACACCAGAGGAGCTACTTTTACCTCTCATCGTGCACCAACTGAGTAAAAAAAAACATACTTTCAAAACATAAATATGAAGACATTAATATCCAGCCCTAGAGGGGTGCTGAGCATTATTGTAGTTCTCACTGTCTCTTGTAAAATCTGTACAGTGAGATGCTCAGCAGATCTGTCCACAAGTTCCTGGCTTTTTATAAAAGGAATAAACCAGGAATCAGCCAGGTAAAGTAAATTCCAAGGGAGAAAATCACATACGTTGGCTCTGGGCTTCTTTGGCCATTTTCATTCCTTACTTCCATGCTCTGTACCTTCAGAAGCTTGACCCTAACCAGCTACATTTCACAGATGCTCTTGCGGGCTGTCTTCCTGCTGCTGCAGCCAATGGAAGCCACCAGTCGTAGATATCAGGGGCAAGGGAAAAGAAAAGGCCAGCTAGATTATTCATTTATCCTTCACCCACTCTCCCTTGCCCACCTCTCTGCCTCAGGTAGCTTCTCTACCTGAGGATCTGTCTCCTCCATGGCTTCAGCTTGGGCTGGAGAGGCCCATTCTTGTTCCAGTTTCCATCTTATAATGTGGATCCTCCTCTTTTCTGCCCCTCCATCCTGGGAGTGGCTTCCTGCAATGGCTAGTTTCTTGGTTACTTCTCTCTTTCTTATTTGACTCCTAGCTTCTTCATTACATGGGTAACCAGTTCCTTGCATCAAAATGATTTACTCCATTGGTATAAAGTGGTTTCTGTTCTTCGGTTTAAATATTAGCAGAACACCATGCCAGTCAATGTCACAGTTCATGTAGCTATAACATTATTTCCTTTTCTTCTGTCACTATACCCAAGCCCAGTTTGTGAAGGTTTAATATTTTTATTTGGTCTCAAATTGAGAGTTGTTATCCTTTTATGACAGAGTTAAAAGTGATTAGACCAAAAGAATTTTACATCCAACTAGAATGCTTTACTTCTGAGAAAGAAATTTTATTTTACAGACAAGCAATTAATGACTACTTGTGCTATTTGAATTACTGTTAATTTTCATTACATGTTTGAAAGTCATCATTACATATTCCAAGAAAAGAAAACAGAAGGCATTTACTTTTTAAAATAGTTTCTTTTTGGACCAAAATCAAACATTAATATGATAAGAACCTGCAATTGCCATAGTGATCCCCTGTCTGATAACATCCATTGGGGTAACAAAAACACTAGAGATTGTTTTATATTACAGAATCCAAGTACTGCAGTTATTGATCTGAAATTCTATACTTCAGGTCAATGCAACTGGGTCACCTACAGGTTTTTTTCGTGGAGATTTAACCCACTGACTGCAATGACTAATTTCCTGGAAATGACTTGTGCTGAAGGCATTATTAATACTGTACATGTGAACTTGGTACAAAAACACAGCTATAGAGTTTTATGATAGGTGATGCAATCTGCGGCTAAAGGCCTGCAAGGGTCTGGACAAATCCTAGGAAATGTATCAAGTTTACCTCTATTCCATATGTTTTTATTTTGTTTTGTTTGTTTGTTTGTTTGTTTGTTTTTATTCTGGTAACTCTATAGGTCAAAAGAAGAGAGACAAAAAGCAGTGTCTTTCTTATTTTAATATCTATATTTTTTCAAAATTACTGAGAAATGGAGACAGTAGAAAAACTCATTACATTTTTTATAACTATTTCTTTTTGTTCTGAGAATAACAGCAGGAGATATTGGAAAATTGAAGAAATTATGTGGACAACAATTTCTAGCTCATAAAGTTGCTATAAGAATTAAATAAGGTTAATATTTTCCTTACTCTATTTTAGATGCTCAATAAATGATTTGAAAGAAATTCAGTTTTCAGAGGAGTAAAACAAGTCACAAAATATTTCCCAAGTTCACATGGCTCAAAAGGTTTAACTTAGCATTCACTTTCAGACTCTAAAATATAAATACTTTCCATCATCCTACATTGCCTTTCTGGGAATGTTTATCTAAAAGAATTCTTGCTCAAAGAATAACTAACTAGCTGTTGACAAAAATCTGGCTGTTGCATTACCCTATATAAGTCTTATACATCCTATATCATTCTATATAAGACCATGACTATTACTATCTTTTTAAAACCAATATTAGAATTAATTAAATGATTAGAAAATTTAGTTTGGGGGTTTTAGATTAGAAATAAGGTAGAGCTTTCCAAAATGAGCAATGTTTCAATATTTACTGCTAGATACTAAAAACATCAATGCTTTAAATGTCGTCTTCTCTGAGTACATTTTAACCCTTTACTATATTATTTTTGTAATCCATTGCTCACCCATACCCTTTTGAAATTCATTTAGATATACATGTTATTTTACTATTTCATATGAGTAATTATTTCAAGCTTAAGTGTTATTAGTAGCCTTTTCTACAGTTTTTTTTATTTTAACTCAGTTAAACGTGTCAGACATGTCATATAGATGTATAAGATAATAAATCACTATATTTTAAAACACTGATTTTTGAGTTTTCTACTGTCCAAGTGGTTTTACAAAGATTTCTTCTTTAGAGTTCACTGTCACAGTCCCCACCCTTCTCAAAGAATATTCTTCACCAGGTCAATTGGAATCTATCTCATTATACTCCAAAACTTACTTAAAACTCTTGGACACATTTGGTTCCTTTTGTAGTTGGATCAAGATTTTCCTGTTTAGATTTTATATTGATTTTTTTCTGGACTTTGTTATTGCTTTTCTTTTTCCTTACTTTTTTTCCTTTTATAATGTACTTACTCTTTTCTGACACTATTATACAGAGTCCTGTTTTCTTAGGATGCCTTGTTTCTGGAGCCTACTATCTTTTTAATTCATACTGAATGGTCGCTTCCAGGATTGCTTTAGGATGCTTAGCCAAGGATTTCTTTCTGCTTTCTGAGTGAGAGCCCTGTTTCCTAGAAGACATCTGTATTAGTTTTCTAGCGCTGCCATAACAAATCACCTCAAACTAGTGGCTTAAAATATAGTGATTTATTATCTTATACTTCTATAGGAAAGACGTCTGACACTCATTTCACTGAGTTAAAGTCAAAGTATCAGAAGGACTATATTCTTTTCTGGATGCTTTAAGGGAGAAAATACTTCCTTGCCTTTTCCAGCTTCTAGAGGCTACCCACATGCCTTTGCTAGTGGTTTCCTTCTTCCACCTTCATAGGCAGCCATGTAAGATAACATATTCTCAGGCTCTAGGAATTAAGGTAATATATTTGCAGGCTCTGGGAATTAACATATTCTCAAGCTCTGGACAAGCAGAATTATAAACTCATAAAAATGCAAATATAAATGTTGTTTATTAGTTTTCTAACTAGGTAAACCACTGAAGACTTAGAACAACCATTAAAATTTAAAGGAGTTAATGACCAATGATTGTGAAAGAAGGAAAGAGAGGGAAAGGTAGAAAGGAAAATATATTCACCTTACAATGAGAAGTTAGGACATCTTTGTGAAGCCATTTTTCTGCCTACTACATGTTTTTTCCTCTCTTAGTTTTTACAGGTAGCACTTGCTCCACCCCCACATCAAAATGCTCTTAATCCATCGATTTTCATGTGCCTTCTCTCAAATCCAAACTATCATCAGAGTTGACATGAGAGTTAACTATAGATTGATTAGTAGATGATATGGAAGTAAAGAAAAATGACATTGTGCGTTTACTTACAAGATATGTTATCTATTATTTGTGATGGATATGCTTACAGATTTGAATAAACCAAAGCTGATTTATTCAAGGACTATCTGATAATTTCATTTTGGTCAGCTTCTTTACCTCAGCTCTTTGTCGCAAATAATTGATCATGTGAGCTTATATTTGTTGATTTGTTGTATTCTCAGTTTCCAAAGTTGCCTTTGATATACAAAAATGATTACTTTTCTTCCTAACATGAATAATGTTCTATATATTTCCCATTATGGGAATGTAGTCAATGCTAACTCCTCGATCAAAACAACCTTCTGATTCCAATATTAATTTCCTCGTCATCTTTTCCAGCTTCTCTTGAGTAAATATTGTATATAATATTTGTTATATATATCATGTTTATTTTATACATGTACATATGCATATACGTATGTATGTATATAACACTTTGATATTAGGCAAGCCAGTGATAAACTGAGACAGTAATGATATTGCATACAAATCATCAATTTAAAGGCTGTAGTCACACATACATCTGAAAAAAAAAAATATTTTTAATGCCCAGTGTTTGTAAGCACTGATTAATTAAGCAGTAGAACAAATTATGAGAAATAGTATCCACGAGACTGACTAAACACCATTAAAATGCAGGCTCTTAGTCATCAAAGGAAGAAGAGCATAGCCCATGCCTAGTTCTTAAATATAGCTCATACTCCTATATATCTGTCAGTCATACCATCCTCATACAAAAATGATTTAACTTAAAGACATTGCTCTATGGCAGGCAGACAGTATCTGTTGCATGTCCTAATGGTTATTTCAATGGCTATTATGCCATTTTACCTTTAATGTATACTTTCAATAAGTAGATGCAGGGGAAAGCCAGTCAACTATATTTGCAAATATTTTCTTTACTCTTGACTTTATCTTGCCCTTTGGTCAAACTATTTCTGATGCATCATCAACTCCATGATGACACACTTTGGGAGAAAAGAAACAGAGCTTGCAAGGCACTCGATTACAAACAATAGTTAAACATAAAAGCATAATAGTGACAAACTGCCTTAAAACTAGAAAAAGTAAAAAGCAGGATTTGAAGGGTCACGACAAAGAAACCAGAGATATAAAAATAAGATAGTATGAAAATATCTTCTACTGCACAATTTCAAGGAAATTTGAAATTAAAATAAAGGTAGATTTTTACAAATTTTCCCTTTCTACTAAA
Organism: Pteropus alecto; assembly: GCF_000325575.1. Classification (NCBI taxonomy): domain Eukaryota; kingdom Metazoa; phylum Chordata; class Mammalia; order Chiroptera; family Pteropodidae; genus Pteropus; species Pteropus alecto. The sequence continues at coordinate 21,097,360 of NW_006442484.1, forward strand.
GTTTTCACTGCAAGCTAACATTCTCACAGACTTGGCAGGTTTTTTCTTGTGGTTCTTTGTTGTGGCTGTGTGTGTGTGTGTGTGTGTGTGTGTGTGTGTGTGAGCAAACTAGAAATTTTATGGCTGATGCCTAGCTTGTCTCTTAACTCATTCTAATTATATTCATAATCAAATTGTAAGAAAATAGTTGACTAGAGCCAAATGGCCTGCACAGGTGTCTTTTTGTAGGAATGCTTTAGTGATAGATAGTAAACAACAGGACCTCCGTCTACTTTATTTGGCTTAACGAAAAGTCCTTTGTAAGTAAAAGTAGAAGGTGATTTGGAACTAAAATTGGGCCTCGACTCTGAAATTAATTGAGTGGTAAGACCTCAGCTTCACTGAAAATGTGGTGCTTGTCATTTTGTCTTTTCTTAAAACTTTTCTTTTACTTGCACTCCTTTCTTCCATATCCTTAAGAGGTCACTTTTCAAAGCAATAAACTTTCGAGCTGAGCAATCAGCCAATCAGCCTTCATGAGTCAGCTTCCTGAGCATCCCTGCTCCTGTTCAAACTACATACTTTCAAGAAATATAAAACAAAATGCAGAATTTCTCCTCAATACCTCAGTGGAAAACAGTTATCTTGACCCATTCCTCTAATGGTAGATTTAAGTGACTGGTTTTTATTGCCTGTTATCAGGTTCACTACATCGATAGATTCTAATGAAACTGAGAGTTCATCGCCTTTCATTTTACATTGAGAAGCCCGCCTCATTTCACATTCTTATGTCTGACACTGACACCACATTGTGATCACCACTGAGGGGCCTTCCAAAAATTTTCTGCCCACCCACTTCCAACTCTGACTCTGGGCACATTTCTAGAAGAATCACTTCTACTTCCCTGGTATGTTTTTTCTCTCACCCAATCCAGTGTGGGTTTGTTATATATATCATGTTTATTTTATTTGCCTACCTAGTTACAAAGGTAGGCGAATGATGCCATTTCCTTTGGCAGAAAAGGCAGCTCTTTGCAGGGTCTTCCAAGCCCTGCATGTTCTGGTGGCTTACACTTCTCTTGCCTTGCCAATCTCATTTCAAGTCCATTAGTCTCCTGACTCTTCTTTGAATACCCCAGGTACACTGCTCAATCCCTCTACCAATGCCACATCCCCAGATCGCCAGTCACATGTTAACTTCCGAGTGAGTGAGGCCTACTCTCATTCAAATTTTGGCTCCACAATAAGAACTCGCAAGACCTGGAGCGAGTTCTTAACTCTCTCTACACCTCAATTTCCACATCTATAAAATGGACGTAAAAATAACATCTTCCCCATGAGGATTATAAAGAATTTAAAGAAATGTTAATCATGACAAAGTACTTACAGATGACCTGGCACATTGTATTCAGTAAATGTTAGCTAGTGTTTTTAAATCAGAGTACCATCAGACTATCCTCTGACCATATTCTCACATGACATTTTTTGTACATTCTCACAAGCCTTTCCACTCACCAATAAAGCTGTCCTAAGGGACACATACAGGCATCTTTATTCTGCTTTTGTATTTGTTTCTAGAATTCCAAACAGCACCAAATATGTTGTGGGTGATATACAGGATATTCTCTAGCTTCATGATCTAGGGACTCCCGATTTCTTTCTTTATCTCATGACATTTCTCCTTTGCTCTGCCAGCCATTCCCAGGCGCAACTGCACTTGATTAATCCAAAGCCTGTCACTTTATTCTAGAACATACATCTTAATCATAACCCAGAGGTTTACTATCTTCTCCAACCCGACTCTGCTTTGCTGCTATTAAATATTAGTAAGTCTGTAACATTCACAGTAACACCAGAAGAGGTAACTTAAAAGTAACGCTTCTCCCAATTGGGAAATGAGCCACCTCACTGATTGTGTACTCTGTGTTTTGGCTTGTGAAGGTCATAGACTTATTAGTAGGTGAGGAATTAAGGATGTGACAGGGTAGGCAATATACCAGCCTGTGCAAATATTTGTAACACTGTAGATCTTTATCAACTAAACCTTACTGAACAAAAAGTTATTCCTCCTCATATGCACACATAGACACAGGGACACATGCACATGCATACCCAGTCATCTTCCAAACCCTAAATGTTTCATTTTTTCTCTTCAGTTCTCACAATTTATGATAGTCTAGCTTTTAAAAAGTAGACTTATTTATTTATTTACTTACTTACTTACTTACTTACTTACTTACTTACTTACTTATTTACTTACTTATTACAATGATCTCAAGAGAACTTTCACATGAACCTCCCTGGAGCTATTTTCAAAACATGATATAGAGTGAGAACTGAACCCTTTTCCCTGCTTTCTCTGATTTACTCACACTCAGTCACAGCTCTCATTTGCTCAAGCACCTGTCTTTACTCTAGTTCCCATCTCTCTGTCAATAAAGGAATTTTCTCTGAATAGCTGCTAGGACTATCATGGGCTCCTTGAAATGCGGTGTTTCTTCTTCTGACACACCCTTTATTGTTCTAGAGAGTTAAACTTTAGATGTAATGTGTGCTGGAGTACTATAAATTTCCTGGGAGAATACTGCTCAGGTTGGAACAGCAGAATATCCTCGCTGAGTATTGCCATGTGGTTTGGACATTGGAATTTTTCCCTAAGGATTGACTCATACATTTTCTACCTACCTTTTGGGAAACAAAAACATGGAAGATGGATACGCTTTTTAGAAAACAAGTAGCAGTGCAGGTTTTAAGAGCAGAAGTGATATGCTTGGAAGAATGAAAAGAAATATATATTTTCAAATCTATAAACAATAAAAAAGTTATATTGGATAATCATGAGAGTTTCCTCCTTTCATTGATTTATTCATAGTTTTTCATTTAAATGTGCAGCGCCCCCCATTTTATTTCATGCAACACCTTTCTTTTTCAGAAAACTAAGAGTCCATGATTACCGTCTAACCAATCAGTTCTTGTCCCTTTTCTCTTTTTCTTCTCACTTTGAGCAGGTCATCTCAAGTCTATTCCTCTGCCAAGTAATGGATGGGCAGAACTAGTTAGTGCCATCCGTTGTGCTATGTGCTAGGTTGATAATGTCTTACCAACAAATAAAATCAGTGATCTTTTGAACTCCTTCTCCAAGCCTCTAACTTTAAGCACAATAGTTAGATTGTTTTTGACACATTTGTGGATTATTCTCCGATTATCTAATGGGCACCTAAGGAGGAAGTATTTATTATCTCATTGAAATATTTTTCAGAAATTTCTATTCATTTGTGCTGTTATGAAAATATTTTAGGAAAACAAAATGAATGATCCTGAGCAAACATTAGACACAGAAAAACCTCAGTAACCCCTGACTATTACAGATGCTTAAATCTGTAATGCTCAGGACTTCTGAGAGCTGGACCCCTGGATAAATATGGAGCGATGTTAGCCAAGCAAAAGATCCAGAGCTCTCTGCAAAGAGGAAAGACAGAACAGCTAGAACATAATTAGAAAAATCACATTGGTCCATGGCAGAATCCTAACAATGTCATTCTCTAACAGTCCCTTAATATTTGAAAATATTTAAAACTTCCAACACAAGTTCCAATCCCTGTTCAATGTTCTCCTTTCCTTCTTGTTCTTTCAATTCCAACATGGAACCCCACCCTCTTGACCTCATTGAAACCTAGTTATTACCTCCCAAAGGCCCCACCTCCAAACACCATCGCACTGGGGATGAGGTCTTCAACATGTGGATTTGGGTGGGGGAGGGTTACAAACACATTCGGTCTATAAAAGAAATCATACTTCAGCAGAGTGTTTGGGTGTACAACTTTATCGGTGCAGGATAAAGTTTCCTCCCTTATTCTGGCAATATCTCTATTTCAATACGAGTTTTAATTAGTTCTTTATTAATATTATTTAATTATGTTATTGGTGTCTGAAATTGAATTTAAAGTCCCAGGTGTCATTTTTGCCCATTTCTCTCTCAGATTAAGTTTGTGAATTTTTAAACCTACACGTAGAAATGTGCATGCAACCTTGTACAACTGTGCTCTTTTCCTCATGATCTCAGGCTGTCACAACAATAACATCAGCAGAGGAGTTTGGCTCTAAGTTTTAAGTTTTGCATATTCCCAAGACTTATCTTACTTGAGTACATAACAGCTGGAACTGGGACCAAAACCCAAATTTTTAACTCTAAATCGTTCAGTCTTATAATTCAACCTTCCTCTCAGCATTATGACATTTGTAATGCGAACAATGTGTCTTATATGCCCACATACAGGTCCTCATATGCATTTTAAGACTGGAAGGCCATTTGGAACAATGGAGCAATTAGAGATAACAATTTACAACATTTTGGGGAAAACGTTAACTATTGTGCCATTAAGAAGAATTGTAGAAAAGGACAGTCCAAATTTACAAAGCAGAATTCTTTAGACTTTTGAACAAGTTTTAGAATTAATTTGAATATAAATATTGTTAACTAATAGAGCAATGATAATATAAGCTCCATAATGATAATATGGAACTGTTTATATAATTACAGTTTAAATTTATGGTATACTTACCATATTTCTCTTGCATAAGGAGAAATGCTATGAGTACATTTTGCCATTTAAGTTAATATTTGTGACACTTTTTTTTTGTGGAAGATATTATTATTCTCATTATTTCCATTTAGGAAACTCAGGCTCATAGACAGTAAATAGCATGCCTAAGGCAACCAACTTAGAAGTTGCTAAGCTGAGATTTGAACCTAGAACAGGAATATTCCAAAGCTGTTACTCTTAACCATGAAATCTGTCAGTCTTGCCTAATTTGGGCAAAGTGATAACAAATGTATACTTAGAAATGAGATAATTAGTAGATTCAGATAAAGACTCTATGTTTTCAAGAATTACAGTTAGAGGAAACTAAATAGAACATGAATAAATTTCTCTACTCATACCCATGGTCTCAAAATCTCATTATTTAAAAAAGGCTTCTCTCTTGACTATTCAATTTAAAATGAAATCACCAAAAAATATTATTGCTTTCTGTATCCAAGGCAACATGATAGGTACTCATTCTTGTGCCTGGATCACTGGAAAACTTAAAAACAAAATTAAGTGAGCTTCAAACACACCTAGCAGATGAAGATGAAAATGCTTTAAAGTGTGTGTAGAAACAAGGCACTATGTCCTTATCATATTTTCCAACAAGTGGATTAAGAAATAAATCACAAAGTTTCTTACAACTTTCATCATACATATTATTTAATTTATTTTAAAGGTGGGACCACAGCAAAGCATTACTTTGCCCCTTATATCATGGGCTGGAAATGTATTTTTGTGGAATCTATAACATAAATTCATTATTTCAACCCATCACATTTATAATATAAAAAAAAGCCCAAATGTAGTTAAAATATTGGTATTATGTCCACTCACACTCGATGGTAGTCCTCTTTTTAAAACATATAGTAAAGTACCCAGATTGTGAGAGTATTATTAATGGAGAATTATTTTTATATAAAATTCCAGGCTTGTACGTTTGTGACTCTTTGACAATTAATTGTAAATTACCTTTGTTGAATTTTTAAGTGTGAAACTGAGTATTAGTTGTCTTATATCCAGGTTTAGAACTTCACAATATTGTTTTCCATCTCTTAATCTGACCTAAACATCTCTGGGGTAGGAACCATGTCTTACTCATCTTTGTAGCTTCAGCACTAAGTGCATATCAAAATGTAATAAGCTTATGGCGATTGCTTCATATAATTACTTCTTTAAGAATGAATAGTAATTAGCAGCAAGAGGAATGCCAAAGTGGGGAGTGGGAAGGATTGGTGAATAAGTGAATAAAAGAGGTAGAAACTGTGTTTAATTTAACCCATTTGGCTGACAATATATTTAAGAATTAACTGCTTATTTCTCTCCAAATGCCCTTCTCTGTCTTTTAAGCTCTGTTACATAGCTTCATTCAGAGAAATATGCCTGCTCTACCTTCATATTTTCTATATGTCAAACTAGTATTACTATATAATTTACAGAGATTTTATCTTGGTAGTTAAAAGTTTATGAGAGACGAAGGGGAAAATTAAACGAGCAAGAATTTTGATTGGGCTAGTCTGCTAGAATTTTGATTGGGTTAGTCTGCTAGAAGAACTTTTGCAGTCTTCAAAGGGTTACCTGAACTACTAACACAACTTGCCAGACTTAAATTCAAAGCAATGGTAGAGAGAACAGTGAAACTGTACTATAAAAGTAAATTACTGTCATGAATATTAAGCAACAAGAATATAATAAACATGACTGTTTGCATGATTCTGATTTATTGATACTGATATGCGTATAAATTATGACACTAAGTGTTTATCTTAGTTGTTTCAGAATATGGGCCAAACAAAGCTGGGTGGACACTTCCTGCAGACCTTTCCATCTGTCACCAAATTCCTATTTCATTGCTCCTGTTGCTGTGTTTCTTATGTCGGTGGCATCAGGACCATGTGTGAGCAGCCATTCCCTTTAGTTTCCTTTGCAGACTGAAGTAAATTGCCTTTTTCCAGAATCTGGTGTTTTAACTACAACCATCATGAATTTCCTTACAGTGGAGCAACTCCAGCTGCAGAGCATCTTGAAGGCTATTCTTACTTATTGTTAAATAGTGTTCACTTTTGACACGAGATGGTTCATTACTATATTTATGAACCTCTAGGCACCAAATTTGGGATTTCCCAATCCTTAGCAGCACTGCATTTTGCATACTTGTTTAGCAGTGGGTATTCTGGATCACTAGTTCTGAGAGGTAAAAGAGAGAGACAGACAGAGAGACAGAGAGAGACAGAGAGAGACACACAATGAGAGAGAGAGAGAGAGAGAGAAGGAGGGATGGAGATAGGAGAGGGAGATTTACGTAAAATCTGTGTATTTTAAGTAAAATCTGGTAGCACCATAACTGCCATAAGTTAACTGCACAAGTAGCACAATGTTGGTCTTCCTGATATTCACAGGTAGACGTTATTAAGGTTAGCCATCAGTTTTAATTGACACTATTTCCAACCAAATATTTGTTAAACAGATGGCTAGAATAAGGTATCGCCCAAGAAAGTAGCATTTTCCTGCTTCAGATTTTTAGTTTTTAAGTTACATCTCATCAAAATTTATTTCAGGAGATTGATTATTTTAGAGTTTTCTTTTCTCTAACACTGGTGGCAACCTACAAGGAAGAGAGCCAAAAATTTAATTATCTTAACAAAAGATGCATTTTCCACATAGTAAGATATGCTATATGGGTATAAGTTGAGAATACCTATAAAGAAGAGCTGATGTTATAAACATTTGGCTATAGATGAAATGCCAGTTAAAGTTCATGATGAGGCAAATAGTGTTAGCTACTTAGAATTGGAACTCATGCATTCTTGAAAGACATTTCAGCTGTATATAAAGGCTTAAAAATGTGCATACTTTTGTATTAGCTATTACATATCTAGACATTTACCATAGGAAATTTTCAGAGATATGCACAAGAATATGTACAAATGTGCTTCTCAAAATGTTATTTATAATAGTAAAAAATGTAAAAGTAACATATATGTCCAAACTTAGCCCAAGCTTAAATTATGGGACATTTATATAATGAAATACACAGTTGTTAAATTGTGCTGTGGAAAACATTACTTCACAAGGGAAAATGCCAATAAATATTAAAAGAGAGCATAAGCATATACAGTATAAACTTATTTTTAAATATATATAAATGTTTATAAGTAGAGACTGAAACTAGTTACTTCCAAATAATAACAGTGATGGTCTCTGAATGACTATACAGCTCCTGTTGTTTGTTTGTTTGTTTGTTTGTTTATTTTTTAATTTATTTTGCTTTTCTATGGTCTGTAAGTTTATGTAGTAAGAATAAGTATACTTGCAATGATTTTTTAAAGAACTAAAAATAAAAAAGTATAAAAAGAGGAAGACTCGACAAAGTTGTAAGAGATTTCAGATCAGTTACTCTAAAGGGCTCCCAAATGTGATTTTGACCCAAATCACCTTCACAGAAACAGATTTCTAGACATACTGATAGATTTTGATTAAATGTGCTTGGGGCAAATTTGAGAAATTTTTACCTAAAAGCAATGAGCAAATCCTCAGGTGATTCTGAGGTACAGTCTGACGTCTCTTCTTTCTTCTTGATAACACCAAAAATGAGGAGAGCAGCTCTCCTTCTTGTAGTCTGTTGATATCACAATATCTTACCCCAAGCCAAGATGTGCATTCCTTGAAAAGGATACTGAAGAAAGAAGAGGTGAATTCCTTGAACTAGAGAAGAATATGCGACTACATGTGATCTAGTGGCACAATAAGTGATGAAGACAATAAATACTCTACAGAAGAGAAAGATGAAAGTACAATGGTTAGGATGACTCTACGAAGGAGTCATACAGTGTGTATGAAGTTTGAAGAGCCAGCAAGGAAAAGAATAGGAGCACATGATCCAGCTCTGAAATGAGTATGTTGTTTTAGGGAGAGTGAAGAATCTGAGTAGAATACAGTAAATTTTTTGGAGGTAGCAGCAGATGATAAGGGAGAGGAAATACAGTTAAGCCAGTATTATAAATCTCATGTAATTTGCAGCCTACAAATTTAGTATTTGATCTCATATCCTCCTGCCTAACACAGTACCTTAAACATAAAATCTACTCAGTAAATATTAGGTCAATAAATTAACTAACAAATTGCAGATAATTCTATACCACAGAAGGGTTTAAATTTTAATCTATAGCATTGAAAATCCCATTAAACATTTTCATTACTTTAGTGAAAAACCTAAAACTATATTTTAGACAAATTATTTTGGTGGTAATTGGCAGGACATGTTTTAAGGGAGAGGTAGAAGGCAGAAAACCCTGTTTTGGTGTCTGACACTATACTTGGTTACCAATCAGGTATGAGCTTGGGCAAGTGACCTAGTTTTTCTCTCTCTGTAAAATGATGATGTTGTACTATATCAAAATTTGAAATTGAGATCCACGGATAAGCAAGAGATTCATGATCTACTGCCGAAAGAGTTGGCCTAATTTTATGTGTCTACCTATGTATTTTCTGGAACAAGATTCTCAGAGGATATGTGACACCACCTCCAAAAATAAAAAAGGTTATAGAATAAGTGCTACTCATAATGCGGTCTGCAAACTGGTAGCATCAGAATCACCTGGGATCTTTTTAGACATAAAAATTCTGGAGCCCTATTCCAAACTTTCTGAATGACAATCACTGAGAATGGAGCCCAGGAACCTATTTTTACGAGCTCTCCAGGTTATTAGTATGCATGCAAATGTCTAAGAAGCATCTAGTAGCTAGATGATTTCTATGCTCCTCATCAACTTAAAAATCTTTGATTGTTTTATAGAAGAAAGAAGAAGGTATATATAAGAAAGATTACCAAAATAAAAGTTGCAAGGATTTAATGACAACTTGGATAAACAATCAAGGTCAGGTTTTAAACTTAAGTAACCAAGAGGATAGAAATTATTTGATAGCAATAGAGAAGCTGTGGTGAAGAGTTGTTTTGCATACAAGAGAGGATGGGCAAAACACAACTCATCAATGAACTGATTTTTTTCTCCTGGCATTGTTCTTGTAGGCATAGGATCGAGACAGTTCAATGTAAGAAATTTATCTCAGGATCACCCAACTATATATGGCTATTGGAACACTGAATAGCCAATCAGAAGTTTAGAGTGATCAGAATTAAAATTTAGGCACGATTGGAGATTCCATGATATTTATGTGTGTGTATAAGAAAAAAATTAAAGCATAAAGTTGGGATTCTCATGTGTGAAAAGAGTAATGTGATTTGATGAATACGTATAATGTAAAATTCTTATTTTATAGGTGAGATTGTTTAAAATTTTTAACAAAGCATGGAGAAATGACCAAAAATGTGGCTAATTGGACAAGCAAAATTGAGCCTTTGCCAATTTTGACATCAGCTTTCCAGCTTTACAAGCCAAAGATATCTTTAAAGTAAATGAAACCAACTCCTTTGATTCAAGAAAGAGAAAAGATATGCAGATTGATGAGAACTTTTAATTCTAAGTCTACACTATCATTAAGTGTACTTAGATTTGCACCATATAATTATTATGATTGTAGCAATTAATCAATCAACTGATTAACATGTAGGGTCAGCAGGATCCAGTGATCTTATCTTGAAGCTTGAATTAATTAATTATGCTTTCTTCAACATTATTATTTTCTATTTGTGTACCCAGTTTGTGCAAGTTGCCCCTATTGACAAAATCTGTTTTAGTCTCTCTACTTATCACAGCAGGTATGAGCACTCACTAAAGTATTTTTTACTGATATAAAGTCAGAATTATAAGGAAACTGAAATATTTTCAATACTTCCTAAAGTAATTGCTTTGTTATTTTTTATCATTAAATGTATTACATAAATTACATAATTTAATAAGATTCTTTTAAATGATTTTCTAACATAAGATTTAAAACTTTTGTCTGTCAGAGGAAATCAAATTCAACACTATGGTATATCATGTTATATTATTCAGAAAATTTAGCTTATATTGCAAGAAATGCCCAAATCTACACTTTCCAAATATATACTGTTCAAAAAATAGTCTAAAAATATTTTCAAATATATAACCTCTTTCACTAACTTTTTGTGCATTGTTTAAAGCTACATTATTCACATTTGATAATGAGGAAACTGAAGCTAAAACACATGAGGTGGTTTATCTGGAGTCTCCCGGATAACTAAGAGCACTACTGGAATAGAGTGTTTTCACCAAATTATGTTTTGAATGACTCCTTAAGTAAATCATATGTTGAAAGTTAGAGACGTAATATGAACAGAGCCTGGAGCCACTTTCATGAAATTCACAGTCTAGCAGACAAAACAGGCAGGTGATGAGATATTTTTAGTGCAACATTATAATAAAGATATGAAAGGCCATGAGAGCATGAAGGTATTCTCCTCCACTGCTCACAGTGTTTCAAAATGACACTTTTGATGGAGTTGATGCATATGAAAGAAGGTGGAACACAAAAGAAATAAGTATATTGTGATATGAGACCTGTTGCATGTGGTAAAACTGGCTTTTTTTTTTCCTTTTAACTGGAAGCCACTTATTAACGGGGCCTGTCTCAGTTGGAGGCTCTGCCTTTTTGCTTACAGACTGTCTGACGCCTTTATAAAGTGGGCCACTGCATTGTTGATTACTACACACCAGGGTGGTCCACAAGCCACTGTTGTCTGCCATCCCACAGTAAGACAGCATCTTCTGAAGTTCTGGTCTCATATGTCCTTAGAGAGTGGATTGTGTTTCCTAAGAAGCTTAAGTCTGGATGATTTACATGTAACATTTTGAACTCCTGTTATGTAATGCCTAGACAGATTTATATATGCTAAAAACAGTTTTTCAGGTCTGTGCATGACAATTTGTTATGTATAGTATCATCTACCCTCGATTATCCATGTTACTAGAAAAGAGAAGATGTTCATGTTGTACACTGTAATGAAGATTTGGAAATCCTATATCCTACTGCAGAATAACGTCATGCCATAGATGCTCTGGCTACTTACTATAAACTTATAATCAAATGATTAAGTGTTTTGTTAACACAAATTAGATGGGTTTAATTTTGACTTGAAAAGAAGAAAAAGAGAGGCAATTGACTTAAGACATGAAACGGTCAGAATTTGCTTCTTCCTGATTTGAGTTTGTTTTCTCTCACTTACTTTTTTCCTTTTTTCCAAGTTAAATAGCATAGTTCCTATCTGTGAGAGTTTCTCAAATGATCACAAGAAAAATTCCAAACACAATTTCAATCTATGAATGAAAAATGAACATTCATACTCATAAGTATTAAAAGAGAAATGATGCACAAAAAATTCACAGAAATGTGACTGTCAAGCTACACTGACTAAAACCAGAAGACCCAGAATTTGATATTGCTAATAAACTGCATGTGCTGGGTGTGTGGATGTGAGTATGTCTGTATGTGAGATGTATCATTGCCATAGTGTAAAAGAGTTGAATTAGCTTCCACTTGACTAGATGAGAGCTCTTGGTTCTTATTTTGAAAGCAATCAATTGAGCATGGTTAATTAGGATATCACCAAGTAGTTAAGAAAGAAAAACAGGTGGGGGGAGAGAGGCAAGACACTTATTAGAAAGTATATTTTAAATCTGCTCACATTACAGTGTTGATCGAGGATTGTGGAAAAAATTTACCAAAGCTGGTTTTTAGGTGCTTTCTGCACAAACATATTTTTGTTCAATTACAACAAATCGTTATAGTTACTTTATGTGATGCTCAGTGCTACCTTTATGGGAATCGTTGAGTTATGAACAAAAAACACATTCCAGTCTTCCAAGCAATAATTAAAAGGGGATAAGCCGAAAAGATGCCACTTGGGAAAATATATGCACATATCTCTAATTCAGTCCATCAGAACTCTTTTAGCCCAATTTGTAAATATACATTATTTTAATGTAATGTTTAATTACAATAAAAATTCAAAATAACTAGTGGTATTAACCTGCTATCTAAGATTTACATAGCACCATTTTATTCAATGTATGCTTTTCACTTGAAAGTGTCTCAACATCCCAAATAAGTTAAATTTTCTCATTAATATAGAATATGAGAATGGATTCCATATTTTTCTATACATACCCTCTTCATTATATTCCGATGGTGTATAACATTCTTTTCAAAATAGTTTCAGAAATCTATCGGCCCAAGATGGCTGAGTATAAATCTTCATACTATCAGTCCACTCGGAGGATTGGTACTCCACCATTCAGATTGGTCCCGGCATGTACTAATATGCTCCGTAGGAGTGTTCCTAACCTTGGGCGAGGTCAAAGATTTGCATGGTTTGAGGCTTGCAAACAAAAGTTCAAAGACAAAATCCATATTCCCTCCTAATGCTTGGATGACTTCTTACTACTCAGGTTTTATATTTGAGCTTTAACTCTCTTTCATGCATTAATTTGAGTTTTTGTGGAGAGAGTACCCTACTGTATGTTTGAATGCAGGAAAATACAAATGTTAAAATTTTACATGCATGTCCTAATTGTTTGAGTACAGTATTGGGGAAGTCCTAAGTATCAGTAGTCTACAAGACAACTCAGACATTAACATATTTTCCTGCCTTCAAGAGACTCTTAACAATTTCAAGAGAAATTTGCTGGGCATTTTTATGGCAGAAATAAGAGCCATTTGTCCTTGTTCTGTCTGAATCTAAGAGGGCTGGCTGGACAGTATTCCACTCAGATCCACATGCTGAAGTTGGGCATAGGGAATCCTTGCATATTCACATAAACTGAATCTTGAGGGTATTTTCTTTGCCTCCTTCTATTAAAAAAATACTTCAATTCACCTGCAAATAAGTGGAAATCTAGGTAAGAATCTAGATTATCAAAAATAATGGCTTTAAATTTTCAAGTGAAAATAGTTGCTTTGTATCCAAAATTACAGCAGAGGTCCCCACCATGGATTGTAGGCAAATGTAAAATTTCATATGATTTCCACCCAATCTTGGTTTTCTAAAGAAGACTTCGTGCTCATAAAGATGCATTGTTAGCATATTTCAGCACATTATTTGTTATTTTAATTTTTATATATTTTTTGCCTTTGTGGGAGTGAATAGTAAGGAAGTCTTTGCAATTCAACAGTGTGAAAAAGGGTCGTATCTATATGAACATAATGAAACGTATGACGGACACTTGACCAGCTCACTGAGGTCACTATAATACCAACCCCCTAGTGAAAACCATGCATTTAGTCTCCTGCACAAAGTGACTTATAAGCAAGTCAAGGGATTTCTCTGACCTTACTTTATAACCTCTAGTCAATGTACTTACTGTGTTTGGGCATAGTCAAGGTCAGAGAGTGCAAAGCATTTTTTAATAATTGCTCCCATTTCTTTTTCAAATACTGTATAAAAGCAAAACCTCTTGAACAACAAGCTTAATTCTCTTCTGTCTCATTCATCATCATCATCATATCATCATCATTATCATCAATATCATCAGCATCTATGTAACCAGTTAAGTACCCAGCATGTGGTTCTGTCCTCTAATTGGCATTTGTTGAAGAAGCAAGAGGTTGAAATTCAGATCTCTTGTTCCTTTCAAAACAGTTGTCAAATTCTCCTTTGGACTGGAAAAGAAAACTTTGCAGAAATTGACATCTCAATCACTGGTTAGGAAGTAAGTATGGAAGCATAAAATGGCGTTTTTAAACAAAACTTCTTTTCTGACCATAACTAAATTTTCACATTGTCACCACTTCCATTATAAACATTTTTTTTTAGTTCAGAGTTTATAACGCAAATGTAAAGATTTGCTATGGGCTAAATCTCAACCCAAGAGCAAATGTTTATACCAATTTTGAAAACAATCAGCTTGCCCATTTGTAGTTATGCATGTGTTCATCATCTGTTATTGCTTGTCCAATGCTCTCCAACTTCTGGGAGAAAAAGCAGACATCTGGAGAGAAGAAAGAATGTTTGCTCTCTGGCAGATGTAGCCTGTTTTCCACAATCATTGAATAAAAAAGGTATCAAATAAGTGTGTGCTTTTTAATATGAGGAAATAAAAATGACAAAATTTTGCATGCATATCAATACTGTTGAAATATATTAATGGGCAGTATAAGAATTGGTAACTTTGGTCACTAGAATTCAGAGTTATACTTATACCCATTTTATAGATGGAAGGAATAGAGATACTATCATGAATCACAGCAATGAAATGCCCTCTCTTATAAAATACATCATATTCAGGGATTGCCAGAGTAAATGAATATAATCAGTTTGGCCAAAACTATTTTTCAGTAAGAATCATTAATATTTTCCAAAAGATTATAAATTATTGCTTAATTTCCAATTTCATGGTTTTTTTCTCTTCCAGAAATTCATTCAGTAGCCGACATGTTCAATAAGCACCTTGCAAAAAATAAAAAAAGTGATCAGAAACTAATTAATATCTAGAACGACTCAAAATGTGTCACAGCTGTGGGCCCAGATGGGCTAAAAGACCAAGGCTGAGTAGACACAGATTTCTTTTTTTTTTCAAAATAATGTGATAAAATTTCATCGATCCTTTTTGTCATCTACATTCAATGGCATCGTGACTAGCAAAAGGCAAGTATGGTTTACCAAGAAGAGAGCAGATTCGTAAGAGATTTAAGTTCTCCTAGTTTAGGCTCATTTTAGCTCAACCACATCAAACTAGCAATTTGTCCTTTCAGATTTCATAGTTGAGGTTATTGAACTAAGTAATCTCTGATCATCTCTTTCTGCTCTAAAGTCCTATGGTTTTATGATGCTATATTTTATAGTATCTTCCTCAGATGTTTGTATTCTCAGTGAATCAAGTCAAATCTTTTGGTTGATTTTCCCGTAGTCCTATAAATTCACCCAATATATTCACACAGCTGAATGAAGAAAACAGGAAAGTGCCTTTGCCTTGTTTTGAGGAAGGTAAAATTAAAGATCTTTAAACAGCAAATCCTAATTGCCAATAAATTCATTTAGTATTGGCAAGGATTTCTATAGTGCTGGGGACGATATTAGATTATTGCTTTAATTTGTAATATCTATCTGGTGGCATTCAATGTACCTCTCTATTAGGTAGGTTTTCAAATATAATTAGTTATCATTTTACAACCAAAATCTTTAAAGTAGAATATTATCTTTAAAATTAATTCCAGAGTATGATTATATAGCATTCATCACATGGCTTATTTTCACCAATATCAGCACATTCCCATATGTTGTCCATTATAGCTATGTTAAAGATACATTCTCGTAGTGGTCAGAGGAAAATCCTTTATCTTGAGATACTAAGTAAATTTTTAATACATAAAACCTTCAATTACTTCTGCCTTTTCATCAACAGAAAAAGTCAAACATGATGTATTTACTACAATATGGGTTTCCATGTCTTACCCAAAATAAAGACCAGGGTACAATTAAATTTGGTTGCTGTTGTTTTGTGTTTGTTTTTAATGAAAGCTACAGGAGTAAAAAGTAAAAGTGCTCAGTATTGCAGCAATTTGTATGGATCTTTTCCAGCTGTATCGAGGTATAATTTGGTGGACAAATGTAGCACTCAACTTGAAAAGTTTGACATAATTTGACATATGTATACACCATGAAATCATCACCACAATCAAAATAATGAGGTCATTCTTCACCTCCAAGTTTCCCCATGCTTTTTTCTCTGGTGTCCCTCCCTTACAACAAATGATTTAATTTCCATCACTATAGATTAGTTTGTACTTTCTAGAGTACTATATAGATAGAATTATATAATACGTATTCTTTTTTGTCTGGCTCATTTCATGCAAAACAATTATTTTAAAATTCATCATTGTTGCGTGTATTAAGGGTTTATTCTTTTTTATTGCTAAGTAATATTCTATTGTATGGAAGTATCACAATTTGCTTATCAGTGGATTTGATGGACATTTGGATTGTCCAGATTTGAGTTATTACAAATAAAGCTGCTATGAACATTTGTGGATAAGCCTTTATATGGACATATTCATTTTCATTTCTCTTGTGGAAATACCTCAGAATAGAATGACTAGGTCACATGATAGATGTATATTTTGCTTTATAATTAACTGCCAAACTGTATTTCAGAGTAGTTATATCATTTTTCATTCTTAATAGCAATATACGAGAGTTGCAATTTCTCTACATCCTCAGCAACACTTGAGATAGTCTTTTAGTTTTAGCCTTTCTAATAGGTTTGTAGAGATATCTCATTGTGGTCTTTATTCGCACTTTCCTAATGGCCAATAATGTTGGACATTTTCTCATGTGTTTATTTGGCATTTTTAGATCTTCTTTGGTGGAATGTCTGTTCAAATCTTTTGTTCATTTTTTATTAGGTTATTTGTTTTATAATAAGAGTTTTGAGACTGGTTTATACATTCTGGGTATAAGCCCTTTCTCAGATATATGCTTGGCAAATATTTTCTCCTAGTTTGTATTTTCCCTTTTTATTCTCCTAGCTGTGTATATTAAAAAAGAAGAAGAAGAAGAAGCTCTTGTGGACATTCAGTTCTTCCAGCACCCTGTTGAAAATACTATTCTTTTTCCACTTAGTTGCATTTATGCTTTCGTTGAAAGTCTGTTGTCCATGTAACTGTAAGTCTATTTTGGAACTATCTATTTTGATTCATTGATCTATTTATCTCACTCAGTGCTAGCACTACACTTTCTTTATTATTGTAAATTTATAAGTCTTAAGGTCAGGTAGTATTAGTCCTGCAACTTTTTTTTCAAATTTATTTTTGCTATTTGAGGTCTGGGTTTGGCAACATATTTCCTCTGAAGCTAATAGTCATTCTCTGATAGTAAATACTTTAAGGTTTGCAGGCCATACAGTCTCTTTTGTAAGTACTCAACTCTGTCATTGTGGTGCAAAAACAGCCATAGGCAATATTTAAACAAATGGACATGATTGTGTTCCAATAAAACTTTATTTACAAAAGCAGACAGTAGGTTGAAAATGTACTGCAAGTTATAGTTTGTTCACTCCTGTTAGTAGATCCTTTGCATTTTCAGATTAATTTTAGAATCATCTTGTTGATTTTTATATATATATATATATTATATGTAT
>NW_006442484.1:21115093-21166119 GCF_000325575.1 Pteropus alecto
TAATATAGATTTTGATTGGCTTTGAATTTAATCTATAAATAAATTTGGGAAGAAATAACACTTTAACAATATAAAATCTTCCAACCAATGAACAAATTATATTTCATTATTTATTTAGATATTCTTTAATTTTTCTCAGCAATGTTTTATCATTTTCATTATGTTTATCTTACACGTTTTTTGTCAGATTGGTCCTTGAGTATTTAATATTTCACATCGTTATTATGAATCGTTTCTTATTTCAATTTCTGGTTTTCCATTGCTTCTGTGTAGAAATACAATTGATGCTATGTTTTGTTCTTCTATCCTGCAACATTGTGATACTAAGTTATTGGTTCTGGTAGTTTTTTGATACAAATTTTCGATGTCGGATTAAAATATTATTTTCTTATCTCCTATCTGGATACATTTTATTTCTTTTTCTTGCTTCATTGCACTGCCTAAAACCTCCGTGAGACACTGTTAAATAGAAATGATGAGAGTGGACATCTTGGTCTTGTTGCTTTCTTTAGATGGAAAGCATTCACTCCTTCACTATTAGATATGATGCTAGCTGTAGGTTTTTCAATCTCACCTCTTCCTAGTTTCCTGACAGTTTTTATTAGAATAGATGTTAGATTTTGTCAAACATTTTTCTGACTCTATTGAGATGATCATATTGATCTTCTTTTTTAGTTTCTTAAAGGAGTTAACTTAATCATTTACAAAGTTCCAAAAGTTTTTCTATAATTTACTATGGAGTTTGGCTTTTACCCACAGGGAAGTGAAAATCTGCTGAAAATTTTAAACAAGTGCATGACATATTGAGATTTGCAGTGTAATGTGTATTTAGAGGATGGAAGACAGTGAACAAAGGAAGACTAGGGATAAGAGCCAGTTAAGAAGCCATTTGTTATTTAAGAAATGTTTGAGGAGTAGAACTTACAAAATTTGTTTGACTACTTACAGTAGAGAACAAAGGAAAATTATATAGAGAGAATAAGAGAAAAAAAGGAAGCAGAACATATCCTCAGAGTTATAGCTTGAGCAATATGTTGGATTATGATGCCATTAAGTAAATTTAAAAATAATGGAGTAGGAGAAAACTTTACATTTCAAAAAGACAGGTGCCCACTTTATTACCTATATAAATCAGCACTTTGACTCTTTCACCTGTAATCATTCTCAATGAGGTTGACACAGCTTACTTTAAAAGGAAATGAGAAAAGCATAATATATTTACAGGTTCTTAATAATGTTGCATGATCACATAATCAGCCTGGTAGGTACAACAGATTCATATAAGTGAATTTCCCAATAAGTAAAACACATCTTTAAGTATGAAATCTTTTGATTTGAAGCCTGAAATGCATTACATTCTTCCCTAATGTATTTTCAGATTTTTCACTTTTTTGCCACTCACTCTGGGAATAGGTACTATAAGCACCTTCATTTTTCCAATAGATAAAGTGAGACTTAGAGAGGTTAAGTGCCTTTGCTAATGTCACAAGTTAAAACTGTCTACCTCAAGATTGGAACCCAGGTGTTTTTATTCTAAATCCAGCTTCTTCCCACCGTACTCTATGACCTCCATGTGTACTGTGATATTAGACAGTGATGTAGTTTCATTCTGTTCTCTTCAGTCATTCTCACTGAGGTTGCCCCAGCTTGACGAGTGAGGCAGAGACAAAGTTTGAGAAAGAAAGCCAGGCAAGACAGCATTCTGTGTGGCTATTTTCTGGATTTATTTCAACAAATAGAGGATATCATTGGTTTTCTGCTAAGACCAAAGACCATTAGCTTCTCTGCAATATGTGGTTTTTCACTCCCTGCAGGTCTCACTTAAGCGTGTTCTAATTCTGAGCTGATTAAGTGCAGCTTGATTTCTGGATGGCAATTGTTTATGTTATAACAGTTTTCTTAGTTATTGTACATAATCCACAGTGATGCTTACCTCGCGCACAACATGATTTTTTGTCTGCAGAAGTCATCTTTGACCACACTACCCACAGGTCTAGAGTAAAAAGACACCACAAATGGCTGAAAGTGTCAACATAAATAACTATCAATAAATATTATGGAACGTACCAAAGCATTTGGCTTGTATCTTGCTAACCTGTCAGAGCTAACTCTATGGCTATTATTGTCACAAGGGATGCTCCCAGTTTAGCTACATACAGTATTTATGAAGTGCCCATCACCATGGTATCTAAACACTTGGGCAATCTAATTAAGCTAGTCCAATTACTCGTGTAGAAGTAGAAGAGGTACAGTTCCTTATATCCCACTCCACTGGAACCAATTTGATTGTGTTTTTAAAAGCAAGAAAAGCCTTCAGTGAGAATAGCTTTCTAGGCCTCTTGTTCCAAGATTAAAAGACTGTCTGGGTAAAGAAATGACTGTTTCCTATTCCTGAAGGTGATAATGTTCAGAATCAAGCAACTCTCCAGTGGTAGAAAACACCACAGCCCAGAGAACTCGATTGAGAACATTCTACTCCCTTTTCTTTTGAACTTCACTCTGGGGGCAGGTAACTGAAAAGTGCTTTGTAAAAGCAGTTCACCTGAAGGTGAATTATTTCCAAGGACCTCCTTGATGAGAAAGCTGTGTTCTTTCCTGGCCTAGCAAGTCAGCGTCCTCCTCATTCTCTCTGGGAGATTTAACTAGGTCGGACCTGAATTTAGCCTTGATAATGAAGACTTCCCTTTGGACTTTATTTCTGAAAGACAAGGGGGAACTTAGGACATATTTTCTGGTGTATATGTGTGTGTATTAGTTTGTTTTTAACAAGTCGCATATACAAGGTGGCATCGATTGATTTCAGAGTCCAGGTCCCAATGTCTACCGTATGTGTACAGGCAGGATATATTATTCATTAGTATAATCACTAATAAACAGTTTTAGAATTTAAAGTTACTTAGAGATTTTAGGAAGCTAATTTTGTGCACGGAGGCAAATTGTGAATACCGTGCTTATACAGAAAACATATAAGCTTATAAATTGCTAATACATACCTTCGGGAACAATAGCAGTTATCCTTTTGTACTGCCAAGACTTCTCTCTGAAATTTATCACTAATTCAGGTTGATCTGAATCTAATTTATATGATATTTTATTTTATTATAATTTTCAAAACTAAGTAACAATCAAGTCAGCATGGCCTGTAATGTTTCAAAGTATAATTTAGAATTACAAAGAACTAACATTTTCCTTGAAAATGAACAGATTGTTATTTGCTCTTTAGTCATCTCATCTATATTACACATATTGTTTGTTGCTCAGCCAGTTTTTAAATAGTCATTTTCTCTTTGTCATCTCTTAACGTTATAGAGTCTATCTATGTGTCTTATTGATTCGTTCTTATTATTGTAGCTTTGGACATAATTATGAGTCTTTTTTTTTTTTTTTTAAGTAGATATGCTTTCAATGCCTCAACCCTCCTGATCCTGTTCTTTCAATTGACCCTTCTTTTTTATGTACATTCTTGATTGTAAGACTTTTCTTTTCTCTTTTAATATACATTTTTTAAAAATATCTGAGTTCAAGGAAAACATCCCTGTGCAACCATATCAGTTCCTTTGACTAACTGCTCCTTTTATTTCTCATCAGAATCGCTTACAATTGTATTCTCAGAATTTCATTTTTCAGAATGTTCTGTTCCTCTTGAGCCATCTTCCTATACAGAATTTATCACCAAGGGATCTTAAACAATTTTTTCCTCTGGCCATTAAAATGATGGTTGCAATTATTGAACATCTACTTAATGACAGAAATTTTGTGTGCATTATCTCATTTATTCTCTGCCACTAACTTATAAGATAGGTTCATTATCTTCATTGTATGAAGACTGGAGTTCAGAGAAGACAAGCATAGGCAGTAATGGACAGAGCAAGGTAAATTTCAGGTGCATTTGACTCAAAAGCCTATACTCTTAATCATTTGTTCATATCTAGGATACTCACCCGAGGAACCAGAATTAAACTTTCCTAATTGATGTTCTATAAATTACTGAGTAACTTAGCTATTCCTATATCACTATGAAAAACACTGTCAGTTGGATTGCATTCAGCTGCGGTTGACAGAAAATCAACTCAAAAGGGTTTAAGCAATGTGGAAATTTATTGGATCATGTAAGTAGAAAGGGTTATGTGAGATGGGGTGAATTACAGGATTTATTGATGCAGGGATTCAAATTTGGACATCATTGACCCAGGCTCATTCTATTACTGCTCTGCTATACACAGTGCTGGCTTCATCCTAATGCTAATTGCCCTCATGAAATAGGGTCACCACCAGTAGCAACACAAACCATGTCCTTCCTCTGTTATATCTATTGAGAGGTAGAGGAGCATATTTTTAAGAAATACCAAGTAAGCATCTCCTTTTACCTATTTGACTTAAATTGCATCACATGGCTATTTCTTAATATAGCCGGGAAAAGTACATTGGCTTGGTTTAAGCAAGGCTGATCTTGGGTCAGGGACTGTGGTCTACTAATCACGAGTTAGTCATCTAATAGATCCCTGAACAACACTAGCATTCCGTTTAGAAGAAGGAGAGGGATAATGTAGGATAGGTAGTTAATGATATCTCCACTCTGACTCATTGACCCAACACTCACATGCTCCCTTCCGCTCCCACATTTACCTTTCAAGCCTTTGCATCTACTTAATACCACTTGCTCTTCCTCAGAGCTTCATACAGCTACCGCAGCTAGTTCCAAGAATCAAAGTTTGTGCTGTTTTCTTTATCAGGTATGACATGACTTCTCTAACTAAAAGATAGCTATCTGCCACCAAAGCACTTACTATTCAAGAGAAAGGATAACTGCAACTAAAATTTCTGTTTGTAGAAGTAAACAATGGTACATAGGATATATGGTATTCTGCTGAGCAGGAAGAGTGTAAGTTCCATGTTCTGGTTGTGGAGTGATTTTTCTGAATCAATCAGTCTAGTAGCTCCTGATTCGACTCTCTGGAAAATTCTCATTTACTGTCTTCATGGTCATAGTTGAGAAAGCTATGGTGAAGGATATCCTTTAGCAGCATCCACTCCCCCAGGGGCCCAGGGACCCAGGGACATGTTAAAGAATTGCCTATCCTAGCCAGACATGGATTTATTTGATAATATAATCCTTTTGAAAAGTTGAGAAGATTTCTAGTTTATTTGTTTCTAGTCAATTTTATCAGCTTTCAATATATCTAGAGATCTTTCATGGTCATTTTCTGGAAACTTCAGTCTCTTACCAACAAGTTTCTGTATTCCGCCCATTTCGCTGGCACTCTGTTTAATTGATGCTATCTTCAACTTACAACTTTCCTCAGAGAAATTGAAGCGTCAGGTGGATATTTTCCATATGGAAGGAAGGACACTAGAAACAGCCAACATGGACCGACATCCTGAATTTTGAATTTTTCTGACCAATTTTCCTAATGTGATAGTGTGGATAGGCACGTGGTCTGAACTCCAAAATACAACAGATGTGTCTAATCAACTGTTTTGCTGCTTTGTGACAAGAATAATTATAAATTTCACAGCCTGGAATGATGGGGTCCTCAATGCCTTCTCCTCTAACTCCCACATTCAAACTTTCCTTTCTTGTAAAACCTATTACTTAATGCATACTCACTTCTGTTTTTAAAAATTATATATGAGTATATTTCTCCCTCCTCCTCCACATTCAGTGTAATTCTTCAACTCTTAAATGTCTTTCCATTCTGTGATTCCAAGAATTTTGGGAGAGCCAATGGGGACACCAGCTGCATTTATGAAAAAGCCAGTTTTGCTGATATTACTTTCAACCAGATTATAAAGTTCCATATTTCTGCAGAGGAGTCAGAAAAGAGATCTGTACCCTGAGAGGTTAAAGCGGGGTTAGTGATTTAACATAGCCAAGGACCGAAGGGTGAAAAAAAATGAGGATTTTACAAAAAAAATCACAAGAACAAGAATCAATCCTAAGACACACAGCTTATAAATTAGTAGGGGAAAATATCAGGGAATTAACCATTTAGAGATAGACCTGCATAATCTCAAAGAACTGTACATGTGATATATCTCTAATGGGGTCATCTTTATTTGTGTACAAGTATGCTAAATTTCAAAAGTAAGTACTAAATTATCACAAAAAGACTGACCTTTTTTCTAAGAGTAGTAGAAACAAAGAGAGTTTCTGATAGCCAGCAAACAATACAGGTATATGTCCTAATATTATCTTATTCCACATTGTATTAGTTTTCTGTTGCTGCCATAAAAAATTACCATAACCTAATGACATTATTTTACAGTTCTATAGCTTAGAATTTTAACACAAGTCTCACTGGTTTAAAATCAAGGTGTTGGCGGGGCTGTGCTCCTTTCTGAACTATAGGGAAGAATTCATTTTCTTGCCTTTTCTGGCTTCTAAAGGCCTCCCATACTCTCCAGCCCACCACCCCTTTCTTCCATCTTTGGAACAAACAAAGAGCAACTTTGTTTCTTTTAAAACATTCATCCATACTCACATCTCCCTCTGATCACAACCAGGAAGTCTTTGCTTTTAAGAAACCATGTGAATAAATTGTGCCCACCTAGGTAACTCAGGATAACCTCCTCATCTCAAAGTCCTTAATTTAATCACATCTGCAAAGTCCCTTTTACTATGATGATAATATATTCATAGGAGCCAGGGATTAGGACACTGGCATCTTTGGGGTCTATTATTCTGCCTACCATACATGCTAAGTAGGATATAACATTGCTAAATGATAAATACTTGAACTTCTGCATTGTCCTTGCACTAATTAATGAAACAATAAATGTTTAATGAATGTCAACTATGAATAGAAAGAGAAGAGGAGGGATATAGGGGTAAATAAAAAAGACCCTCCTCACTTAAGGAGTATGAAAATAAGATTATCATTGGTAACTACCTTGAAAATAAGTGCTCAACAGAAGCATGTTGATCTACTCTTTAAGAAAATACAATTTATAACTTGGTATAAATCATAATAAAAGTTCAGAAAAGAAAAATGCATTGAAGACATGCAAGGAAAAGAGTTTGAAGCATGTTTTGTAGATTTAGTAATATTAAAATAGAGAATAGTTAACACTGTGGTTAAACCTATATGCAGTCTAAGTTTCAAATTACATAGGACAAAAAATACTGTAGAGATAATAATCTGAATCTTGACAATTTTTTGATGTAACACTCCCATAGCCTTCTAAAAGTTTCCTTCGCTGTCTTTATTCTATTTTCTTTTTATTTTTAATCATTGTATTGTTTTTAGCATACAGAGCAAAATTTGGCGACAGCTTTGAGTTCTGAATGACTAATGAATTGTTCATCTGTGTTTAGGATCTCCCTGGTGCAAACTCTGTGTGACTCTCTATTCCTCCCTATTCAAAGATGACATCGTTGATTGTGGTGATATTACCCATGTATGCAGACCCAGCTGAAAAGACAAATGAGAGACCAGCATTCCTTTCTAAAACCGCATGCCCTTAAACTATGTCCTTTGTTTGCAGGCGCAATTTGCTGTTTGACAAGTCTGTACTCTGAGTCTTCCTTTTTGTGAAGCCTGCAGGGCCATCTCACTCTGAATAAGTCACCCTGTTCCTTTTTCTACAGTTGTTGATCTATCAGTAATTTTTGTCCTAAAGAAGCCTGGGGTTCAGACGTACTTGTGGTTCAAGTCATCCTGATTCCAATCCTTTGATGACTAATTCCAACTTTCTATTTGAAGCTGAATACATAAATGATCACTTAAAGTCAAGGATACAGGCCACAGAGGGCTACAGGATCATTCAAGTTCACAACACAAAATTCATATCCCAATAACACTTCCTGAAGAGGAGGAATGAGACATTAAATACATATGGCAATAAAATCTAATTTTAAATGTAGTCTTCTCCCCTCTTATGAAAGAATCAGAATTTGAATTGGTTTTGGATCTAAATTAAAAGTTTAAATTTCTATCAGGACTCAGATCCCTGGTTTAGACCTTAAAATTTTCATTGTAACTAACATGTATTGAGCATTTATTATGTGCCAAGTACTAATCTAAGCACATTAAAAGTGTCAATTTAAGTTTTATAGCAACTGCGGGAGATAGTTACTATTATTATCTCTATTTTACAGAAAAGGAAAATAGAGGTACGGAAGAGTTATCCTAATCTATTCAGTTTTGCAGTAGAGGGACTGGCATTCAAACTTAAGCGCTGTAGTGCCAAAGCCAGCTTCCTTAACCACTAAGCTACACCACTTCTTCAATGTCTCCTGTCTTAGAATGTAGTTGGATGTAAATCTGTTATCTGCCCCACGATGGAGCCCAGTGAAAGAATTACAGACTTAGAATTGTGGAATGCCTAGAACAATGCCTAAAACACAGTAGGTTGAATGAATGAATGAATGAATGAATGAATGATGAACAAACTAAACCTACCATGTTATGGGTCAGACGTCGGAAGGACAGACACAGTGTAGGTACTATATGGAAATCCAAAAAGATAATGATAGTAACAACCATGATTTATTGAGCACAAACTGTGCTAAAGGCTTTCTATAAAGTCAGTGTAACTTATTCAGGATGATGAAGCCTCTGTCACTCTCCCCATTTTTCAAATAAGGAAACTAAGACTTAGAGATTTTATGTGACGTGCCCAAGGTTTTGTCCAAGGTCAGACCACTAGTAGTTTAGAGACCAAAATTTGAATCTCGTTCTCTCTGCTTCCATGGTCTAAAGACTTAACCTCTTGTGTGCTAAAAGGCTTTAGTCCAGCAGGACTTTAGTCACTATCAGGAGATATATATCATATGAAGCTATAAAGGTGAATCTAAGATTAGGTTATATTGTATAAATCATATAAACAACTGTCTTAGCAAACACTGCAGGTTTGAGAATATAGGACAGCTTCTCGATCTGAAAGCTGGGAAGTGGAGATCTGAAAGTTGAGATTTGCTTCTAGGCACGCATGTAATGTGCTCTATTTCTACTTGAGTAGAAGTCTTTCTATCTAAGAAAGACAGGGAGAGGGACCACAGGGCTCCAGTTACTAGAGGAACCCAGGATATATCTGATCTCCTCACGAACACAAAGATTCAGACAGAAGAGGACCAAGTAGAAGGCCAGTGTATTACAATGAACTTAAGCCGAGACAAGCAGCAGAGGTGACATGTCTTTTACACTGCACATGTTGGGCATGTAGACTAGAGTTTCTTGAGTGTCCGCCACTGCTTCAAGACAGGGCAGACCTTGTGCACTACTAGGGAGGAGCTGAGCCCACAAGCAACAAGTGTTCCAATGGATGGACTTGAAAAGTCTTGAAATCAAGCTCCACCTATAAGGCCCTTGCTGCTTCTCAAAGTTCTTAGAGTAAACTCTGCCTCTGACCTTACTCTTATTCCAACTTTATTTATATCATCTCTTCTTTTTTTCTCTCATTAAGTGAAGACCTTACCTCTTTTTCTATATTTCTAGGGCTATTGTTTTTTCTTCTTGGTGCTAACATATTTTTTATATAACATATATCATACCTATTGGAAGTTGAACTAGGACAGATGACAAAATCTGGGTTTAAAGACTGGTGAGACTGATGACTCAGAGTCTGTTTGAGTTTGCTTTCCGTTGTTGTACTGTTTACTTGACCAGCAAAAAAGACACACAAAAGCAAGAATCCTCGTGAGAGTACTTCTGCCTGTCCTTGCCAGTTCTGCACAGGGGCATGCCCCAATATCATGGTTTCAACAGCCTGCACAGAGTGAGGAATCCAACAGGTCGCTGGAGACTAGAACCCTCTGCAAGCATTCTGCTCTTTGTACTTTTCACCATTTGAGTCTACCCTACAATCATGTTTTTGTGTATGTGCCAGAATTACATCTACCAAACTCCTCATTGTCTCTTAATCCAAAAGCAGGTCCCCGTCAGGCAGCAGGACTGGTCCTGACCTCTTAAAGAAATCTTCATAGAAACTGAATTTTATATATTAAACAATTTTTTTGAGTAATTATTTTTGCATATTGCAAGTTTCCAAACAATGCCTTATCTCTATTTAATCAGCAGGTACACTTCCCTGATTTACTAAAAAAAAATATGTTAACTAAGGTAAAACATCAGACCCAGGCCAAAGGAAACCATTGGCAGAAATTACTGGAAACGAAATCTTAGGAATACTCATTAGTTCTTCTTGCTTTCACTACACTATCTTCTTTCTGCAACTGTATTTTCTTTGAGAACAATGTGCTAATGGCATGCCTATTGAGAAAATGATGTGTCAGAAAGCTAAATAACATACTCTATGTTATTGGTTAAACAATAATTGAACATTACTATGAACAATGTTCATGCAACATAATGCAATGAAGAAGCAGCTTTAGGTTTTGTTTTGATCATTTCTCAGCCTTTTGGCTAAGATCAAGTATGGGTGTCGTTTGGAGCAGTCCTTTTGTGAAACAATTATTTTGGTCCAGTGGTTCAAAAGTTAGGCTTTATAAACCAGTTTCTTTATATCAATGGGAGATTCACTTCTAGGTGTACATGTGTGGTGCTCTGAGTATTTGTACTTGAGTAGCCACCTGGAAGAGTAGCTCTTTGGAGTCTGTTATCAGCAATGGCTCTTTTTGACATATTAGAATGGTTGGCTACAATGCATCATTCTTGATTTAGGAAATAATTTTGCCTTTTATGACAAAAGTGAAGGATTATTGATTTAACTAAAGAACTCCATATTTATGGATATCTTAAATAAGATTATGTTAGAGGGGGTCCCAGCAAAAATTTTGGATGATTAAACAAAGGACGCATTTTTAGCAGTTCAATTAAAACAGTGTTGGGGGGAAAATCATGCAGTTTACTTCAGTAATGATCTATAGTCAGTCAATATTGAACATAAAAAATTACATATAGCCATGTCTTCAGTTTGTTATGCTGGAGATAGTTTCATGAAATCAGGTTGTCTATTATCCACATCTCTATGCAATCTTTAAAGACTTAATTATGCAGCATATTTAATTGCCTTTGAACACTTTATTTGGAATGGTTTTTTTTTCTTTATGTATTTACTTAAATATAATGTAGAATATTTATATAAGTAAGTTCATAGCAGTCGTTTAATGTGAGTTCAGGCCTAAATTCTCCCTTTACCATCAGCTGAAGATAAGGAAATTATCATTATTAATTTACTTAAGTTTCTATGATAGAAACTTTAAGGTTTTATATATACCATAGACAAATAGCATATACTGGGTGCTATTAAAAGCCCATTATGAATAATTTTTATTAATATAGAAGTAATTTTAATGTAGATCATGCCATGACTAATAAAAATAATATTTTACCTAAATCAAGGGAGATGAATAGCATTATTTGGAACAGATTAGTAGATTCTCATTTCAGGAGAAGTGTAAGTAATTGATAGAATAATTTGGATCTGGTAGAATTAAAAAGTTGAGATACAACATTTGGCATACTTACCTGACATTAACATCAGTGTAAACTGATATTCTCAAATCAAAAATCAAAATGTGCAGAAAAACATATACATATGGCAGATAAAATTCAGAAAGTAGCTCATTGTTTAAATATGAGGAACTATCATAATTAATGGATACAAAGAGGCCAAATATGAGAATGATTCCTTATATACATGTATTAAAAGACTCAAATGATTTTTAAGTTAATTAATGGACCTCACTACAGATAGAGAAAGTGTCGGATGATTTCAAAACTTAGCAAGAATGTACACTTGAATTAAATTGTTTCGATTTAATAAAAGGGGTACAGAACCTAAACTCAGCCCTACTGATTCATATGCTAAGAGGAAATACTGAGCCAAGAATGCAGAATAATATTTCTATGAAATTAGGCCTTTTTCCACTTGCCATGGTACCCTTTAATAGTTCAATCTGAGAGTAAGTTAAGTTACATGAATATCTACAATCTTTGCTTTGTCTAAAGTAGAAATATCCAAGGCCAACAGTAAAACACACAATTTAGAGTCAGTTTAAGCTAATTTGAATATATTAGTAGATCAAGGAGTTATTGAGACAATTTTGCATTCCTAGTTCTTTCTATAATTACTGAAAAGTTGAGCTAAAATATATAGATATCGAAAAGACAGTGTTTGCATCTTTTCATAGTACAGTAACCACTAATGAACTTTCTCTCCTACTCTAGATAACTATATAATTTGACAAAATATATAGAGGCATTAAGATACTGAAACATCGAAACAGGGGAATCATATGAAATGAGCTTTCCATCTAGATGCATTTTGATGTTGTAGCATAGGGAATAGGAGATCAAAATGGGTGGTAGTGTTGTTGAGGTGAAGAGGTAGGGGCCAAAGTTCAGGACTGCTAAATTGGCTGGAATTTGTAGAGGATAGTATGAGAGAAAGAGCTTTGTAAAGAGAACTTCCAGAATCATCTGCATGATGATTTGCTGTACATGTGTGCCTGAGAGCTGAGCTACATATGCCAAAGGCCTCCATGATACCTAGCAGAGATACCCCGGTTCAGGAGTGAGAGCTAAAGCAAGGTAAAACCAGGAGTTTTCCAGTACTGAAGGACATTGGAATTTTAGTTTAGTCAGAGTAATCTCTATGAGCAATTTCAACATTTAGATGAGACCTGTGAAAGGTTGCAGCTATCTTACAAGACCTGGAATTGAGTTCAAAAATGAAATAGACCTACCCTAAAAGGGAAATAACCAAACCTCACAAGATCAACAGAATCTAACAGTAATTTAAATACCTTCCATTAAAAACATCTGTTCTTTAAAGAAAGGCAACATAATTCAATTCCATACAACTTATTATCCGTAACAATACAATGAACATTCTTATAGATGTAAAGAAGTAGAAGATATGGCTCATGATCAAGAAAAAAGCAGACAACAGAAAAAGACCTTAATACAACCAGGATAATGAAGTTAGCAGACAAGGATTATAAAACAGCCATTATAAATATGTTCAAAGGCTTAAAGGAAATGATGACTATATTGAATGAACAGATGGGAAACTTCAGCATAGAAATGGGAAAGAAGGAAGAGAGGAAGGAAGAAAGGAAGGAAGGATGGAAGGAAGAATGGAAGGAAGGAAGGAAGGAAGGAAGGGAGGGAGGAAGGAAGGAAGGAAGGAAGACGAACGAACGAACGAACGAACGAACGAACGAACGAACGAACAGGAAAAAGGAGGGAAGAGAGGGAAGATGGAAAGAAGAAAGAACCTAATATAGTTCTGGAACTGAAAAGTACAATATCTGAAGTAGAAAAAATACTTAATAGGTTTAGAAATACATAGGTATTTCTAATATAAAGGGTTAGTGAACTTGAAAACAGCTCAATATATATCCAGTAAGAACAACAGAGAAAAAAAGGTTTGAAATAAAAGAACATAACTTTGGTGGCCTGTGGAACAAAATCAGTGTAACATACATAAATTGGACATACAGTGGAAGGGTAGAGAAAAAACGAGCACAAAAGAATATATTTGGAGGGAAAAAAATGACCATTTTTTTCAAATTTGATGAAAAATTTCACCTTACAAGCCCAATAAGCTCAGCAAATCTTAAGTAGAAAATATCCAAAACAAAAACAAAAACCTAACAACATATTTAGACTTAAAACCAGATGGAAATAAAAATCTTAAAATTTTACAGGGAAATAAAGATATAATTTATGCATATATGGAAATTGCATGAATTATGACTGACTTTCACCAAAAAAAAAAAACAAAGGAAAAGCATTCTTAAAGTGCTGACGAGTAAATCCACTCAGTGTAATGCCACTTGTATTCAAAATTGTACTGGATTTCCTAGCCAATGCAATAGGAAAAAAAGTTTGGAAAAATAATTCACAGATGACTTTATTATTTATATAGAAAATCCTAAGGAATATATAAAAATATTGCTGGAAATAATAAGCAAATTTATAAAAGTCATAGGATTAAGCACAATAAAGAGAAAGTAACTATCTGTATACAAGGAGCAAACAATAAGACATTGAAATTTTAAAAATTTAAATTTAAAATTGCATCAAAATGGCTCTGAATATTCAGCAATAAGTATAGGAAAAGTCATATAATACTAATACATCAAGGACTGCAAAACATTGCTGACAGAAAATTTTAAAAACCTAAATAAATAAGGGAATATACTATGTTTATGGATTAGAAGATTCAATATTTGCAGATGTCAGCTCTATTCAAATTGATCTATAGATTTAACACAATCAAATTCCCAACAAGTATTCCTGTAGACATTGACAGATTGATTTTAAAATTAATATGAAAATGAAAACAGCATAGAATAAATCAAACAATCTTGAAAGGAGAAAAAAATCAGTGAGGAAAGAAAAGTCTTTTCAACAAATAGTACTAGAGTGATTGAATAAGAAAATGAAGAAAAATTTTTGATTCCTACCTCACAACAAAAGTTAATCTGAGATAGACCATAGATTTAAAGGCAACATCTAAGTCTGCATAACTTCTAAAAGAAAATATTGTAGAATACATTTAAAACTTAGGAAGTAGGCAAAAATTTCTTAGGACAGAGAAAGTATTAACTTTAAAAGAAAAATTGTATTGGGTTTTACAAAAGTCACTATTAAGAAAACAAAAAGGCAAGTCATCAGTTGGAAAAAAATTATTTATAACACATATATCTGAAAAAGGCCTGTGTGTGTGTGTGTGTGTGTGAGAGAGAGAGAGAGAGAGAGAGAGAGAGAGAGAGAGAGAGAGAGAGAAAGAGATTAAAAAGTTCATGGGTCATTAAAACCCTCAGCCCTATTTTCTTTCATGCTTATTAAAAAATGGACAGAACACTTGAACAGACCTTCACAAAAGAAGATATACAGATAGTCAATGAACACGAAAAAATATGAAAAGTTTTTTGATGTTGTCATCAGGAGAATGCAAATTAAAATCACAATGAGATGTAACTTCATTTCCATTAGAATGGCTAAAAATTAAAAAAACTAATAGCACCAAATATTGGTGAAAATAGTGAACTTCTAGACCTAGTATATTGCTGATGAGAGTATAAAATGGTACAATCATTTTGGAAAAAAATTAGGCAGTTTCATAAAATAAACATACTCTTAACTATGACCCAAAAATTGTACTCCTAGTTATATACTCAAGAGCAATAAAAACATTTGCCTACGAGATTTGTACAAAAATCCACAAGCTATTCATCATAGCCAACACTTTAGAATGACTCACATGTTCATCAAAAATCACATAATGGAATACTATTCAGGATTTTAAAAGAATGGACTATGGATACAAGAAATAACATAATGAATCTAAATTTTTTTCTTGAGATAAAGAATTCAAACACACGAAAAAGTATATACCTATATGATACCATTTATATGAAGTTCAAGAACAAGCAAAATTAATCTATTATGACTGAAATCAGAACAATGTTCACAAATGAGGGAGATGGAGATTGACTGGAAAGATGTCTGAGGGAAGTTTGGGGGGTGATAAAATGTTCTATACATTGTTCGAACTCGATGGGGGTGTTGGTTACATGAGTGCATACATTTGTCAAACCTACTCACATTGTTCACTTATGATTTGTGCATTGCATCGTATGAATTTTGCCTCAATTTTACTTCAGCTAAAAATGGAAAGTAATTGAAAGATCATTTATAGTTTGTTTCACTATGTGTTATCCTGTTTTGATTCTACATGGTTCCAGTAGTCATCTC
Organism: Pteropus alecto; assembly: GCF_000325575.1. Lineage (NCBI taxonomy): Eukaryota > Metazoa > Chordata > Mammalia > Chiroptera > Pteropodidae > Pteropus > Pteropus alecto. The sequence goes on from NW_006442484.1 coordinate 21,130,765, forward strand.
ATTCATTGTTTCACTAATCTTCATAATTCCAATGATTCTAACTTTCTCTCAGAATCACTCAAAATGGTGGCGACCCAGAGCACCAGTTAGTTCAGCTGAAAGCAAAGAGGAATTTAGAACTGATGGGCCTGCTTGGGGAATTCTGTGCTCTGAACACCAAGTTTTGGAGCACATGGTTGGTGCACTTGGTAACTAAATCATAAATTTAGATGCAAAAATCAGTAGATAAACCAAGGAATGTGTATTGCTCTATTTATCTTTAGACACTGGAATGAAGAATGAAGCGAAGCTCTTTGTTTATTGGAAACCTCAGCCTCACTTTCATTCAACCTTTCTGGATTTTCTCAGATGGATATGACATTTCTCTTCTTCAAATTTCCATAGAAATTTGTACCTCTTTACTGTGCTTTGCATTTTAATTACGTCCATGTCTTTTCACACCTCCTAGTTGATACGCTCTTAAGGTTAAAAACTATTTATTATCTCTGTCACCCATAGCACCTAAAACATTAATTTAGATCAATTGCTTGGTAAAGGTTTTAAATATTTGAACTGGATTTGATTGAAGTATATAGAATAACCTTTGTACATAATGGAGTTACAGGTGAGGCAATATTAATAGGAATTTGAGGAATTGAATTAATTTGTGCCTTGATATAAAAAAGTTATTGAATAATTACCACTTGTAAAACACTGAGATTAGAAATTTAAGAAAAAGTTAAATAAGACACAGTCCCTGCATGCAAAGTTCTATCAGGTTGTCAGGGAAAAAAACAATGTTTATAACTGATGCACAATAAAAAGTTTAAAGTCATTCTCAAAAAGAGAGAAGAGATACGTTCTTATGAAAATCCAAAAGAGAAAGAATATGTTTGATTCTATTTTCACTTTCACATTAGAGAGCACTGCTGTCCATTAGACCTAATTTAACTCATTTTCAGTGTACGCATATTGGGAAAGCCAAAATAAATACTAGTAAGGAGTTTTAGGGATTCTCTTATTGGGAAGAATATTCAAGTGTGAGTGAATGACAAGAAATGCCAAAATTTCCAAATGAGTTTGTACTTTTCTTCCTAACAACAGAGAACACTAACCTGTGAGGAGCCCTCGTTTCTAACTGCATCTTTGCCCATAACTAAGTAGGTTGCTTTGTCATTCATGTAAGCCCCCTATATCATAGCCTTTACAACCATAAAATTAGCGAATAGAACAAAATGGTTTCCAAGGTCTACTCCGACCCTAAAAATGCCATGATTTTATATTTTGTGGCTCTATGATTCTAATTACTTTCAATGAGATCTTTCACGTGATTCTGGTGAATGAAAAGAGATGGCTAGATTTTCCAAATGTCATCAATCCACATGCTAGTTTCATTATGGTATTCTCGTTAACATCAATGTTAAACATTTTTCCTAAAATCAAGTAACTTTTACACTTAAATATACCTAGTTTTATCTCAAGCAATAATATCTAAGAAAACATACATTTTGTTACTTATGCTTTCCTAATATTCATTAAAATAAATATGTAACCATTAAATTTATCTCTTGTGCCACCAATAATATGGATTTCTACTTTAAGAAATACTACCTTATTGTATTAAGAAAGACTTACCCAATGCCTGCCAGTTGACAGTCTAAATGTTCTTAGAATAGGCCAATCTATATGCACCAGTATCTATAAAGACTAAAAAAATATATGTTGCTCTCAATCAGAATCTTCTAAATCCTGAGATTCAGCTCTTAAGTGAGTATATGCATTACCTGGAAAACAATTTGCAAAATAGATTTTTAAAGTTCAGAGTAAATTGGAGAAAGGCTACATTACATTTGAACCTTAATAAATACTTAATAACCCATAAGACAAATAGTCATGAATTACTAGAATGATTTCAAGTACAGTGCCTCTGCACAGAGCCAACCTGCTCTTATTTTTGCTCATTATAAAACAAGAGTTATCATATTGCAAAGTTTATTAGCTCTGTTGATTTGTGTGTTTTATAAAATAAGACATTTGAATAATATGGAAACAGAACCATTAGGAAAATCTATTTCCTTTCTCTTCTCTAGCTAGTCTCCTCTGCCCAAGATAGCTTTAAAATATCTTTCTCATTGAAAGGGGAAAACATGAACATTCCTCTAACTCTGCCTTTTTTTACAGAGGTTGTTTATTTCTTGAATGAATGTGTGTGTGTGTGTGTGTGTGTGTGTGTGTGTGTGTGTGTGTACAAGCTTAGGTCCTCAGGTGGAACCATGGTTCCTGTGCTTTCGTCCTCGAAGCTGTTTTTCTGGAAGGGAATGGAGGCAGCTGTGTTTACAGCTCAAGTCTTGGCATACATTTACCAGAATCTATTATTCATATCATTCAGTATCAGGGAGAGATCTCAGGCCACCTGTCTATCTGACAAATTCACCCTTTTGTGAGCTTTCTGTTCATAGCAAATTATGTTCACATTGATGAATTGAGTTTTTATGAGCATTGCTAACTAACATTCTCACAGAAGGCCAGGGGCAAGAGCCTGCAAGTGTTTCTGGTCCACAAGTAAATGATAAAAAAAAGAAAGAAAAAAAATGGTAGTGTTTAAAGACAATTTGCCATGAAGGGATAGTTAAATCATTTGGCAATGCCTTATTATTTATAATTCCAAGACTTTCCATAAATTATTGCAAATACTCTGCATATAACAAACAAAAACATGGAAAAAATCCACACATTATTTTTCTCTGTGGCACAAAATATTCTTTGAAAATCGTCCTACATTTTGACAGGTAACCATTGACCAGGGCAGAACATGGAGTAGTTGAAGTATGCAGAGCATTAATAAATCCAGCAATTTTATACTATAATGTGGAAAACTTGCAGCAATTATAGCTTAAATTCCAGCTTTGTATTTCTATAGATAGAAATGGATTTTTTTTAATCTCTAGAAACCCTATACTGGTTATGAAGCTAAGCCATGTGGCATGAGTTAAATAAATGAGAGCAATCTTTCACAAAAGACTACCAGAAATCCTTCTAAATGGTGGGTGGGGAAATACCCAATGTTCATGATAGAAATGAAGATTTCCTCCTGTTTACATATAGAGTTGGCTATTCTCTCAGTCCATCGCATTTATTCTAACTCTTATTCTGCATTTCATTTAAAGCAGCTGAAGAAGAGAAGAGGATTTCATGAGAAAGACACATTTTAGTTTTACCGTACCCACATTTCAAAGCTCTAATTCAGAATCTACTTAAAACGATAAACTTGCTTAGGTGGCAGATCCACTAATCAGTATGTATTTAAATTAAAAAGCAACAAAACAGGAATTTTAAAGAATAGTAAGAAATATCATCAATAACGATTCATATTCTCAGTTCAGTCCCAAACTGTGACCCTGTGGTCCCCAGTGTCAGATTATTACTTTGATAAAATACAATCTTATTCTCTTAAGTCCTAGTGAAAGTCAGTAGAAAATTCTAAAGCTCTTCACAGTAGCCTGCCAAAATGTGTCAGACACATCACCTTTCAATGCAAAGACACCATAGCACAAAGAACACTTGGCATTATCCCTTGAAAATGCACACCTTTCTGAGGAGCAAATGGGAAGTGTAGTCTGTTAAACACCATATGTGAGGGAGCTGCACCAGTCTCATTTCTCTTTCCAAATGCTACAAGCTGCTACTTCGTTGTGGTATGTGTGACTCTGGGATGAAATCGGTGACAGCCAAGTGTCTACCTGGTCCCAATGTCAGTTGGCCTATAGACCACTTGAGATATTGCTCAATATGATACTATACTTTAGTGACCTAAATCTTTAAGTTAATTTAGTAGCATATGTGAAACTTTTGCAAACTTTCCAGTAGCTGCTGTTGCCCTCAGATTTACGGGTAAAAAGAGGAGACCGGGTTTGCCATCCTTAAAGTATGGAGAGATGTAGAGGCAGATAATTTTGAAATTTACTTTGACTCTACCTTCTGGTCTAAAGATATTATGGATAGATGCTTATGTCTTATTAAAAATAAATTTTTGGAGCTTCATAGCAACAAAATACTGCAAATACAGGTTTGCTCGGAATTTTCTGCAGTAAGCATGGTGACCATTCATCCCCAATTCTCTATAATAGTTCAGTTTTCAAATAGTCTATCCTCTTATCCAACCATATGTTTCTATTTTAGTTCAGAAAACATGGTAAATAGAGCTTTAAGGCAATAGAACAAATTTACCTGCAAAAATTTTTCACAATAAGGTTATGTAAATTAATATAAGAGATAGAGAGATAGAAGGTTTTCATCCCTAAATAATCAATTTGAGATAAAGTGTGCATTCTTCGGTGGCGACTGCATGGCAGGCTGCATTCTGCAGCTCGGTGCCATATTCATAGTGTCAAGCAGCTGAAGGACCACCATTTTGCTCTCTGGAACGGCTACTGCATTTCAAACATTGCTAGAAGGCTGAAAGTTGGCTGCAGCTGGCAGAGCATTGTTCTTTTTTTAACCCATGTGATAGGTATCTTCAACAGTGTCAAACAAATTTGTAGAGCTGGTGATTAGTTGCCCAAAGAGCATAATGTATGCATTATTAATTAAAGAAGGTAAGTTTGGCTAATTGTCATTTCTATACAGTAGCAGTGCACTAAGATACATTTTAACAATCTATAAATAATTGATAATTTTTTTTCTTTCATCTTCCTTCCTAGTTTGCATAAAACTAATGACTTGGTAAATGTTACTCACTTCAAAATATTCTACCGCTTCTATGAAAATTAAACTAACACTGTAACCTTAGCAAATAAGATTTTTTTTCTTTTATTGCAGGTTAAAAAAAGATAGGAAATATAACACTTATAAAAAAATAGGATTCTGTGAAATCAGAATGAGAATCATAAATAATATAAAATCAGCATTAGGACTGTGACTTTAATAAATAGAATCGACTTTAAAAATTTAGAGTCATGTGTGTATGTATGTGTGTATATATATATATATGTAGGTATATATATATATATATGGTCTTGTGTGTATATATATATATATATGTGTGTGTGTGTGTGTGTGTGTGTGTGTGTATGTATGTATGTATGTGTATATATATATATACACACACACACATATATATATATTCGAAAACCCCAAAGTCCTGCTTCTTCAGCTTTTGAGAGCCTAAAACTATGACTTAAAGGTTTGTTTGCTCCAGGGTATCTTCCATTTCTGGTGCTGATGTTTCAGTACTTACTAATAACTACATGAATAATCCTTTAAATTGGGTTGGCAGAGGCCACAGAATTTTTCTCAGATGAGGTGTTTGAGTGTAGTTTCTGTATGCTTTGTTAATTTGATTATAGCACCTAGCTGTATCCTTGTAATAAGAGATTTACTGCAGCAAAAGTACCCACTCCTTCTCTTTTTGAGAAGTTCTCTGTTATTTTTACAAATCCACAATCTGTCAGTCTTGTGTAATAGCGCAAGAGCTTACTCTCTAATTTTCAATGCAACTGAATACATTCCCAGAGTTATTGATGGCCCTATAATTTTACGTTTATTTTGTCTGGAATACGTAGCAGTTTAAAAAAAAAATTTTTTTTAAGAATACCCACAAACTAAAGTATTGCCTAAGTGACATATTGTTATTTAAGTCTTTGTCAAGTCTTCCATATGCTTCGTTATGATAAAAAACAGGTTGTAAGGACTGATTCTGTGACCTTTTTTTCCTCATTTTAACCCTACTGATATGTCACCCATGGCAACCTTAAACTGATTTTAATAGAGTCGATCCTATTATTCATTTAAATTGAGGTGCAAGAGCACTTAGACCAGGGAAATTTGCATTCAGCAAATGGGGATTTGATGAGCAAAAATGATAAGATATATGTTGTATAACATGGCCTATTTTGCTAGCAAATAAACAGCTCTTGAAATTGATAAACTTCAGAATATTTTATCCTCAAATGTTTATACATAAATGATTAAAATGCATTAGCAATTCTGCTTTTGAAAAAAAACATATTGGGAAAACAACACAGTTGTGTTGCTTAAATTTGTAATTAACAAATTTATTACTAATTCTGTTCAGTTCTTTAATATGCTGCATTCCTGAAGAAGAACATTAATACACAATGGCAGAAAGAAGCTAATTTTAAGACTTTGGAGAAATGAATGTCTTTTAATGCTGTGTGTTTCTCTTATCTACATGCCACATTATTGTAATAAGTACATTCAGGAATAATTTCTTTTCAAATATTTTTACAAATCTTGCTCTTATTTGCATGCAAGTAAGTTGTCAGCTTAAATCTTTGAAATGCAAAATATATCTCATTTCTATATTTCATCAAGGAGCCTTTCATGTTTAATAAATTACAACTTAGATCCTCCAAGACTTTGTTTTTCATTAACTAAAAGCAAAAGGATACATTTAAAATCTTAATCACAACCTGCAAGGGTATTTGCATGTTGCTGATATTTGTCTTGATGGGACTTTTAATATTTGCAAACTAATCAGGATAGCAAGGTTATACCAATAATTTCTGAAAACAAAAAAACTTTCTGCATTATTTTCTTTATTATATTCAAGCAGAAAACTTTTTAAAGAAGTTTCAGTGCCTTAAATCCAATAATCTACATTTTTACACATACTCTTAAAGATTTTAATTGGAGAAATGGCCACATCTCAGAAGCACTATTGAAAAATTTGTAGAAGAATGTCACATCTGGATTCAGTCTAGACTTTTATTAGTGCTCAATCAACACATATTGGACAGAATTGTTAACAACACAAAACAAGCAAGGCAAACCTCCCACTACTAACACCCCGATAACCATGCTGTGATACTGCATAGAGATGTGGATCCAGAAGAAATCAAAGAACCTTTATACTCTCTTAATTTAATGCCAGTTTAGATAGGAGATAAGGGTAGTTCTGCTTTTTAAATTTTAGTTGTTATTTTTATTTTGCCCAAACATTCTAGCTGATCTTCTGGACTCTGAAATAAGATGGATCATCTCATCTCAGCAGAGGCAAAAAAATCTTGACAGCATGGTATTCTTGTGCGGGGGAGGGGAGGGCTGTCCCATGGGCCACAGCAATACGATGTCACAGAAGAGGCAAACTTCTGCTGAACTTGCTGCCCTGAGACTTTCGGTTAATCTTTTGCTCTAGAACGGAAGATCAAAAAACCCGGGGCAGTTTCAAAAATATGCAGCTAATGTCATGCAGTTAAACTGATGTAGCATGCATGTTGTTTTGCAAGCTAACAGGTTAAATATGGCTTTGCTTTAAGATTCCCATCAAATTTCGTTTTTATAGAGAAATCTCTGAAAGCAGAAAGGGTTGAGGGAGGGTGAGGTAAAAAGAAATAAATCATTGTAGTCTCAGGAACAGTAATCCTTGTTGAGGATTTTGGCTGATTGATATAAATAACATCGTCCCCGCCATCTGTCCGAAGAGGGACCTTTCCAGTCAGTGTTAAGCTGCAACGGCAGAATAATTAATGAATGGTGTCCTTTGTGCTGGTAATAAAGACAAGACAAATTATGTTATAATCCAACTGCTGCTCATTTGTCACAGCCAAATAAAATGTCAAATAAAAGTGAGGGGGGCACTGTGTTTGTTTAATGGACTGCGAGCTACCTGTTTCTATTGTTGACAGACAACTAAGTTCTGAATGTTGCAGGAAAGAAAAACCTCCAAATGGAATTCGAATTTCCTCCCGGATGAGGGTGGGAATGTAGGGAGACCATAGGGGAAGACTGACAGATAAACATCGAAGTAAGTTTTAATTAGAGAGCTATAATACCACCCGTTCCTCTGAGTAAGTTGGTTGCAACTACAGTGCAAAAGGACTGCCTGGAAAGTCCAAGTTCAAAACACAGACAAGCTATTTGCAAATCTGTAAGAATTTGGTAAGGCTCTCATCTTGCATTTTCAGGATAGACGCATTCATCCAGTTGCTAGGAAAGCCAAATAACGAAAACATAGCTGGGATTTAGCAAGTTCCACTGGGAATTACCTATGATAGAGGGCAGGGCTGCACTTCCTCAGAACATGCTCCTGCTGTAAAAATTCACAAACCTGGCATTCATACAGGCATCTGTCGCTTGCTCTAATGCCAGTTCATAGTATACATACAAACATCTGCTTCCGTGCACAAAGGGATACAGAGCGCTTGACAGGTCTGTGTTAGCAGGGTTCGCAATGCCAGTTCTTTATGCAAAAACCCTAATGCTTCCCGTCAAGCCATTAGAAGTGATACAATCAGCCCAGGCCCCATTAAGCCATCAGTGTCCACCTGTGATAAAGATGGCCATTTGTTTTCTTAAAGCCCACTTAATGTCTGCTTAACTCAATTTGTCAGGAAATGTAGAACAATTTCCTCACAGCCTGAAATTTGGTAGTGGTTCAAAGTCAAAAGGCCAGGTCTAGTCCTATTCAAATGATATAATAAACAGTCTTCAAATCGAAATCTCCCTTGAGGAGCTGATGTTTACTTTAAAAAAAATTATGTTAGCTGAAAAAGAATAACATTTGCATCCTTTATTGTTTTTTTTTCCTAAAGTCCTGGACTATGTCTACCAGTGAAAAGGGCCATTGCTTGATTATATGAGAAAATAACTTTATTCTCTTTTTTAAATTCAGCCAGAAATTGGTTTTAGAAAGAACAGAAGAGCCTTTGCAAAACATCAGTCCCTTACTATAACAATCACTTCCATCCTCTTAAGGAATCCCATTGTAATATGCACAAATTTACTTTTTAGTCTAATTCAATTTAAAACATTTTCCATATTGCTTACATTTCTAGCCATTTGTTGGAAGTTGATATTGTCTTTTTGTATTTCTTAAAAGAGAAAACAAAATGATGCTTTTTTGAAAACATTTTATTTTGAAAATGATATTAATCAATATGGAAGCTGACTTTGCCCCCATCCCAAATCACTTTGAATCTTATGGTCAATTACATATACTTAAATATATCTATCTGGTCATCTGGAGGACAGAAAGGAATCAGAAGACATTTCTAAGATTAACAAATAGGGGACTCTCTTAAATATTCCAGATACATTTGCTTTCTATCATTCCAAATTTGTAGTCCATACAAATCAAACACCAATTCTGAATAAAATTTAAACCAAAATATTTAATTTTTGTTTGTCCAGTAATTTCTGCATTTGGAATATTTAATTTTTGGTTTCTTGTGTTTCTGCTTAGTAATAGAACTAGGAGCTGGCTACTGATGGTAACTCTAAAGAATAATTTCTTAGCTCACTATGCATATAGGTAAACTGAACAACTGAGTCAATTAGCTGGATAAGCTGATCAAAAGATATTAATTGGGCAGCTAATATGTACAGAAATTGAGGCAAAAGTAAAGTTTAAGAATATAAATTATCTGGATACTCCTTCATTTCTCAAGTCTTCTCCACCAGAAGAGAAAAAGTTAACAAATGTTGTTTCCAAAAGAGAAGAAAAATTGATATGACTTAAAGGGGTAGTCATGGGAATAAAGTGTGTTCCAATATAAGATGAATAGCCACCTATTTTGCAACTTAGAAATACTACCATACAATGTCATCTGAGAACTAGCGTTGTGTTTATTGGTTTTGTTTTGCACACTTCAGAGATTTAGTTTAATAGGCAATAGAGATCCCTGAGAAAGATTTGATTGAGGAAGAATCAGAAATTAGAATATGGAGCTAGAATGTATATTGTATATATGTCAGTGTAGGTACTTGGTCTTTCTTCAGTTTACAAATATATTGTCTTGTAGAATTTTATAACATCTGTACTCTCTGCCAGTGCTGTACACCCAATATTTTCACCCAGGAGAAAAAAAGTGTCAGATTATGACTCTGCTTTCTTGATTCTGGAATATATTCACTAAATAAAAGATTAAATGCAACAAAAATACCTAGAGGAAAGTCTAGTATACTGTTTTTCTAGAAATGGTTTGATCTGTGAAAATAGTTTACTTTTCTGTGGCATAAAACAACTAAAGGTTCTCATCTGCACCAAAAACAAAGCATTATTTTTATTATCAAGATAACACATACTCATAGAAAATTTGGAAAATCCATTTTGAAAATGGAAGAAAATCATCCATAATTCTATTATTAAAAGATAACTTGTCATGGTTAATATTTTGGTATATTTTCTGGCAGTCTTTTTAATTAACTTCTTAGCAAAGCTATAATTATATGGTATCTAAGCAATTGTACAAACTTACTTTAAATTGTCTCTTTTAACAGATTACAAAAATAATAAATATTTATTAAAGCCAATTTGAACAGAAAAATAAAAGGAAGAAAATTAAAATCACTCTGAATTTCATCATCATATTTTGGGACTATTTCCTTCCAACCTGTTTGCACAGCATTTTTTTCCTAGCCTACTTAATTTTAAAACTTATGTAACATAGGAAATTTATACATAAAACTTATCATTGCTTGATTTTTCAATCTTTATCACTTTAATTGCCCCAACTCAGTTTTTTTTTTTTTGAAACAATTATTATAGAAATAATAAAGCACTTTTACCAAAGATTCTTAGCAATCAATGGGAATAAAAACATTCTACAGTTCTCTGAAGCTTTGGTTTTTAAGAGGGAAAGAATTTGTTTAGTAGTTGTCCAATGCAATGTTCCGGTAATAGTGTTTACTAGCAAATGCCAGAACTGAATAGCATCAGTCCTCATTTTAAATGGTCATCATATGTCCCCAGAGCTTTCACCTAAACTGTGAAGAATGGACTACAAGAAAATCATTTCCTGGTACTGAGAATTAAATGAAAGCCAAACAGAGATAACCCAATGGGGCTTTCTAGGTTCAGGGTCCAAATAACTAAAGAAGATACTTGGTTTTGTTTATAATGTCTCTATTCTTTAGGTATAAATTTTGATTCATCACTTGGTAATGATCTTTCTATCTTTCTATTGTCTTAACATGCAAAAGATAATTTAAGTGCACACAGTTTGTGGGACAAACAGCCTCCACCCTCAAACAGTAGATACTGCTTTGTTTTACTTTAGAATTTAGTGAGATAAGTCTTAGAAAAGTCTGATCTTTGCTTATTTTGCCTTACTTTTGTAAGATAGTACTTGACCTTTATCATTCTAAAGTTTTGTCAGAATATATCAAAATACTTTATCTACTAAATGATGTTTTCTTAGAACTCAGCTATTATTTTTAATTCTGAGTTGTTTTTCACTCACAGAAGTTTTCTTTAATTTTGTCCTTTATTAGTATATATTTTTTTTAATGTTCTGGTTTCCTCAAGTATACTTATAAATTATAGATAATTTCTCAATTCTTTGACTTCCAGCATGTCTACCTCCTATCATTTGTTTGTTCATTTGTTTGTTTCCACATTCTGGGAAAGCTTCTCTAGTTTGTCAGTCTTATCATTGACCTAATTCTTCTGCAATGACAATTTGGCCTTTAATGCAAATTTTCATTTTGTTTCGCATTTTTAGTTTTCACAGTCTTCCTCGCCATCTATCTCCTTATCATTTTATCCTAGTATCTTTTCGTCTTACCCTGTTCTCTTTTTATGGCTTGCTAATTCTTTTCATTAGACCCATTGATGTTTCAAATTCTATCGAAGACTCTAAATTGTTTTCTAATTGGCTCATGGTCATTGTGAGAGTTTTGTACTTCTGAGCATTGTTCTCTTAGGTCATACGTTGTTGAAATTTTGTTATATTTACTTATCTCAAAAGGTAGAAATGTATCCAACATTTCATGCATATCCCCCTTTTACCCTGTACTTCAGTTCTAGTCTAATTCTTGTTTTGGAGCTATACTCAGATGACAAATTGACAATCACAGCTCTTATATTAAAACTTATCCAGCATATTTCTTATCCTATAGCCTTAATATACAGTTATTGAATTTTCTCCTACCATATTCTTTAACTCACTGGCAATCTAAAAGATGAAATACATAAAACATTAGAATTCCAAGAATTTATTCCTAATAGAATTTTGCCAGGCTCTGTCCTTCTTGTGTTTTACATATGGGACTACAATTCCTGTGGTAATATGTGCCATTATCAAGGCATCCTTTCTGCCTTTCACTCACAATCTCCTACGTTATGTTATGGATATTGCTAACTATAAATTATTGTAGGTAAAAGAGAAGTCCTCATGTAAGGGGAGAGGACTGGTGAGAAAGGAGGACAGCATTCACACTAATTAACACATTAGCTGTGTTGAAAAGAGAGTTGCCCAATCATACAGGCTGGCGTAGACTTTGAGTCTTCTATTCCGAAATCAGACATGTGAAGAAAAGTAAGGATATTTCTATCTGTTTTTAGAAAGTCAGGCTTTCTGGTTCACTAGTTCAATAGCACAACTGGACTCACCACTGGCATTTTTCAATTAAGTTCAATATTTCTTGAAGGAAATTACTCTTAACTTTTTGTCATCACATTGGCTGACAGTCCCTGTTTATTTTAAGAATTCAAGTCTATTTTCTTTGTATTCAAGCATATTTATTGACAAGTTCCAAAAGGCGGTTAGGTGTTGTGAGCCAGATGCTATTTTAAACAAAAGTCAAGATTTGCATCACTTCTTTTTAGAGGACATCACATTGAAAGTTTTCATTCAAATTCTCCCTTGGAGTGTGTCCTCTACCTATGACTTCTTCTTTACATTTGCATCTTTACCTGGAAATGGAAACAGATCTGAGAGAAGTATATTTATTTTTAGTGCAGCCAATTGCAAGCCCCTTTGAGCTTCTAAGAAGATGCTTGGAATCACAAAATGCAAATCAATCATTTATCGTAATGATACATTTCAAAATATTTTTCCATTTGGGGGTTTTATTTTTTCATTACCCAAACTACACCTTAGTTCTTTATAAAAAGAATTTTATACTTTACACCATAGGAAAAAAGTTTCTATTGGCTTGAATTACTGGGAAGGAGGTGTGCGAATGGCCCCAAGTTATACATTTGCAGAGGAAATATCATCCAGATGCTCAAGTCAGCCTTTTCTTGGCAGACAGCTAAGAACCATACCGAAACTGAGTCTAAAATCTTTAACAAAAGAATTCCACAATCTCTTACCTTTGGAACGGACATTAATTAAAAGAAACAGTCATATCCCCCGTGATCAGAGTTTAACTACTATTAATCGGAGTTCACCACACAATTAACACTTTGAACCGATTAGCAAATGGAAATCATAGCAAGAAATTTTGAGGTTAGAATAGGGAATGGACATCTTCTTTTACCCAACTCACTGTCCCTCATCGTTTAAAAGAAAAAAAATTAAGCACTCTAGTCATAAAGAACTGGGCAGATTTTGTTTTCGGTGAGGTGTTTTGCCATTACATATTGCACATAATGTATGGCACTGTTAGGAGGAAAAAATTGGAGTCAAAGTGGCTGGAAAGTTAGGTCTGCTCTGTAGCACTGTGAGATTGTTGACATCTGCCGAGGTTGGAGCGCTCAGTAAGCAGGAAATGGGGTGTCACTCTGAGTGGTAGTTTACCATTATCCTGGCATCCTAATGAAGTGTCTGCAGTGCACAGAGCTTCTGGATGGCATCTTAACGCACGGCTAAGCAAAAGCACTTCTCTCCCTGTCACTGTCATCCATCTGCCTGCACCCTACTGTAGCCAATGGGATGGAACCATGCTACAATGTGCTATAAGCCATTTAGAGTTGCACATTGCATAATCAGTCCCATCAAATATGTAAAAAAAAATGGCTATTATTGGTTATTTTCCTCAAACTCTGGCACCTGGAGTTCGATACATTAAAGTTAAACTTTTCTGAGTGCTGTTTATGCTATTAATTCAACTTTCCCCCTACTATCTAAATGAGAATGAGTTGCATCCTCATTGTCTTAAGTCCTGTTAATGGATTGAAAGAGTTGTATGAATATTCATTTAAAAACTTCACTGTACATCACACTTGGTGAATTCATCAATTTACAATAATGGAATGGTCATTTTCTTTGAGATATTCATTTTTAAGATGAGGACAAAGAATAAATCAATTCAAATCACAAATTAGTTGTTTTTATCTTAGAATACATTATTTAGTCTTCAGTGATAGTTTGAGGTTTTTCAAAAGATTTCCTTAAAGACACAGTGCATGTCACAAAATACATTTGCATTTTAAGCTAGTGTTGTCGGTGCTGGATGATTAAATTTGGGGCTTTAGGATTACCTCCGATGAAATTCAAACGCAGTAGAGAGGAAGATACCTGTTATAATGTGGCAGAAGTAGAGCAAAGTGTGTGTATGTATAATCCTTCCGAAACTTCTAGATAGATTATGTATGATTCTCCAGACATGGTTGCAAAGCAGCTGGGCTCTCGTGGCAAGAATTTAGTGGGAAGATGGCCACAAAGTTGAGAAGGAGCTTTCTGTAATATGCAGGGGCAACAGGAATCTGCTAAATTGGGGTGGGGTGGGGGGGTGAAGTGGGGTTAGATAAACAAGAGGGCATAACATAATTTGGTTGCATCAGGAATTTTTCGCAGACATTAAAACTATGGTAAACATAACAGCGGGGAAGCGTGCACTGCAGCACAGTGGGAAGCTTAAAGCGTCTGCCGCGCTGTGCCTGGCTACAACCACTGCTAGAAGTCTCCGACTTTCATTAGCACTCAATGATTCACCCAGTTCCCCCAGAAAAGGAGGAAAATCCAAGCAGCATAGCCTTTCTCTAATTATTGTAAATGCTCCCAGGTTACAGTATTTGGAGGACAATATGGCAGGGTGATGTTAAACTAGAACAAAAGAGTCATTCTGGATTTAAAAAGCAGAAAAAGGTTTGTTTGTTGTTTGTTTTAAATAAATATAGCCTTTCATTCGATTGATAAGGTAGTGTGTTGGAATATTAGACCACCTCTTTACAGTGAAATTTTAGATGACCCATCCAAAGTGTGTACAAGTCCTTTTGAGCAGTAAAAGTACAAGTTAATTTCACAAATGACTTCCTTCATCACCACCCCACCCCCAAATTTATTCAAGCATGTCTCACAAGTCTCTGAAACAGAAACTGTTTCCTCTGAAGGAAACTTGTAGTAAATAACAATTGATATGGAACCAAATGTAACATGGTAGGCAAACTAATGCACATCACTGCAAAATACTGCATGTCAGGGTAGGGTATTTATCCCCACCTTCCATATAATGGAGTTATTTGAGAAAAATATTGGCTTCTTCAAAGGAAGAGTGGTTTGCTATTGATGCCCAGAAACATTTTAAATGGTAAAGTTCTTTTAATGGAATGATAGGTGTTTATTTTTGCTAAATTCAGTCTTGGGAATCTGGTTTCTTCATTCATATCCCCCCAGCTGCTGTCAGCATTACAGCACATCAGCTTTCCTTCATGTGAGAATATTTCTCCAGAACTCATTTGCAAAAGAGTCGAAGCAATATTAAACACCACATCCAAACCTCTTTTAAACATACAAAGAAATGGGAAAACACATCAGAACTAGACCATTGAGAAAATCCGCCTTTCAAATTTACTGTTTGCTTCACATGCTAGTATAAAATAGCCCACAAAGTCCCGTTTGTGATCCATTTGAAACAATCTTGATTTGCTTAAATTGTCACATTCTTCTTGCACATTTCTTCCTAAATGTAAAAGTGGCAAAGAATTCTCCTCCCTCTTCATTATAAAAGTGCAGAATTTCTGGTTTGTTTATTCCTAATGGAACACTTGAGAAAGAAGAAAATATATAAATATCTCTTTCAGAAGATTAGTTGTCTCAATCTTTTTAAAAGAGAGTATTTGTTCATTGCTTCCCCATGGTAAACAACTTGGGCTTTTCATTGTAATTTTCCATTGTCAAATTAATGCATTTCACTTTAATGACTTGGTCCCATGCTTCTAAAACACCATACTTTTTAATATCCTTATTTCTTCTATGCTATATATTAATGTATGTCATTAGGACATAGATAGTTAGGAATATAACCTAAGCAACTTTTTAAACAAATTTGTTAAAGGAAACTTCTACTCCATTGTAACTCATGAAAACAGAATCTGAAAAAACTCAAAATCTAACAAAATAAAACTATATTTTACTCCTCACGAGAACATATTTCCAAGCTAAGGATTTCAGGCAAGAAATAGCATAAGTGTTTTGAGTATTTCAAATCAAACATCAGAAATTTTGTCTGATCTACTGTTAAATATCCTATTGACAAGGTCAAGAACAGAGAAAAGTCTGGCCACCAAGACAGAAGAGAAAATAAGCATTTTAAAAAAAAGTAGACAGTTCATCAACTTCAATTTCTAAAATACTATGCCATCTTTACAGAATGTAGAGGAATGCCCCCTAACTATAATGAAAGTGTATCTGTATGTTTCCCTACCATATATTTGGTTCTTCAAAAGTTATATTAAGGATGTTAATAAAAAAAATGGCTAATATTTTCAAGAAACTATAAAGAAAGAGAGAGAGAGGGAGAGGAAAGCAAGCTGTGGCGAGAAAAACCTGGGCTCAGCAGCTTTCTGGGGGAAATGGTGAAATGTGACTATGTGATTTATAATGAGAAAAGGTATCTACAACATACAATTTTCTACCTAGCTGCAAATAATAATTCATAGTGATGTCCCTTCCAGATAAAAGACCTTTGCTATGTAGGACCCATGTGGTAAAATGATCATGATAAATGTCAGACCAGTGCAGGTAACGGCTTTACAAACCATTAAGATTAGCTGGCTCTTTTTTCCGATGATAACAGTAACCATGCTGTGACTCTATGTGGTAATAATATCTCAGTCCTGATAAATGCCAGAGCCAAGCAGAGGTGTTTATCATTCTCCGTTCAGAAATGCTGACTAAAGTTGCCACGTGTTGCCTGTTTTTCTCCTTTTACAATAGTCTCACAATTAATAATAATAATAATAAGAGCTGAATCATAAAATTACTTTATTCCTCATATCTTAACGAGTTTCGATATTCATGCTATTAACTTCTCTCTCCTCTCAATGTCACTGTATGGCCATGTCAAATGAACCAGCCAGAAAAACAGTTCATATTAACCATTATCTCCTCTTCAGAAGCCTTTTGTTCAAAATGAATGGTTATGGATAAAGTTTAATTGTGCTCCCTTTAAAAAGTATATTTTTAACCCAAAAGACAGGGGAAAATATTTCTTAGTTAGCATTTATCTTAACTGTATGACAGATCTTAGTCATTTTCAAGTGAGATTTTCCAAATCCCCTATAAATTTAACTTGTCTATCAATAGAAAGAGATAGACACTTGTATTAAAAACTTTATATCTAGAAAAGTATTTGTAGGGTGTCCACCCTTATGAAAATGTACAAAGATAATGTTTAACATAAATAGCTACTTGAGTATTTGAAAATAATTACGAGTTTATAATTAGAAAGATGTCAAATGACTCCCAAGGGTAAGCCTTGCTTTAAAAAAAAAAAAGTTTGTAAAACTAGATATGTATGAATAAATATAGTTTAGTGAAAACATAATTTAGTGAAAATTAGTGAAAATTCAAAGAAATAAACTAGTGAGCTTTATTTTCTCAACACAGACTATGGCCTGAGGATGAATTAGTTATCATTTGTAAGTTACTGAAATCTACTGGGCTACTATGACCCCTCCAAAACTACTCTGAAAACAAGAAATTCTATGGAGGACAATATGATCATGCTTTTCCTGTGAAGACTGCGGTGTGTGTGTGTGTGTGTGTGTGTGTCAGCCATTGCCTTATTCTTCAATTCGGACAAAGGGGCATTGCTGCAAAACTGAGGAAGTCAGGTTTAAGAGGCAGTTTCAAGTTGGTGACTTTTAGGAAATGTTATCTTCCTCAAATTGATTGAACTAAAAAGCAATACCATTTATTAAAAGTGACTTGAGAACCTAAAACTTGAATACTTGCCCTCATTGTGAGGTTAGTGAATCAGAAGTCTCTAGAATAACAGATATAGTTACATGAAAAAGAACAGGTGGTTTTATTACTTTCCTGAATGCATTTGGGGATATTTAAAGAGGCTAAGAATGATAATTTTAAGTCCTTCACAAATCGATTAAATAAAATTTTACATTCATTCATTTGGTATTTATTGCATTTCTGAATAATTTTATATTTATTTTTGGTATAACGAGCTGACACTTCAGAAGTTTTTGAATTTAAGGATCATCTTAGAGTATTCCTTCAATCAGAAGAAAGATATAAACTTCATTGATACTTATGATAGATTTTAAGTTTAAACATCTCTATGGAATATTTTATATTTTATCTTCTCCTCTGGATTATAAAATGACAGAAGATAGGGACCCACTTTGTTATCTGCCACAGGTTGCACAAAGGCCTTAATATATTTGTTTTCTTCAACCACATATATTTATATTATCTTTATAAATATACATATTTAATAGTTTTGAAATGTTTTAAGAAATAGATAAATTTATTTTCTTTTTAATAATTTATGAATTGTTTATTGCCAGAGAGTAGGAATAATGGCAGAAAGAAATAAAGGTTGCACGTAAGATTAGGTTCGCTCCTAACGGCATGCTCTGGATGGCCTGACTCCTCCAGGACACAGACCAGAAACGGTCTCTGGAAATGATGCCAAAGGGGCCAGTGGGCTAAAGCTTTCCTCACAGGTTAAGGAATCCATGGACTTATGGCAATCAATTGGCCAAAGAATTTTGTTACTGACGTTTATTAGCTATAGAGTTATTTCCATTTTAAATATTCTTCCTGAAAGCGTTTCTTTATTCAAAAATTAGACAAAATATTAACATCTCCTAGGAGGAGAAACTGTGAATACTGGAGAAGTCTGGTGTGCCAGTAAGATGATTAGGTCTAATTCTCAGGCGATCCATGCCAGAGAAAGAAAGAGATCTTACCTGAGTCAAGTAGATTCAGCTTCCGCTGCAAGTTACATACTTATGTTCTCAAGTTGAACTGTTTTGACAGATTCTCAACACCTAAAGTTAAATGTACCAGTTATCACAGCCATTGAGAATTTGCCTTCCTTTTAATTAAATATAAAAAATGGCTTTTCTGTTTAGAGGCGGACATAATCTTGAAAAAGTGAAAATTGTCAGCCACAGGTAAGCTTGAAGGCCATTGTTTATGACACAACAACACTCATTTATAATGCACTATATCTATTTATGAATTATAACCAAACACTCTGATAATGGACAACAGTCTATATATCTACAAAACTGTCACATACTGTGGGCTGTTCCTGTTTTTAGGAAAGAACTAAAGAGTAAAATTTATGGCTTCATAAAATTTTGGGAACAGCTTTGAACTATGAGTAATCATGTGTCAGGGCTGATAGGATGATGATTCGAAAAATTTTAATGGCAAGTGGGGCTTACATTTAATGAGCACTTGCTATATGTGCATTTATGAAACAATTTTACTAACTATCCTATGAAATATGAATATGGGTTTTTTGCTACTTTCAAGTAAGAAACTGGAAACATCAAGAATTCAAGCAACTTGTCCCTAATCATACAGCAGAGCAAGAATTCTAACCTAGTTCTTTTAGACCTCTGCAATACTCCGCTTCTCTTATTTATAACGTGAGTTTGAACTATGTGTCTATCTGTATTCAAATGTGAGTCTTGAATTTGCCTTGGGACTATCTCTCCCTAAAGTAAATGTGATTTTTTAAAGGAATTTATCAAGCAAGTGTTGTCATGCATTCGATGACTCCTCGACATCCAACTCAAGTTTCATAATTAAAAGACATATCTTCAAAGATTTGTAAGCAGTTGCCGGGTACGTTAAACGTATAAGATGGTCTCTGAAGATCTTCATTCCTCCTATAAGCCAGGACGGTCTCTAACTAGATTCTGAAATGGTCATGATATAAAAAGTATAAACCGGATAGGAACTAAACTGCTTTTTCCAAATATAACCCTGACATATAAGTGACTACCATTTTTTTCACACAGGATGCATTATACATTCCAGAATAACTTTCAGAAGCAGAACAGCTGTGATACTGCTGACTTCCTTAAGACAAAGGGGTATAGTTGTCCATTAAGAATTACAGATAAATAGGATGCAGAATGCTCCTGATACATTGGTTACTGGGAGAACTTGGTCTTTTCTTCCTCTGGGTGGACCTATATAACAAAGCAGAATTAATTTTGAAATATGATTCAACATGTGGCTATACATAAATTAAGAATAATAAACTCATGGATGATAAAGCCAGAAAAGTGTCCAGAGGTCATCAGGTCCAGGGTTTTGTACTGCACAGAATTCTTTGCATCATTGTGTAACTTTATCTTATCTCTTAGCAAAAAAGGCATTCAGTTGTAAATGTCCTTGTTTTAGTAGCAACATTTCATGCAGATAAATGCAAATGTAAAACTATCATAAGCCATATTTTTAAAAAATGTGTCCTCAAAACCATGAATCAGGGGAAAACTATAAAGCCACATCCTTATCAAAACATTAAAGGCTATTTCACATCGTGTAAGAAATGTTACTTCTCTAAGTAGCCTAGAGTTGCTTTTGAAGAAGGTCACTTACAGCAGAGTTCAGGATAGTCTGAGAAAATAGGGCCAGGAGGGTGAGTGGAAATCAGTAAGAAACAGTTTACTATTTTAATGCATATATGTGCATTATGTATATTCTGCATAGCTTTTTCTTTTAATACTGTACACAGGAGTCAGGATAGTCTGAGAAAATAGGGCCAGGAGGGTGAGGAGTGGAAATCAGTAAGAAACAGTTTACTATTTTAATGCATATATGTGCATTATGTATATTCTGCATAGCTTTTTCTTTTAATACTGGTGGCCAAAATGAAATCCTACAGAAAGGTTTTGTATGCAGTCGTGGGTCCCAGCTTAGACTTTGGAGAGGCTATTAGGATATGGATGGGGCACTGAAATGGAGGTATTAAAGAACATAGAGTAGAAACAAAATTTTATTAGGGAATGAAGGTAGGAGTAAATGTGAGTGAAAGGAGAAAATTATTGAATTTTTTGTTACTGGAAAGATTTTTACATGTCTCTTTTTATACAATTTACCTAAGAGGTTGTCTAATTCTTAATGTAGAAAAAGTTCCTTTTTTTTCCCCCTATAGTCATAATGTAAAAGAGTCAGAGATATCTCAAAGTCTTCTCAAAACTCTCAGTACGTCACGATAATGAGAAACTATATGCTGAAGGAGAAATATTAATAGAAAATGCTGTCTTTCAGATGCTCACTGAATCAATTGAAGACAGTTGACACATCTTTAGTAAGCTGTGTATGAATCTTAGCTCATTAACCACTCCTGTATTATGTATGCGGATTCCAATTCCTAATATGACACATCAATAAACCAGATCTGAAAAGGTGTCATTTCAATTTTAATGTTTCCAATTGTATTTTTAGATGTTCCTCCACTTAGAAGTGTTTGTGTTATTTCCTGATTTTACAAGCTATGGAAGAGTGGGTGTGGTATTGATTTGAATGGGAAACCACTGCTTTCCTATAACCTTTTCAAAGATTTTATTCTGATGATATTGTAAGAAAAATAAATCGCTCCTTTTTAATATCTCAGCCCTCTTTAAGCCATTGTCCAGTTCCCCCTCCATGTATGTATAACTTAACCACAAACATGTATGTACCACTATTCAGGTGTCCAATTCCTCAAGTATGGGTGAAAGTAGAGAAAAAGAAAAAATATTTTTAATAAAATATTCTTCATGTAGAATGTTTTTATAAGCACGTATGAGAACCAACATATACATTTATAAGGATACTGTAACTATACTGCTGACCAATCAGATCATCAGTCTCTCAAGCTATCACAAATTATTTAGTGTTGTGACATGACAGACTACCATAGCAAGTGCATATATTGCCTGAACCAAGTGGTTCACCAAATCTTCAAGTAAATTCTATCACTAACGTTGGCTATATTTTTGTATATAATCATTGGTGTGTGGCATTATCTTCAGATGGTTAGATATAAAGTACTCAGGTGTTCCTAAGAACTCTGTCCTGGGCATACTGTACTACTTTCACTCTTATCTTTACCGACTTGTTTTACTTCTTTTCTGAGTTTCTGGTAACCCCTAGGCTTCACCTGCTCTTATGAAGCATCAAGTTGTCTTACCATCATTAAGCTACAAGAAAGCTTTTTACTCTTCTGGCAGAAAGCTTAGATCTGCTTTCTGCTCTGATGTTGCACCTGGCTCTTCTTTTTCACTTTCTCCCTCCCCTTTGTCTCGTTCATTTGCTGTTGTCCAATCCATATCATATTGGAACTCTTCTAAGAATAACTGCAATTTTGAAAGCTCTCACTTTGGGAGGTATTATTTATAGGCCTTTGTGGTTTTAGGAGGAAGAAGAAAAGCTTCCAAGCATAGTTCTACTAGGAAGACTGACCCCATCCCACTTTAGCCACATACCATCTTCTACAGGATATTTTCCTGTAATTTCTTATAAAATATTTTTTGCAACCGTGAATTAAAAAACTGGCAGTTTCTAAAATAACTCTTTCTTACTCCACTGTATTAAGTTTATATATCTTAATAACAGATGATTATGAATTGGGCTTTAGGAAGCATGTCATATTTGGAACTGCGTTTGGCTTTATAGATGATCAGAGAATCATCTATAAAGGCTTTAGTACAAAAGAGCTTATTTTGTGCTGTTAGAGAAACTCAGAGACAGACAGTACAGAACTAATCTGACTGCTCCATAGATTCAGGAGCACTTCTTCTAGGTGTGTGTTCCATTCTGCTTGGCCTCAGTTCTCAAGGTCATCTTATGGTACACTCTGTACATGACCTCCCAGGAAGTCTCACGTAACACTTTGACTTACATCTCATTGGCCAATCATGTCACATGGCCACTCCAGCTGCCAGAGAGGCTGGGACATGATCTCTTTTAGCTGTGTATGATGCCGTTCCCTCAACAATTGAATTGTCTTGATAAAAAAGAAGAGAATAGATGTTGAGTGGGTAGGTGCCTTTCGTATTATTCTCTTATAAATCATCTTTTGCAGCAGTGACCTCTTTAGTATCATCAGGATCTCTTTAAAGATAAAATATAAAAAGGAAAAGTACATAAATCAATATACATACAGTGTTTAAGTTCAACAAATAATTATGATTCTAGGCCCTGGTTAAAACTGTGGTAAGATGAATTCTCTAGTCCAAGTAACTCAATTTTTATTATGCCATCCATGGCCATAAAGGAAAAAAAATAAAGAAATAAAATGAAAGAAAGCAATCTATATGGCATGTAATTTTGAAGAACTTCTTATTTTTAAAATATATGTGACTAGGTTTTATACTTTCAATTTTTATTTTTGCACTTTCCTAATTTATAGCAAAAGCAAAATGTGTTAGGGAGAAATGATAGCATAGAAGTAATAAAAATATTCTTTACTCTTCCACAAAATCAAGCGAACAATAGAATATTGGTAATTGAATCATAATGTGTGTCCTTGTTGTGTGCGTTTCCCATTGCTACTGTAACAAATTGCTACAAACTCAGTAGCTTTAAACAAACAAATCTATTATCTTACATTCCTGGAGGTCAGAAGATGGAAATCAGTTTCACTTGGAAAAAATCAAGGTGTTGGCAGGCCTGAGTTTCTTATGAAGGCTCTATTTCTTTTTCTTTTCCAGTTTTTAGAGGCTGTCTTCATTCTTTGGCCCCATGGCCCTTGATCACATAGCCATTTCTCCTTCTGCTTCCTTTGTCACATCATCTCTCTCTGACTCTGACCCTGTTGGTTCCCTCTTAACCACCTTTGTAATTACACTGGGCCCACCCAGGTAATCCAGCATCCCCCCATCCCAGAATCCCTAATTTAATCACATGTGCCAAATTTCTTTTGCTGTGGAAGCTAACATCTTTACAGCAATTAGAACTTGGACATCTTTCCGAATCCATTATTCATCCTACTACACCTTATAAAATAGTAAAACACTTGTGAGAACTGATTCAATATCTGATCTTAACAGGAAGATCATGTCAAAGGCACACTGTTGCTGCTTCATATTACCATGATCTAACTTAAGAGTCAAAATGAAGAAACTCCATGATAGCGATATTGAGTACACCTATTCCTTTTGGCTGCTGAATAGGATTTTAAGCTGCTCTTAGTCTAAAATTCCCCTAAGAAAATTCCCTCATGTACCTATGAAAATTCATTCTTTTCTAACCTTTGTTTTTATTTTTTTTCCAGAAAAACAAGACAACAACACAAGAATTGAAACCGTGAAGTCTCTTGTACAAAAACTCCCTCCACCAAATCGTGACACCATGAAGGTACTCTTTGGACATCTAACTAAGTAAGTTGTAAAGGTTTCTGGTTGTGTCATTACATACTCATTTCCTAAATGAGTAATATTTAATTTCAGATCTCTAAGACGAGAGTTTCCAAATGCATTTATCTCAGATTTTCCCCTTTCATTGACCTAAATCCTGCAGAAGCTAGAGAATATACTAGAGGTAGTAAGGAGAAGCTACAAAAGGAACTTCTGAATGAATTTATTTCTGCTGGTCTTTTCAAAAAGCAGATGTTTGCTGATTGATTGTCAGAACTGTAACCAGAGCCCTGGGATGGGCCATCTTTACTTTGTTATGTAGTGTAATGGGAAGAGCATGAGATGATTCAGATATGATCCAAAACCTAGCCCTTCCGTATACCAAGAGCTATGGCCACAAATAAGTTACTTGAACTCTCTGGAATTTGAATTCCTCATCTATAAAATGTTGACTCAGATAATAAGGTGCCATCCATGTAAACAGCCAAGGGTATTCCAAGCAGGAAACAACAACAACAACATCAACAACAGCAACAAGAGTAAAAACCCAGAGAACATGAAGAGTTTGATGTATCTGAAAAGCAGGAAGCAGGCCAGGATGGCTGGAGCCTAATGAACTAAGAGGATGGTGGTAGGCATAGGGAGTCACAAATGTTAGATGGGTGTCAGATCACATAGCTTCTCATAGGCCACAGTGAGAGTTTTGTGTTCCATTGTAGATACAATAAAGAACCACAAAGAGTGCTAAATTTAGGAAGTATAAAAGATCTCTCTGGCTGCCATGTGGAGAATGGATTGCAAAGAGTGAAAGCAGTGAGGCCAGTTAGAAGACAATCCTAGTAGTAGACAATCCAAGCAAGAGATACTGGTGGCTTGAATGGAGCCCTTAAAGAGATATTCTGGAGGTGGATCAGGTTGGCTTTGCTGTTGGTTGGGATGGGGTGGGGAAAGGAAAGGAGAAATCAAGTATGCCTCTTAGGATTTGGGCTTGAGCAAATGGAGAAATGATAGTGCCACACGGATGGGCAGAGTGGAAGAGAAGCAGGTTGAAAAGGAAGAGCAGACTGCGAGTTCCATTTAGGTCATGTTAAGTTTGAAATGACTGTTACTCATTTGCCCCTGTTAACACCTTCTTCAGATAAGGCAGAGTGATGAGGTTTTAGCTTTCACCATATGCATATAGTAATGTTGAAGCCTGATAGAGTTTCAAATATATTGGTCAGCTTAGCTTTTGTGAGATTAAATCTCTTTAATCGCCTTAATCATCCATTCCTTTGGGTCAAGACATTCCTACAGATTATTCAACTAGTTCATTACATAAATTTTAATTGTAAATGTAATACATGCAATCACACACGCAAAAAAAATTAAGCAACAGTGATGAATATTTTATTAAAAAGTAAAATTTGCCTACTGGTCACTCAGCCTGCTGAGCAGAAGTAACTAACATTTTTGTATATATCTTTTTAGACCTATTTCTAAGCATATATGCACATGTATGTGCATAGTCATTTACTGTGTTAAAGTATGTCATACAGTGCACATTATTCTGAAATACTTTGCAACTCATACAGTACATATTATTCTGAAATACTTTGCAACTCATCAATAGCCTTCAATTTCATTTAACAGACTTATCCGATTCTTTCTAATGATGACATAGTATTCCATGGCATGAATGGTCCATAATTTGCTTAGCCCGCCACTGGATTAGGTTGCATGTTTTAATCTAATTCTTCGTATGAATTTTTTTATCATTTTACTCCCAGAGGGGAACGTGTGTCAAAATTCAAAACATCCCTTATTGTTAGAATGTCCATTCTTGTCACCTCCACATACTGGCTACAGTGGGAAACCACTGTGATTTAGTGATAGGATCTTGGCTTTAAAGAAATAGAAAGAGAGATCTGGAGTCAAATCTTTGTTCTATACTTTATTCTCTTTATGATCTGAGTCACATAAAATTGGATTAATAGTATCAACCATATCTTGTGGTTATGAGAATTAAATGAGATAATGCATATAAAATGCCTGGCACAAGGTAAGCATTCCTCAAATGTTTAATTCTTTTCCCTTAGGATCCGATCACACCATGAAAGGGGTTTCAAGTTACAAGTAAATACTGGAGTGCTTATCTCAGTAACTTTAACTGGACAAAGTCATAAAATAAATGGAAAATTATACTCTGTAATTCCATGCAATACTTAGTCTTGGAGATCTTGAGAAATATCAATTACTCAGTCTCAATTATTCCCTTTTTTTCCAACTGAAAGAACAGCTATAACATGAAGAAACAGATAGTCAGCTAAATCTTCCTTTAATAAAAGTAAAACACACAGATGAAAATCCATCCAATTAAACACCTTTGAAGGATGAAGGATAAAAGATGAAGGTGGAAGATTCTTCTCAGTGTTAACAAGTAATGCCTGATTATGTTTTTTATATCTAAATTTATTTCTTAATTTTTTTAGAACTTTCATTCAGTTCAATAGAGATGTAAATAGATGTATTTAATTAAGATTTAAGATCGAATTATTATATCACCTTCACAGCATTCACATTTTAAGATATTTTATTATAGATGAAGAGAAAAGTGTTATTTGCTAGCCACCAACCTTTCTTGAGTGGTGTGACCATATTCCACCCCACACTGATTTATAAACTGGGTTTAATTATGTACAAGAGTGTGCACATGATTATATCTTGTTAAGCATTTCTCGCTAAGTTTTTGATAAACAGCCAATCGTGGCACGTCATCAAAGCTTGAGAAGACTAAATAAGAAGATTGTTTAACGAGAATTTAAATATATTCATGTTTGAAAGAATCATTAGAATGTTTTCCTTAGTCTTGATGCATTTGGTAGTTCTTCAGAAAATCTACCATTAACACTTGTATGTAGTGTTTATTCCAAATTGTTGCAAATATATATATTTTGAAGTTTGTTTAGTAAGGGTCAGGGAATGTAATGATGTGCCAGAAATTCCACTTGACCTACGTACTCTACAGCCAACAGAATAGAACTCTATTTCTGCAGAGCTCTGAGTTAAACATTCCCTTGAAAGCAGAGCAACTACCAACAGAGAAGGTTTAATACAGCACAGTTGGACTAGAAGGTGAATGCACGTTCTGGCCACAAAGCCAGAATTTTAAAAGAGTTGTGATTATATTAAGCATAAGATTTCACAAAGGCTACAAAGGCTGAATAGTCTCTGACTCCAGAGTCCTCATTCTTGATCTAACTCAAGGTCAAATTCTATCCTTCTGCTCTGATAGCTTGAGACCAGGAATTTAGAATAAGCTATCATTTCAAAATGTCATCAACTAGAAAACTTTATTAATAGCCACTTTCACAAATTGACATTACAGTAATAAGCACTGGGAGGTCCTCAGTACTTTCTGAATCATCATATAAATGGCAAGTTCTAGCTCTTTAAAATATGTGTCAAATGCATTTTCCTTTAGCCTGCTTCTGTGGAAAGTCAGGAAGGCAAAGTTAATGGGAAGGAGGACTTGGAAAAATAAGGTTTACTTGCTGATGGGTGTAGTTGGAGGTAGAGAGACAGGCAGAGGATTTGTATATGAAACAGAGAACCACTGAAACTACCTATCAGACAATTTCATGATGCGTTTAGTGTTTATGAAAGAGTAGTCTGACAACAGAGTGTAGGGCGAACAAGATAGAAGGAGAAAGGAACCCAGGGGCCACAAAGGAGTTATGGTTGGGTTGGAGTGATGAACATCAAACGGAAAGAAATGATCCAAATCATAAGACTTTTCAAAGAAAAATTCCACACAGTGTTTATTTTTTCTCATTTCTTTATCCTCCATATCCAGTCAGCCATGGAGATAAGTTTGAGGCTTCAATGCTGGGTAACTATGGAAATGGTCCCTCTGACAGTAATAACAAAAAAATAGAAAAGCAAAAAAGAGATACTGTTTAGAAGGGTGAATCCTCTTCTCCACTTTGCAAATGCAAAAAAAAGGAAGATGAGGTTATAGAAAACTAATGAAATAGGGTGAATTTGATTTTGTCAGGTGTGCATTGAGCCAAGCTCTCTACACGCTGCTGTTTGGGATGTACCAACCAACATGTTGGGAAAGTCATACGTGTAATATATCTCAAGAACAAAAACCTTTCAAATGTCCATAACTTTTGAGTAGTAATCTTAATTGCTGAGACACTATCCTAAGTAATGAGGGATAGACAGTTTATGCGGATAAAATTGTTTATGACAGTACTGTTTCCACTGGTGGGAACTTGGAGACAAACCTAAGTGTTCAGTGAATGGGGAAGGCTATATAAAAAACATGGTGTGTCATAGCAGCTTAGTGGATTCATAGCTAATTTTTTTTTTAAATTCTGTTAAATGCTTGTGTTAAGTTAAATAATTTCAGGGATACAGTATTTTATATACTCAAAGAGAGTATAACTATAAATATGTGGGAAAGTAGTGCACCTGGAAAAGACTGTAAAGATTTTTGCTGAGACGTTAATATTTTTTTCTTAAAATGGTTGAATTACAAGTGATTTTTCCCTCATGTGTTTCTTTTTCTCTTCTACTGATAGTGTAGAAGGAGACACTGAGCTCAAAAGGACAGGTGAAGAGAACAGGCTTTGGATTTAGGCAAACCTGAATGTGAGTCTTGGCTCTGCCAACTTACTGGAGGTATAACTTTGAACAAGCCACTAAACTCTGAGCTTTCATTTTCTCCTCTGTAAAGTAGAGATCATAATACAAGCTATTTCTGTGATGAAGAATAAAGAAATAATCTTTTTAACAGTCCATATTAGGTCTTAGATAAACATCATACATTGACATGTACTATTTTTGTAGTGAGAGAAATATAAAATAACTTTTAATGAAATAAATATAGGAAGAATTGCAGAGGTTGGGTTGTCAAATTTCCCAGCTTCCAGAAAATTCTTTATCTCACCACAGAATCTTTTTCCAAAACCACAGTTTCTATGGTGGTCTGACTCAACCATTCTCCCCAGTCAGTCCCAATGAGGCTATTTTCACATGTTTGACAAACCACATGACACCCCCATGCTGTGCCCAATCCCTGTATGCACTCTCCAGCACAACTCTGTTCTGTCACTGACTCTCCATCCACCTGATATGCATCTTGTCCCATGTTCTCAGATCTAACTATTTTCACCTTTGAAATGGGAGATAGCTGAGAAGATAAGTTACTCTACCTTACTTTTGGGCAGCATGAGGAGATTGGAGGTAGGCACGGGTCTTCCTGTGCTTTTCATCCAAAGTCTCCCCCATTACAGCAGTTTCCTAGGGACAATTCTCTTGCTGTTGTCTAACTCATCAGAGCGTTTCAAACAGTGAGAGTTTCCTGCCAGGCAGCACAGCACCCTGGCTTTGTGGAAGCCTGGTAAGTGAGATATTTTGAAGCCGTTAGGTCCTTATCCTATGCCTTAAATCTCCAAGGTAAATCCTCCTAGATCTTAGCAAATACCTACCCACCTAAAAACGGCACCAACCTTTTGAAGTTCTGGAATTCCTGATGCCATTACTATTAGTAACATGTTCTAGCTATTGCTGAAAGTCTTTTTCCCACATTTTTATTTCCAGATAAAAATAATACAAGATAATTGCAGAAAATTTAGAAAACAAATACAAAAATACAGAGCTAAATTGAACTTATTAGCCAGATTTACTATGTGGCATGCATTTTGAAAGCCAATACGACCTCATATTTTTCAGGTGGGGGTACATAAAAGAACATTCAGTTCCCATGTAGGTTTACATTGTTCAAAAAAAGTCAACATGCCTTAGAAATGGGTGGCTTTTGGAGATGACTTACAAAACAAAGTCATTCATTGACTTTCAAAAATAGCTTTGAAAGAATATATTTGCTGCAGATTTTAGATGCTAATAAACATTCTTCGAAGAGACTTACACTTTGTTAAATAGTTTGAAAGAAGAGCTAAAAATCCTCCTTTTTGCATTGACTATAAGAAAATCTTCCAGCTGTTCGTAGAATTCCAAGGTGAAAAAATGATATGGCTGAATAGACAAATCTCATGGAAGCATGCCAGTTGAATGCCTCATTGAAAGGTGAAACTGTTGAGCTGTGGCTATTTTGTGAGAGTAAACTGATATTTAAAGCTTCTCTGTGGTCTTCATGGATGTTAGATAAAATATTCTACAAAAGCATGTCAAAGGCAACTCAGATGATGATGACCTAGTAGTGTAAGGGTTGTATGAGGAAACAATAGTGAGGAAATAATTCTCCTGCCCTATTTAAAACAGCACAGTGGGCATTTCTGATATATATAATTTTTTTTGAGGGAGGGGCAGCACGGGGGGTGGGAGAGGCAAGGCATGGCTAAAGAACAGACTGGGAAACCCGTGAATCCTCTCTTTTCTCTCTGGTTGTTAAGAGCAATGGCTGGTGAAGCTCTCTGCCTTCCTTCAGGCCTCTGAATTCTCAGCTCTGGTGTGCTTTGGAACAGGCCATGTTTTTCTGTCCTGTCTTCTTGGCACTTCGCCTTTTTTCTGTACACTTTGGTCTCTCACCCAACCACAATACCTGATATTCAACGACTTGCAGGCCATGAGTATTTTTACTGGAAAATGAGGAACCTGTGCAAATTGTTATTTTCTTTTTTTTCTCTCTCCCTCTTTTTTTTTTTTTTCCTGAGGGACAGCGGCTGCAAGTTGCTTGAAATAAGCCAGAAGCTTAATAACTCCTTTGCTTGTGTATTTGAAATGGCACCCTAATCACTTTGAAGAGCTAATGTACTTCCTATGGGCCTGAAATTTCTCAACTGGACTCCTGTGGCAGAATTTGGCCTGGTAGTTAAGAAAATTAATTACTCTGATCGTGAGGATGAAGCAATAGTTCCCAACTCCCTGTAGTAATCATTAAAATGTCATCTACTTAGGAGACATCTTGGCACAGGATTTATAAGGTTTGTGAGCTGGGGACTAAGGTTCAATGATCCTTCCAGTGGTGGATCCTTGTTCTGGAGGAAGGTTTTCAGAGATAAGGTTTTTAAGACGGGAGCAAAATTACTGTTTTACATCTTTTGATTTGACAGTTGAATGGTAACATTAACCACTGAATAATAGGAAACAAAAGAAAATTTAAAATAGTGACTGCCCATCTATCACCATCTTCTCTATTATTAGTAGTGTCCCAACCTATGGGAGTATTTTTCTCATAAGAGGTAAGTTTTTTAGGTTGCCCTACCCTTCTCTACTACGAATCTTGGCCTTTTACCAAATGAAAAGAACCAAGGATTTGGAATCAGAAGACATAGACTCGAGTCCCAACCTCAGCCCTTAGAAACTGTACGACATTAAGAAAACCTTTTAATGTTTCTAACTCTCCCTTTTGCTCATGTGCGAAATAGGTAGAATAAATTTACACTTGTGAAAGTGTTTATTAACTGTAAATTCTTACCCACTCATTCCTTCAGGAAGTCGTAAATGAGTGACCACTGGGTTCCAGGCACTGAACTACATCAGAGGTTGGAAACTAGGAACCACAGACCACATCCAGCCTACTGCCTGTTTTTGTCAATAAAGTTTTGCTGGAACACACACACACACACACACACACACCCCTACACAGTTATTTATTGCCAGTGGCTGCTTTCATGTTACAGTGGCAAGTTATATAATTGTAACAAGTTGCACAAGGCCAAAAATATTTACTATCTGACCCTTTACAGAAAAATTTGCTGACCCCTCAACTCAGTACTAGAGACAAAAAGAGGACTCCTCCTCTCATATATCCTACAGTTTCCTGGGGTAAATTAGTAAACAGTTATAATAAATATGGTGTCACATCACAAGACACTATGAGAGCACCAAGCAGGGGCTGAAATTTAGCCTAGAGAAACCAAAAAATGCCACCCAGAGGAGATGAACCAGTCTATCTTTAATGATGTTCATTTGGCAAACAACAGGCCAGCTGTAAGCAGAGATAATACTGTGTACAAAGAGGCATGGAGGAAGAGAACTACGGTGTGGTAAAGAAATTGTGAGCTCCCTGGAGTGATGGAGAATTAGGAACCCTAAAAGATGTGATACAACATAAGCTAAGAATGTAGTAAACTAGAGCTAAATTGTGAAGAATATTATGCTTTGCTAAGGAATTTAAAATTCATTCTGTAGACATTAGGTAAATCACTGAAAGGTCTGAAGCAAAGATAAAGTGATATGATTTGTATTTCTAAAGATCACAATTTTTATAAGTGCGAAGGATAGCCTATAGGAGGGCAACACTAGAGGCAGTGAAATCAGTTAAGAAGCTGGTATGATAGTCCAAGCTAGAGATCCCAAACCAAATGAAGTTGCGGGGAGGATAAGGGATGGATAAAAGAGACACAAAACAGATTGATTCAACAGGATATGCTCACCAAGTGCATGAGAGAAGTTAAAAAGAGAGAAGATCCCAGGATGGCACCCAGGATTTGAACTAGCCAAGTGATGGCATCTCTAACTTACATAGAGAAAAGAGACACAATTGAAAGCATGAAAGAAGTTGAACATTTTTGGACATGATATGATTAGGTCATTGCTTATATTCCATTAGTGAGGTTGATTAAAAGATAAGAAATATATATTAGGAATGCAGAAAAAGCGACTGGGTTATAGATATGAATTTGGGAGTCATCAATTTGAAGATGGCAGTGAGGTAGGGTCATGAATAACCTCAAGAGATGATGTGAAGACAGGATGGAACTGAGGACAGATTCCTGGGGATGTCTAACACTGAAGGGGTCATCTGAGGAAGAGGCTGGGAAAGGAATCTGAGAATGGCATGTATAGTTATAGAAAGAAAACTTGGCAAGAGCAGGGTTATTAGATTTCATGTTTGAAACTATTACTTCTGCAAAGGAGACCTAGAACATTCTCATGATTACAGGACATTGGGCAGAATTTCTAGTGATGACTAGCTATTATTCTAACTTTGATCTTTTTGGCTCTTGAGAAAAGTCACAGGAATAAATATAATAATCTGGAAGAAAAAAATGTTATGTATATCATAGTTAGGTCCTGAAAATATTGATGAAGATGGAAATTACAAAGAACTGACCTGATCCTTTCTGTCATTAGACCATAGGCTCCAGGAAGGCAGGAATATGTGTCATTTTGATTCCTGCTATATCCCCAGAGCCTAGCACAGAGTCCCACACATTATAGATACTTAGTAATTTTTGTGGAACAAAAGGAAT
Organism: Pteropus alecto; assembly: GCF_000325575.1. Taxonomy (NCBI): domain Eukaryota; kingdom Metazoa; phylum Chordata; class Mammalia; order Chiroptera; family Pteropodidae; genus Pteropus; species Pteropus alecto. The sequence goes on from NW_006442484.1 coordinate 21,164,182, forward strand.
CACATGACTTCATTGAACAAAAATATGATAATGTAATAGCCAGCGATGGTTCCAGTTAATATCAACTGGAATCTTGGAAACTCGATCTATTTCAGACTAGGACTAGGGCATATGCCATTTTGAGGGTATTGGTTAGTAATTGTTCCCCTCAAATCTCTCTCTCTCATCACATGATATTTATGTTTTCATCATGATTAGGAGAACAGCGCTGATTGTAAAAGAAGCAATATTCATTATTCATATTAAGATTGGCTGTTAAGAGTCCCTGAGTACAATGATGAATGAATGTTGAAAGAGACTGATCTTACCAAGGAAGCCTTGGTCAGGGGATCTGTGACCACCCATCAGTGCTGGAGCCTGTTGGATCAATCACCACCATCTGGGATGGGGTTACAAGTTCTGATTCCTTGATTATCTGGGACTTATAACAGATCTTAGAATATAAAAACTTAATTTTATATCTTCTGTCATGACTCCCACTACTAAGTTAAAGACACTCTATCACTCCTGTCTCCTATCCTATCGACCCACCTCTCTGTCCATCTTTTTTTCCAGATCTAGTATTGACCTCCGTAGTGCTACCTTGAACTGTTTAGTATTAGGTGAAGAAAAAACATCGCCTTGATTACAAAAGCTTGCCCTCCATTATTAAGTGTATAAAGAAATTTGGTTCCCCTGTTTTATGGAGCAGAGACACAAAGAACTTCAAAGTGGAACAGGAAAAAAATAAACCAGACCTCAAGTCACCTGATTTCCAGTCCACTAGACCACACTCTGCTTTCTTGCCAATACCAATACTCAATTGTGTTTCCAGGGACGAAGGAATGGTAAAACAAAGAGTGAGAAAGACAAGCCAACTGTGATGAAGGCACAAGCTTATCACTCAAATTCCCTTTTTTAAAAAAAATTGAACACTAGCAATAATTCCAGGTCTTTAAGTAAAATTACCTAACTAATTAGTAAACTGACATATTGATATAAGGGTTTTTCTTGGTATCTGTCCTATTTCTTTCCTTCCCTCCCTTCCTCCTTCTAACACATTGCTTTCCACCTAAAAAGCACCAGGGAAAGTTTTATTTTTAGAGGTTCTTTTTAAAAGCAAGTCCGCATTTAAAAACGTGTCCACATTCATTAATGCTGTGTGTGTGTGTGTGAAAGCATATATGCACACTTAAAAAGAGTTCATTTTTTAAAAGGCAGTGATGGTTCTGCCTTTTACCACCTTCTTTCTCCTCTTTAAATGGAAAGCACTGAACCCAGATGCCCAACCACGGAAGATATTCTTCCAGAAGCATCTGGCTTCCTGGCAAGCCCTTCAGGCAAGTTGTTCGGGGAGCTTTGCAGTTGTCTCTCGGTCTGTCACGAGTATCAGATACCATGGCCTCTCTGGCTGGCATGTCCAGGCAGCTGCCAAATCCTTTTGATTCACCTTTAATTCTGAGAACTAGTTCTCTCATTTTAATTTCTTACTGGACTTTTTTTTCTCCCCACTGCACATAAGAATTCCAGGATAAGACTAACGTCTCATTGCTGTCTGCCTGACATCTTTCTCTCCAGTTCTCTGTCTTTTGAATCCAAGTGAAATCCTAAGCCATTTAGTCCTACATTGAAATAGGTTACTTTTAATAATATTTCTTCTCCACTTCTTGTCAGCATAGCTCCTTGAAAACTGTGTGGCTGTTCCCTGAAAAGAAAAACAAAACATTCCATCGGAGTAATTTATTCTGGTCTGTACACAAGACATGAAAGTATTCTTGACATTTGTGTATTATTTAGTTAAATCATATTGGCTCCCCGCATCCTTGTCACATCATGAACAAAAGAGCATCATAGGACTGGAAAAGATGAAGCAACACAGCAGCATTTACAAATAGTACCCTCTTCAGGATACTAATTTTTAAAAGTAGCTTCATTTTTTTACCTGTTTATATATATTTT
>NW_006442484.1:21166160-21184381 GCF_000325575.1 Pteropus alecto
CTTCTGAAGGATTCTGTGGGGTTTTTTCATGGATAATTGTGAAGAACACGGAGTCCGATGGTAGCCCACGCACCAGGAAGCTGTGACAAGGTGCTGACAAGTCCGGCAGCAGTACCCAGCATGCAGAGGAGAAAGCAGAAATTAGAGCTGCAGGGTGACATCCAGGAATAGTTAACACAGGGTAGCTGTGCATTTCCGTGTTGGTCTTTTTTTTCCCTCATGCAAGAAAAAATACAGATTATGTATGAGACTTCAGATCTCAAGACTATATTGTGTAAGCTAAGAAAAGACTGGACTTTAGCAGTGGACAGGAGGAAATCTCAGCCGTAAATAATAATTGGTCTGTAGCCAGTGGCAGACAACCCACACTTGACTTTGAAGAGGTACGCAACTAAAACCATGAGGTTGAATAGAATGAGAGCCTCAGGGGGATAAGGAAATGAGTATAGGGGCTGTTTGGATCAAGACATTGGAAAAGTCTCCCTTGAAACCATTTATATAAAAGTAGAGCTCAAATTGAAGATTAGAATCTTTAAGTATTTTATCTCTGCCTCAATAGGGCTATTTTCTCTTACATTGTCCCCTTTCTTTTTTTCTGCCTTTCCTCCCAATATCATCATCATCCTCAAATTTCTCCCCCCATTCCTCACTCTGAGAATTCTCTTCACCTTCAAGGTATTGTCACGTATATCACCCATTGCCAATTTATTCATGATACAAATACATATCAAGAACCTATTGTGATAGACACTGAGCTGGAAATGAGACAATTTTACCAGGTAACAATCATCCCCTAGAACCTGAGAACTGTATTCAATTATATTATCTTATCTACCTCCCTGGGAATGTTCCCTTCACTCTCACTCACTGGGACAGAAAGTCGCAACTTTCTGTCTCTAACCCTTCCTCTTCTCAGGGGGATTTGCAAACCAGCCTGTCCATTATAACCATTTGGTTAGTCCATCCATCCAACTGAGGAAATCCCTGCTCTTCTTTTTTTCCCATTTTCAAAGAGACAAGTAGAACACTTTGGGACAAGTCCATAGCAAGGAGTAGACAAGACATAGTTACTGGTACCTGGGCACTAAAAATACTTTTTTCCTGCTCTCCATGAACTGAAAGTCAACATACCCCTCTTAATAATAGTCTTCCCTTTATCAATTTCATTCGTTCATTCATTCATTCATTCATTGTTCACAGTGTTTAGAATATAAAAAGATGAAAGAAATTACCCCTGCTCTAAAGGGATTTTTATGTAATCGATTTGAGTCTCTGTGCTTAAACATCAAAACAATAAATTTACTCACATAGCGAAAAGACATGCAAAGTGATAATTTGCTGAAATCTGTTTTTTTTCTTTCTGAACACTTTTTTAGTAGCCATTTTACATCCCAGAAAAATTCTACCCTCAAATGTATCTCTTCTCTGAATAGAGCACACCTCTGTCCTCCTGGCTCCTTGCTTACCCATCTTTTTCCATTTTTCTTTCATTGCCAACTACCACTCCAGACCATAAGTGCTTCCCTGGTACTGACCCTTGAGTCATCAGAAAGGGAATCCATTCACTCTCCCAGTGCCACATTTTCTGTTTAGGGTCAGACATTCCCCACAGAGATAGTGAGGCATTTTTTGGGCGGTTTACATGTCCCACTATATTTTTTTAACTAGTAGAAAAGGAGAAATAAAATGCACGCCCTGTTCTCTCTGACCTCACTCTTAATTCACATCACAATGAAAATAACTAATTCCTAGAATGCCAAGCTCTTAAAGTAATTCATGCTTCTCTGGCAATCCCAGAATTTTACCCTTCATCTTCACAGAGGAAGGCCTATTTTATCCACCACTTGCCACATTTTTGCTATTCTCTCTGCTTGTTTCCCCTCTAATGCCCTATAATAGGCTAGGTAGGCCTTGAAGCTGGTGGCCACATAAAGAAACTAAGAAAATGTTCATTGTCCCACTCTAGGAATTTCTGATCCCAAAGCACTTTTATCCAAGAAATGGTAATATAGAAGAAAACAGATATGTAGTCGTATGGGGGGTTGTGGGAGGTAGAGATAGTAGAGGCGGGAGGGAGATGGCCGGAGAGAGACATTTTCTTCATCATGAACGCAGCCACCTGAAAAACACTGGCTAATTAGCAGTCTGTAGCCACACAACACAGCAGTTTAGTACAAGAAGTGAACAATACTTTACCTAATTGAAACTACGGAGCAGGCTTAGGTAGACTGCATGCAATTACACAGATGGGAAGTCAGCCAGGACACTGAGGTTAACAACTCCTTCTCTCACAAAAAGCACCACGGGAACTTTAATGACCACAAGTGGTAAGGGCCATCATCCTGCAGCCCATCCAAAAGGCCTCACCTCTTACAACCCAGAAGAGCTTAATGGTGTCAAATAATTGGCTGGGAAAAGAAAAAAAAACAGCGCCCTCTATCATTGCCATGTAACTAATTCATCCTTCTCTGGAAACAGGCTTTAATGCACTAGAGTGAAGGGGAAATTCAAATGATAGAGGACATCCAGGGGGTCCAGTGGTGGACAATGGGAACTCTAAGGCTTGTCTGCCTGACAGTCCTACAGTTGACACTACTGCCTCCTAAGAATTTCAGAAGGTTCAGCCTCAGGATTTCTCAAACTTTAATGTACTTACAAATCAAATTGCCTAGGGATCTTGTTAAAAATTAGATTCTGATTCAGGAGGTCTTGGATGGGGCCTGAGATCCCACATAAAGAACAAACTCTCAGGTGCTGGTGGTCAGGAAACCACACTTTCAGAAGGCAGTTCTTACAGGGAAGAAGGAAGAAGTCCTTTGTGAACCAAGAGAGCAGAGGCTGGGCAAAGAGAAAGAGGACTTTAAAATGAGATTTAACACCCAGAATAATCAAGTTCATTTTCATTTGTCCTAAAAACCAAAGGAAGCAAAAACATAGAGTCCAAAGTAATAAATAATACAAACCACTCCTAAAATCCACTCTTAAAATGGCTTTTTCTATTGGGGGGAGGTGCAGAATTTGGTCCGTGAACATGTTCCATGGATGAGATGCCTACTCTGAACAGTAGTAGTATTTCTCACTCATTGATTAGTGCTGTGGAAGGGAACACACCAGCCCACAGTGGTTTGTGATAACCTCTCAAAAACCAAAACTTTCTATCTTTCAAGATGAGTCAAGAGAAGACAAGATGGTAGAATGCAAACCACTGTCCACGCAAACCAATGGACTGTGAAGGGAGTGATCATCTTTCTTCAAAGTTTTGTAAAATAAAATCTGAGTTGCTGAAAAACATGAAAGAATGGGCCATTCTTAAGTTTATATTATGCAAACGGTTTATTGCTGTGTGCTATGGAGGCTTTTCATATGTAGATACTCGTATTTACATATTTTGTGACTTCATAATGATAGAATTCACTTTAGGTATATGGAAACACACATACACAAATGTACACACACACACTTAAGAAGTATGATCCAATTAATCCTTGGCAAATGCCGTATCACTTTCAACATTCAGACATGCTATAATCTAGATAAGACTGCAGTTTAAATATACATTTATCCTAATATATAGCTTATCAGTATAGCTGCAAAAATACTATTACTTGCCAAAGATATATAAATTTAGGATATCATTCAAAATATATCACTTGAACTGTTCAGCTATCTAAAGCCAGCAGGGCAAAGTAAATACACAAGAAGGAGAAGAATATAAGCATCAATCAATGAATCAACAGTTTCTATCGATGGGGTGTCTATTCTGTGTTCCATAGTACACTGGGGAGAGCTGGGAAGATAAAAGTTCTGCCTTTGCAGAGCTACTAATCTAACAGGGACAAAGCACTTAAGAAAAAAGAGTAGAGACTAATTAACTGTTAAGTAGTAGATGCAAGGAGAAATAGACTAAGATAGCCGAGACCTCTCCAATGAAAGGTGTAGATGAAGTTAAGTTTTGAAGCATGGGTGGGGTTTGTGAAGCACAGGGATGTTCTCTGGGTTGGCTTGAGAAACACTAAAGGAAGCCAGGATGTGGCTGTGAGCAGCCTATGCTGTCATGGCAAAGGGTGAGAGACCCAAGTACAAGGAGGAGCCTAGTTACAGGTGGGGCTTGGCAGAAAAGTTGGAATCTCATGTCTCAGACCACAGAGAACCAAGACAGGTTATTGAGCAGTTGACGAATATAAGTTTTGCTTTTGTTTTTGTTCTAAGTATTTCAATTTATCGCACAGTCATATGTAAAATGGATTTGGGGATGGAGGAACTAAAGAAGGAGGCTGGAACAAAACTGGAAACATCAGTTATTGCAACATAATTAGAGAGCAATTATTTCTGTGTTGGCTGTGGAGCTCAGTGAGAAGGGAAGGATTCCTAGAGAGATTTTCAAGGAATCCAAGAGGATTTGCTTATAGGTTTGATATTATGGATGCATCACTGGAAAGAGTCCGAAACAATGCCAGGGTGTCCAATTGGTAGAGTAAATAGAGTAGAGATGTCAGTAATATAAGCTAAGTCAACTATGGACTTTGAGTACCAACGTTGTTCCAGGCACTGTTCTAGGAACTTATGATATACATTGGTAAACTGAACAGAAATCTCCTTTGCCCCCATGGAGTTTACATAATTAACATAGTACAAATAATATAAACAAGTCCATCCAATAAACATAATAAACAAGGAAATTCTACAGTATAGTAGAAAGTGATGGCGGCTAAGGAACTAGAAAAAATGGAGCAGATTACGGCAATTAAGAGTGCTATGGTTTGCAGCAATAAATCAGGTCATTGGAGAAGCAGATGAGATCTGAGAAAAGACATAAGGGAGGGAATTCATGAAGTAGGTACCTGAAGTCAAAGCACACTTGGCAAAGATAACATCTAGAGTCTTGGGGTCTTGGAGCTATAGCTAAACAAGGAGGCTAGTGTGGTTGAAGTCAAATGAGCATGGGGAGAGAAGAAGGAGAGTCACATCGTTCACAAAACCAGATCACATACGGCCTTGTGGGGGTCAGGGACATGGTAAGGAATTCATCCTTTGCTCTCAGATAAAAAAGAAAGGAGCTAGTTGTAGAGTTTGGAGCAGAATCACTATATTGAGAATACATTCCAGGAGAATAGGAAAACCAGCTGGAGAACTATTTAAATTATCTAGTTATCAATCTAATTAGAGTTATTTCTAAGTAGAAAGTGCCTCTTGTATTTGTCTCATAGGTTGAGAGAGTATGAAGAACTGAATTTCAGCGCCAGCTTGGGTATAAACTGCCCAAATGTAGTGTGTGTGTGTGTGTGTGTAAGAGAGAAAGAGAGAAGAACATATACAGTTATTAGAATTTGAAACAACTGAAAACTCAAGTGGAGAGTCCAGCCCAGACACTTGATCTTTTACTGAATCCAAGAAAGAAAGTGAAGAAAGCACTCGATTCAGAACCAGGCAACATGTTCGTGTCCTAAGTTGATGACTCCTAAATTGTGTCACCTTGGATAACACAGCTTCTCAGAGCATCAGTTTCTTCTTCTGTGTTAAAGGAAATTACAATACCTATACCTCAAAGGACATATGTAAATAAAATTCCATTGTAAACTGTAAAGCACAAAAGAGATGAAGGCCCCTTCCCCCAAGCTCCTACTGCAATCATAGACAGCTCTATTTAGCCCGTTGTAAAATTGTAATTAATCCTTTCCTTGTACATAGTAGAATTACATACTGTAATTCCTTGAAGACAGGAATCATTTCTTCTTGGATTTCGTAGTGCCCCATGTTATTAGCACAGGCTAGTGCAATAGGAGGTATTTAACAAATCGTTTTAGCAAGTAGTCAAGTGAAAGTATGATGCTAAAGGAGGAAATATAGACTTGAGAATCTGCTTCTTAGAGGAACTATTTCAAATCATGAAAGTAGATGCATTCACGAAGGGAGTTCAGAGCCTAAAGAGAGAGGATAGAGTTAAACACCACTTCAGGGGCAAACACAGTAAGAATCATTAACCAGCAAAGAAAAGAAATGTAGAAAGCCAACAGATAATTCATAATCATCAACATTATAAAAACCTAAAGAATATCATCAAATAGTATGACTCGATAAATAACTTCCACTCCAAAACGATCCAAACAAATTTCAATTAGCTGTCATTTCACCAGTTAGAAATCTCTAATAAGCACCCATTTATCTAATAACCACTCTCTAGCACAGAGATAACTCAAGTTTCTAATGAGAACTTCAAGATTCAGAAGTTCCTTGTGAATTATCAAAGGATGATAATGTTGTGTCCGTTGTAATTTTAATATTAATTGTCCTGTTTGATTACTGCTAATCCACACATAATAATATAATGTAAGTGTTTTTCACCAGAACCTTATACTCCCCAGGCCTTGTGAGTAAAAGAAGTTTACTGGGAATGAAGGAAAATTGCACATTAAAAAAAACCATTTTCCCAGTCTGTTTCTTAAATGCATAACAAGGCCATCTTGCAGCATACCTAGCCAATAATCTCCACTCTTCTCCAGAGCCTGGTTTTTTTGTGTCTTTTTAACTGACATTTTGGAATTCACCTGAAAACACCAACAATTTGCCAAGACAAAACTTGGCCTGTGGAGAAGACACCATATTCAGCTCCAATCTGGAGAAAACAATGTACTCATTTTTTTTCCATTATGATCTTAACATTTATTTTAATTATTATCACAATTTGAGGATTGTAACTTAGTCCTAGGAAAACTGGCCTCTAGGCAATAAAGAGTTAAGACCAGAAAGTTTACTCCCTGTGCCCTTATTTCAATCCCTTCTTCCCTATGGTACCACAAAATGAATAATGCCTTAGACATAATTTTTGCAATGCTAATATTTGAACAGTAAAAGATACCTTAAGACCTTCATCAAGATTTTTTAAGGCCTCATTTAATGTCAGTGTCAAGGTTCTGTGAGGAATAATTAATATAACAAAACAAGGTCTATGTGCTCATCGATTGCCAGGGGATTTATGCAGGTAACTCATTAATGCCACTGAGAGTTCTGCATGTAAATCCCAAAGCCTCGATAGGGAAATGGGACCCAATGATTTTTCCCCTATAAAAAACACAAACAATGACAAGTATAAAAGCAGATAACCTGAATATCTATACAAATGGCTATATGGCTTGTAAAAGTTTTCCATTTACATCCTGTCACCTCTTCTTCTCACATGTATAAAAGATGGGCAATTATTTCAACAAACCTACCCATATAAATCAACGCAGTTTTGCTGTGGGAAGACTGTGTGTTTAAGGCATTTAATATTTCAGCATCGCCAGATTATCACTGGGATCTATTTCTCTTTGTGGTCAAGTGCATGATTAGCACTGTGACAGGATATTGGCCATTTTCGTATGAAGATCTGCAAATCCTAGTAAACAAATACCAGTTGGAAAAATTAAGAACAAGGCTGTGGACTGGAATGCACCCTACTTGTAATGGGAACAAAAAGCTGGCAATCAAATCTAAAGAAAAAGCTAAATCACAGCAGAATGACCTACTTTAAGGCATTTGCCAAAGAGGCAGTGTTTTTAGACAGCTCTTCTGAAGTAGCGTCTTTCTGTCTATGCCATCTGCAGATTTATTACTGCCTGAAAAAAACAACCAAAAAAAAAAAAAAAAAGCTTTATTTGAATGATGCTAAGAGCCTGGTCTATAGGAAAGATTCCAGTATTGTGGGCACCACACCCACACCTACTGATGTGGTCCAAGGTTTTGCTTTAGAGGCACCTAATTAAGAAACCCTGACTCATTTACATGGAGACGTTTGATCTAAATTACACTCCAAACCGCACCAAATTGGGAGCATCTGTGAATGTGAAATGTTTGTTCCCTGTGACGGCTAGAACAGGGCCAGCTCTGGACGGCACATGTTCAAGTGACGAAAAATATTTCACATGTAACGTACTTCTGAGACCCACTTTTCCACTAATAATTCATAGTGATCCTAACCAGTATCTGTACTTCTACAATTATTTCAGGCTGTGAAAAATTATGTCACTTTTTTTTCTACAGCTAGAAAGAGGTAGAAGACCACCTACTTTGTTTGTTGTCATTGATAAAAGCCCATAGGTGCAGCCAATAGCAAAAAGGAAAAGGTGGATAGTATAGTGGCTAGTGTAGTGGCTGGTCATTTTATTTATATATATATATACTCTCTCTATATAAAACTATTCTCTCTCTCGTGTGTGTGTGTGTGTGTGTGTGTGGACACACACACACACACACACACAAGAATGACTCTTTCTCATTACTGCCTTAACTTCTCCAGTTTTCTACTTGGCTTGCTGGTTCTCAGCAAAGCTTTGCCTCCCAGTTCCTCTGAAGCTGTTATTTGTGTCCAGAAGACAGCTTATAAAAGTAAGAATATTGAATAATTAAAAATTACATTATATGCAATTTGAGGGCATTTAGATACAGTTCATCTCATTTCTATCAGGTAAAATGTCTAAGAAAGTAAAAGTAAAAAAAAAAATAACATTTCTGATGTATGTGCGAACAGTAGTACTCAGCACATAATTTTCATGAAAGAGTTGTATTTTAAGGACAGGAAATAGTGTTTTATAATTATAGTTAACCCCTCACTTTGGCACCTGATGGCCATTTTACCTTCTCTGGTCGTACATCACCTATGTTTCAGTGGGAGTCCAAGGAACAAGAAAGAAACTTTCAAAAATAATTTCAGATTCTTTTGTCTAAGAAAGATATTAATGCATTGATCTGATGTACTGTTTTTTGCAGTAGCTAGAATGAGATTTGAATGTATTAATATTTGCAGCAGTGGAGCCCAGGGAGCCCAGTTAATAACTTATGCATGGATACATAGATAGACTTCAGACAGAGAGGTAAGGTTTTCAGCTCTCGTATTGGTAATACTTAGAGAGATCGAATGAAAGGGCCGTTCTCCCTGCGTCTTTGTTGTGGGCACGCATTGTGACAGTACGGAGCCAGAGTTCTTCTGGTTGTCTACACAGCCTGGATTCAATAAGCTGTTATATATGCATATTATGACAATGTGGTCAAGGAAACCAGATTTTTTTACTCTACCTTCAAGAGCCTATGTAGCCTGAATCTGGTGCTTATTTTTCTTGTCCCCATTCAATATGTTAACATATTCATAATTTAATACAGGTTGGGTTCATTTTATAATTAAAGTTATGAAATTAGTTGGGAAAGCCCTTAAACTATACTCTATAAAAAATATTTATGTTTTTTTCTATATTGTATTGTATGGTTCAGTGTGGATCCTATATCTGGATAATCCCAGATTATATTAGTTTGCTGCAGCTGCCATATCAAAAATACCACAGACTGGGTGACTTGAACAAACGAAGCTTATTTTTTCCTGCTTCTGGAGGCTAAAAGTCTAAGATCAAGGTGTCGGCAGGTTTGGCTTCCTCTGAGGCCTCTCTCCTAGGTTCACCCTCTCACTATGTCCTCAAGTGGTCTTTTCCTCTGCACACATGCATCCCTGGTGTCTCTCTGTCCCAATTTCTTCTTCTTATAAAGATATCAATCATATTAGATAAGGGTTCATCCTAACAGTCTCATTTTCACTTAATTACCAAAGGCCTTAACTCCAAATATAGTCACTTTCTGAGGTGCTGAGGCTTTGGGCCTAAACACAGGAATTAATGGGGGAGGACATAATTCAGCCCGTAACACAGAACCAAGGGTAAAGACGTACCCATGCTGCTGACATGACCCCTGTGCCAAAAGTGCATATATCTGAGACCAAAACTATTACTAAAGTTAATATCTAAAAATCTGTTGTACTTTTCCAGTATGATTTTCAGTCACTTCCTTCTCCGTCATTAAGAAACAATGATGACCTTCTAAGGTACAAGGGAACACGCAGAAGCGTGACTCTTCTCATACTTCTTGCTAGACTGGAAGGAAGCAGTTACCAAGTACAGTAAGTGTTACCACAGTACCCGCCTGAGCTCCACCCTGCCTTCAGGGACCCCAGTCTACGGACCTAAGTGCCTCCCTCTCCATTACTGCCGCCCTCCATTAGGAACAGATAATGCAAGAGATATCACTTTCACAATAAAACATTGCACTTACACCACACCTTTCAACTCAGCATTTCGAAATGCTTTAAAAATCATTATTATTTTTATTATTTATTTGTGGAATCCCAGCAGTCTACTCAGCACTGGGAAGTGCAGTCAAAGCCACAGAGCTATGGTCTCAGATTTGCAAACTTAAACCAATGCTCAAGTTTCCCTCTTGATGTGCCAGTAAAAAATCTGACTGAAAGTGGCTGTTTATATGTGCATACATATGTAGAGAAAAAGTGGGGGGAAAAACTTATCTGAATTACCCTGCTGCTTACGTAGCTGAAGAAATTTGGAAACGATCCATTGGATAGTATTGTTCCAATAAACTTAGAACCAAACCAAGAAAAAAGCAAGAAAGCAAATACACAGTTTGGGACTTAAAATTTAGAAAATGAAAATGAATCGCCCTAATCAAGGGCAACTACAATACACTTTTAAAAGGGTTATTAAGCAATGCAGGAAATAGAAATCAATCATGTTCTGCATATTGTTCAATGGTCATTATTTCCTGGGTCAGATCTGCTTGACATTCAATTTAATACAGCCTTTCATCAAGATGAAAGGCCCTGGAGAAACTCTGACTGGCCACTCACATTTCCTAACAGGTCCGTTGCCTGGTCCACCTCATTTTTGTTTTCTGACTTTTTATCATCATTGAATATTTTGTCTTCTTCTACTGAAACAACTCTACTGCTTTACAAGACTTCCGAGGTGGTAAATATATGTTGTCAATTCCTGTAATGCTAGAACCTGGTCCAGTCACCGCCTGGTACATAGTAGGTGCTCAATAAATGTTTGTGAAATGAATGGATAACAGCTTTTCATAGTCTTCTGCAAGACAGTCAAAAAGCGCATTTGGCACATCCTGCTCCTTCAAAGAAATTATAAGTTAAGACAGATCACAAAAGAGCAGATATAGTTCAGATGCAGATTAAAAATCTAATGAAATGATTTAGATTGCTTTAAATCAAAGTGACCAAAAGCATTTGTAGAAAGTATACGATGAAAGTTATTTTGACTACTCTTGAATTTAGCCAGGGAAGGTTTTCTGGAAGAAGTATGAGTTCATAACTTTTTGTTATTGTGGGAGGGAGAAATTATAAGTGGTCTAGAACATGGAGTGAAACCATGGAGGAGCAGTGAAGATAGAAATGCGATGGTAGAAATAGAGATTAATAATTGGACTTAAAAGATCAGAGGAGTCAAGAGAGTCAGAGAGGTAGAAGAAAGATTATATGGAGTGTTTTAATGAAAGGCTTTCAAAGCAAATAAAGACCACCAGGTACCGAGAGTACTTTAAGGATATTTTTAGTGTCACAGGAACATCATTATTAACATGACAGGGGGTATACTAAAGAAGGAATTCAGGAAATAAGAGCTGCCACAATACAGCCAAAGGCAGGAAGATGTTTCTTCAGTCCCCTGTGTTTGGTGTCAGCCACCACTCTTGACAGTTCTACATTATCCCCAGAGCTGAGAGCTTAGAAAGGGCCTAAACACACACTATAATCATGTGCCTTTCTCAGTCTACATGGAGAGTAAATCACAAAATGGCATTTTGTGTGCTTAGAGAAAAGAATGCAATATTTCTTTCTTTTTCACCATCTCAAATTGGTAATGTGGAAAGACCATATGCCCTTCTGTATTGGGCTGTTTTGAGGCTTAAATATCCTGTGCCCTTCAGAGGAAGAATGCTGCAAAGCAGAGGAGAATACGGGGGGTCTTCTGAAAATGAGTGAACTAAGCCACTGAGAAGTTGCTGGCCTCATCTTGAAACCTGCCAAATAACAGCAGCTCAAAAGTCAAAAGTGTTCAACTACTCTAAATTAAAACAACTACAAAAAAATTTTCAAATTACATGGCTTGGTTCAAGCTGCTTTATTATATTTTGTATTTAGATTTCACACATTTATATCTCAAAGTGAGATGTCTCTTTAAAAATATAATGTTGAGTTTAAAATCAGGAAGTAGTAAAGTGGCTTCACAGAGAGACACATATGGAAGGTTTTTGTTTAGGGGGCGGGAAGGAGTTGGTTTTGTTTTTAGTTCTGTGGAATTTCAGTCCAATCAACACCTAGGCCACTCCTTTAAAAAAAAAAAAAGAAGAAGAAGAAGAGGAGAAGGAGGAGGAGAAGCAAAAGAAGAAGAAGGAGGAGAAATATTTTTTTCTTTTTCTATTTTTCTTTTTTTTTAATGATTCTTTGTGCAGAGAGTTTCTTGCAGACATCTGAGAATTTAACCAGAGACATCCAAAAGTCAAGTAGAGGTACAGCTATAATAGTGAGCATCTGACATTTGTTCTCATTTTCAAGAGGGAAATGAGGTGTCAGTACCAGAAGGGAAGCTGTCCAATCCTCTCAATTCAAAGATGAGCAAACCTGGGACTTTCCCAGGTCATCTAGCTAGTTTACAGGTTCTATCGCCCAAGTTTACTTTAGTGGTGGAAAGAAAATAGAAATAAGCTCCCTTGAAGGGATTTGAGATCCAAGTGACTAATTATCCTAGGTGGTTAGGTACTGTTAAAGTTCTTAGATTTTCAGTTTCCAGTGGGAGTAATTTCATCACAAACTTCCCTTTTCTATAAAATTGTCAGTACTTCTTCACTGTCTTAGCCCTACCTGGTACTTTAACCATTACTTCCATATATAAATACGTCACTACACCAGATGAATGAATTTTCTTAATCAACTCCCTTCGTGTCTCATGCATCTCCATCTGGAAGGCTTGGCCCACACTCTCCTTTTCCTATTCAGGTTCCTCTCTCCGCTCTCTGCTCATCCCAGATTCTACCATTTCTTCAAAGGATCTGGTTCAATGTCCAGCTCCTTTAACAGGTACTTGATCAGAGATCTGACCCTATTTGCAGAGACCTTCACTACTCTCCACTCATAGCCTTTCTTATGAATAGCAATATAGGTGAATTTGACACATACAAAATAGTGAATATAGGACAAAGGCTATGCTTAATCTTATTTTGATTCTTGCAAAACACCTACCATGAATAGACATGATATACTGAGCATTAACCAAGTATCCTATACTTTGCCGAATATTTAAAATAATTAGCATTTTAAATTCAGCAACCATGTAAAATAGATATTATCCTCAATTTATGTAGCCAAAATCTAACATTGAGAGAGACCACATTATTTTCCCAGACCGCTCATCTAAAAAGTGGTGAGGCTAGTATTTAAATGTAGGTCTGTATGACTCTAAAGGCCTTATGCCTAACTTCTGCACAAAACTGCCTCCTTTCTCAGAGTAATCTGCACATAAATGTCACTAAGTATTTGTGAATTTGATGAATGGATAAATAAGTTAATATGGAACGTGTTCCCTGCAACAATCTGACTTCCAAAAGGGAAAATACTAAGAAATTTGGGATCTTGCTGCCTTTGAACGGATGTGGTCACATAGTACAGGAGAAGCAGAAAGTTTCTCAAAAGTTAACAATATAGTCGATCACTGGCAGCCTATCTGGAAGTGATATGACTCACAGGGAATGAAGCAAGCCTTGAGTCAATCTTGGCAAGCGTTTGGAACTTTAGAGCATGCATCTTGAATATTCTACTCACTTCATCCCCTGATTTCCCTTTGCCCTTATTTTCTTACTCATTTTAAATGCATTTTAACCTTTTATATTAAATGCATTTTATATACAGGAAATGCTTTTATTTAAAAGACGAAAGTGTAAATCAGTTTAATATGTAATAAAGTTAATTAAGAAAATAAAACTGGTGCTCCAATATACAGAACAAGTTCAATAATGTTTACTGAAAAGAAACAAATAGATGACTCATGGCCTCGCATATCGTTTCAGCAAAGCATAAGACTGTAATTATGAAGTTGTGTTTCAGGGAAGATCTGAAATATGTGGAGTTCTAGAAAGGTATTTAAAGATACAGCTTGTCAGTATTAAAATCAGTAGAGTTTAAAGGCCAACGGAAGAGAAGTGGGACTTTCATAGAATAAAAAAAAAACTTTTTCCACTGAGCACTACAAATATCTCTAAGCTTGAAAATGATTTTATCCTCAAATATCATAAGGTTTACAAACTAATATTTTAAAACACAGAAGTGAGGGTTGACTAAGACCGAAAGAAAAGGTTTTCTTTAAGTTTCTAGGTAAATTAACATCCAGACAAAAAAGAGAAGCTCATTTTATTGCATATTCTGAGGCCACCAGATGGCATTTCTCTCTGTTGCCATCACCAGCCTTCAGTTGTGTTTCCCAATGGTACGAGAAGCTGAGAACTACTGACGTTCTGCAGTCGTATCACATGAATATCTCAGTTTTAATAAAGAAAGCCCTTGTCCAGGTTTTTCCACTTGTGAGGAGCAGTGATGTTGAGGCAATTCTCAGTTCGTGGGAACCAATGTAATTCTGTGAATGAACCATAAAAAGGAAATCAGGGAAAGGGAGAGAGTATTTCTTACTAAATTGTCATTGCCCTCTGCTCAGTCAGTGGGTGTCTTTGTCTACGACAAATTCTCAAAGACCTCTTAAGAATCAGAGTCAAGCCCTTTTTAGGAGTGTTGAAAGGATGGGTATCTAATTTGTTTTAACTGCAGGCATGTGTGTGACCAAATAAAGCAGATCCCCAAAGAGTCTTTTTCCAGATGTATGTATGACATTTGTACTTTATTTGAGCCCATTTGCGGGAGTGAAGGCCCTTCGAAAGTAATATAATCTGTATAGATTGAGAGTTTGATACTCAAGATCCTAGATTTCAATTCCCAGTTACATCAATGAACTGTAACTTCAGCTACTGATTTCAACTCTAAGGAAGAAAAATAAAAACTGCCGGAATTTTATTTTTCAGAAAATATCATGGCAAGTTCAGCAAAACTATTTCCCAACTCATGTGTTATAATATAAGCTATCATAAATTTTCAGTCAGAAACTGTAGATTTATTCAGAGGCTAGAAGAATTCATTTCCATTTTTTCATTTGCTCAGTCTATGGAATTATGAAGCAAGAATTTTATTTCCTCTCTGTTAAAGGGTGTTGACTCCTATCTATTAAAATGGAAAGGGTCTTAGTCTTGAGACAGGCTTGGAGGAGTATACAGGATTTCTGAGACTGAATTTCCAGAAGTCTTTAAAGTCTTTAACAGGCATCATAGAAGTCCAAACTATAATTATAACATAATTATAATATGATATAGTTTTCTTAAAAAATTCCCTGCTCTAAATTTATTTTTACAAAAAAGTTAAATATAACCTAACAAAGCTAGCAAATTCGAATAAGTATTCATTCTAAATTGAATTTGCTTTTAAGTTGCCTATCCTCATTCATGTTAACATTTGATTCATGAGCTTTATCATTTTGTAAAGGGTCCAGCCTAACTAGTCTCGGATGCAAGGGTAGTGCTTACCTTCGTTTAGATGTGCATGAACACTAAATTCCACTTAAAACAATCACAGTCCTTTTCTCCTCAGAGATAGCCGGGAGCGGCAGCAAAGGGTGAAGGAGATCCATCATGAAATGTCCAGTATCAGTGTGTTCTCCCAATGTGTTTACTGACCTTCAGCATGCAGCCCCACTCCTGACCCTCATGAGATGGAGCCTAAGGGGGAAATGGCACTGAGTAACCAATTCCTATGTCCTGTTGTTCTGTGGTCTCAATTAAGTGCTAATTAATTACCACTGGCATCTTTGCCAGTGCTTGTCAAATTGCATTTAGGAGTATCTTTTCAGTGTTTAAATATCAGTAGTTCAAAATCCACAGCTAAAAATCCCATGTGTTACTGTATCCTTTTTTTCCCTTTTCAAAACTGTATTTTAAAATTCAACAAATATATCTATAACCACTGCAGGTAGCTTTCAAACACAACAAACAGGAATTGGTATTGTCAATTTTGATTAATAGTACTTCATTAATAAACATCCTGTTATTCAGTCTCCACCTGCACTTGCTGATGTTGCCTGGAATCAATTAACTCATATAATTTGATTTATTTTACAAAGACGTTTTGGGATATGCTGTGCTAATGATAAAGGTCCTATTTTAGCAGTTTTTGATTGCAAGTTAGATTGTACCTGAATGGATTTCTGCTTCTGCATGGATATGTATATGTGAATGTGTGTTTTGCAAGTGAGGTGGGAGAAAATGCTCCTTGAAAAACTCTTGAATTAAAGAATTCATTTTAAAACATGGCGGGGGGTATTCCTCCTGAATATTCTTACTTTATCTGAAGACCCCTAAAGAAGACAGATTCTGAAATGTTATGTATTCTCTCTCTTAATCAAGCCATTTTACTTAGCAGATTAGTGAGGCTGCCTGTAAATCAAAGAACAAAATAACATTACTAAGCGACAAAGTTAAAACACCAGCTAGGGCTGAGATATTAGAGCTAAATATTAGATTCAGCTTCGTGCAGCATAATTTTGTTTTGCTTTGACTTCTTTTAGATATAATTTCTTTTTCTCTCCTAAATTTTTACAAGCCATAGTTTCCAGATCAACCCATTTGATCCCAATTATGCGCTTTATGAAAACATTTCTTAGATTCTGTAGGTACTTAAGAAACACTAAGTTTGGTGCAAGTGACAAAAGCCCAGATCAAACTGTTAGGGAGAAAAAAAAGAATTCATTGGATTACTTAACTGAAAGTCCAATAATTAATGTGACTTTGGGCATGACTAGACCCAAGTGCTAAAAGATTTGCCAGGAATCTGCCTCTTTCCATCTCTAAACTCTGCTTGTCTCTGGATTAGCTCCTTTTTCACATAAAATCTTTCCTCCTGGCTGCAAGATGGGAGCAGCATGATCATATCGAATCAGCTTAGCATCCTCCAGGGCAGGTAAGCTTCTCTTTTGCTGTGAGAATAGAAAATTCTCAGGTATATTTCTCTTTGACCTGGCTTGGATCCCTTGTTTATTTCATGTTCGTTCCTCATCCATTGACTGGCAGAGAACTGCATGGCTCTCATTGGTTTGACCTGGGACAGAAGCCCACCCCTGGAGTCAGGGACTAGGTCAACTCCACTCAAACCACAGAGGTTGGGCCTTGGGGAGAGGTGGTTTCTCCCAAAAATGGTACCAAAAGAAGAAAAAAGGATGAGTAGAAGGCAAAAAAAAAAATCTACTGGTCTACAACAGTAAATTCTAACTACAATCTCTTACATTCTCAACATAACTATCCTACCTCTGATCATAATAATATTTCAATCAATAAGAGAAGTAAGTGAAGGCTAAGTTACATAGGAGCCCTGGTATCTATAAATAGGGAAGCTTGCCTATCTCTCATTCTCATGTTCTAGAAAATTGACATCAAGGCCTATCAAGCAAAATTGAAGTAATATCCATCTGTGCATGTACTCCTTTATCCAAGTAACACTAATGAACCCTGTGGTGAGATAGGCACTGAACTAGGCACTGGGGCTATGAAAATAAATAATGCAGTTCTGTAAAGAACCTGTATGTGGAAGTAGTATAGTGTACTAATAAGAGATCCAGTTTTAGATTTAAATAAAACTGAATTCTAGTCCTAGTTCTTTTACTTATTAGTTGTGGAAGTGCAGACAACGTTCTCGTTTCTTCTGTGCTTCAGTTTCCATATCTAAAAACAGGTGTATTATAAGAATTAAATGACTAATATAAATGATCTGCTCAGGCAAAGCACATAAGGTAATTGTTCAATAATTAGTAGTTATTACTTGTGTAGCTCAAATGGTATAATGTAAACAGATCGCTTTATACAGTGCCTGGCACATAGTAAATGCTCAGGAAGTGGTAGTTGGCAGTTATTATCATATGAACAAGAATGAAGGACTAATTCTAAAGGAACACAAAATTTAAAAATCCAAGAAATACCTCTTATGGTAGATTTTGAAAAGGCTTTGAGAGTTCACCCAGACCTCCCCACATCTTCAGAGAAAACCCTTTAGTAATTTCAGATATAGTAGAATTTAACTTCTCTTCAAAGAAAGTGTTCCCCAAAGCAACTCTCTTCCCTTTTGCTCTCATATTTCATCAGTTTACATAATATTTAATCAAATTACATAATTACAATAATAAGAACAACTGGCATAAACTTGTTTGAGACCCTCTCCTGGGACTTCCCTCTAGCGGGAACAGATGTGCACAGTTGAGAGTCATTAACTAGCCGCGAACATTCGGTGTGTTGTGGGCACTGGTCAGTATATTTCG
>NW_006442484.1:21184524-21195672 GCF_000325575.1 Pteropus alecto
CAGCAGAGTCAGCCAAGAGAGCTTCTCTGGTATTGCAGCAGTCATCTGCATTTTCCATCTCTTAAATGACCCTTAGCTCTTGAAAATTTGTCTCATATTTGACATATTTACTTGTATTTTTGTAAGCATCTGTCTATAGCCGATATGCTCAAAATTTTATAACCAGAATTGTAAACATGCCTTCTGGAATCACTTTCCTTATTCTATAGTGACAACTATGTATTGGAGAAAAAAAAGCAATGTGAATAGAAAATGGTAGAACATGAAGGATAAACACTTGATGCTGCCCTAAATCCATTTCTAACTCTCATCTTAAATAATAGGTTATATATTCATTTCCAGGAAGGAAAAGATAGAAACTTGTCTCACACATTGAAATAACACTATCAATTGGGTAGAACCCAAAAGAAGATTAGAATATGCTTTCCACATACGCCTGTCCAAATGCATGAAATTAAAGGACTATTCTTTCCATTCTTCATGGTGAGCTCATGAAGTTTTTTGAATCTTATTTGTTTACTGCCTTACAAATCTCAAAATCAGAGTGCCACAAAAATAGGAAGCATTGGCAGCATATGTATTTTTACAAGTGGGGGGTTGAGGAGGTTAATGACTCTGTGTTAAATTTTAGGTAATTAATATTCCTTAAAGGTTGAAATCTAATGAAATTCTATACTCTGCTAAGAAGAGCATTAGAAGTAGCTCAATCTGTGTCTTGGGGAATTTTGTGATCAGAGTGGAAATTTTGTGATCAGAGTAGAAAATAACCTATCATGTAGAAGTGGTCAAATTTAGAAGATACATACTTTTCATTGGTGGTCTCTGAGGTAATTTGAAGAATCCTAAACAATAAAGGCATACTCTAATCTTCAAGTGTATGTTAGAAGATTTGGATTTTTCTCAAGTAATCACTGGCCACCCAGTAGTCACCAGTATTCTACACAATGGCCCACTGGTTAAAGATGACGCGAACCAGATCAATTACTTTGATATGTACAACCTCCAGACCTCTGTTTGAATGTCACAAAGATTGACTGATTTCACTATTTATGTGAAATATGTCTTCTGTAGTCATTATAATTTCAAACATTTTCATGTAGATAACAATTTAAAGTTTAATAATTATTTTTGGTGAGAAAAAGATTTATGAGCCATGACATTCCTTTTAGTTTGTTTTTCTTAATTCATGAATTGAAATAGTTACACAATCCAAATTGCATGTTCTGCTCTGTAAAGAACTTATATTAACAACCATTTTACAGACTGGAAAATCCTTACATGAGTTTAAGTGCCAAGAAAAGTATACTGGATGGTCCCATTCCTAGGTACAACTCTTCACCCCTGGTCCAAACATTTGCATAATAAAATATAGCCCAGTCTACTTATTAGGAGAAAAAGGAATTGGTACATACTCATGGAAACCATTGAATAAGGCACACAGAAAAGAGAAGCTGGAACCAGATTATGAAAGGACTAGAAAGTCCTAGTGAAGACAACAGAAAGCCACTGATGGTTTATAAGCCAAGAAGACTGACCCACATAACGAGACTGAAAGAGCTCAACTGCATGCAGACTCTATCTTGGAAAGCTCTATGACCTGTTTTGGGGGACAGGCCATGATAGTAGTTCAGGTATACTTTGGAAAGCAGAAAAAGACAACAGCCTTAGCAGAAGAAGCTGGCAAAAAATAGGTAAGTGAGTCATGCTCCCCAGCAGTCAGAGCTGGGTTCTGGTCCTTAAGGGGAAATGAAAGGCAGAACCAAAAATCAAAACCACAAGCAGAAAGGTCACTCGGGAAAACCGGGCACATACACCTCGGTCCTGCTGCATCCTGGAATCAATGAGCTGGCAGGATCCACAGGCTCTTAAGAAGAAACTTAGGGGTACAGCTGAGGCAGACAAGAAGTGGCACTAGGAATCCTTAGGAAATATCTTTCATTTGTTTGCATCGTCATTACTATTGAAATTGAAATTAAATTAGTTCAAACCTGCAATCCTTATACGATTAGAAACCTAGTGCCTCTCAGGTTATTGGAAAGGATTTACATTTCATCTAGTTGTTTCTGGCCTGATTTCATGTTTCAACTAAACTCAGCACTCAGGCATGCCTCATTGCTTGCCAGTGTTCCCTTATCTGGACAACTCCTTTGCCTTGCTTTCTAGAAGCTAGCTCCGGGACATAGTACTTGGTAGATAGTTACTGAAGATTCATGGAGGATGGAAAGACTACATCATGCCCAGCCTAGCAGATAATTTAAAATTTCAACTTAAATAATAGGCATCTCTATTAACTTCTCAACATGTCACTCTCCCCCAATACTTTTCTTTCATAGTCTTTCTTTTTACACACAACCTTCATAAGTCCATTTCATGTTTTGTACAGAGAATTTGGTCATCTCTTTTTCTGGCTGTGTTCTTAGGATTATCTTTTCACAACCAAAATGGTCCACCAAAATGTTTTGCTAAAAAAGAAAAAAAGATGATTTTTCTCCCGTAAGAGGAATTCTGCTGCCAGCTATTAAAATAAGTTTTTTTTCCCCTAGCGTGCATGAATTTATAAGTTGAGAATAATTATACATCTTTGTAAGTTAGGTATGGATTCATATATCTAAACTGAACTGTAGATAGTCTGGTGCTCTACCCTGTATTGTGCTGACCCTATCACTGACTGACAGCATATTAGGAACAACGGTCATGTCAAAATCTTCCTCTTGACTTTCCTCTCAACAATTTATAGATCCAATGCTATTTAGATAGGTAGAGAGGTAATCTCACTAGTGAAGCAATTCCCTTGGGCCATTTACATGCAAGATATTTATTTCCTCAATTGGAAAATACTCTGGGAGGATTTCACTGAGAACTCAGTAAAGGAATTCCTGAAATTGCAGTATTGAAACTAGTAAAAGAGCTCTGCTATAAGTAGCAATATTCTCACCAGGCTGTTGATACCAACTGAGAAATTTACATCTTGATACTGTGTCTGATAGTGGTGATAACAAGTGCAGTGTCAGTGATCTTCCAGGTCTGTCGATTGATCTTGTTCCAGGTAAAGGAGGGGCAGTTTACTATCTTATTGCAAAATAAATGCAGGCCCCCAAACTGCCAGTAGCTCAGCATGAGCCATTTAACATCTAAAAAATAATGAAATTCTCTTGGGAAATGATGAACTCAGGGTCCTTTCTGTTTCCAGTTTGAGGACCATATTTATATGCTTGAGAGTTGATTTAAAGTGCCTCCTGTTATTCAAATGCTTAAATCATTCTACCTAATTTGGCGGGGAAGGGGAATATTGACGTTGTGGATAATTGAGAGGGGGTAAAAAACAGGCAAGGATCTAGCAGCTATACTCAATGTACTGTATTGTTGTAAAACTACTTCAACACTCTGTCACTCATTACCCTCCTCTGTATTTGTCCCACCCCAAATCACTGAACTGAACAATGACTGAAATTTAAAAGACCAAGGCAACTCACCAGCATTAAGTGTTAGTGGCCTCTTGGCAAACATGGTGAAAACATCACCTTGGCAGGTGACACACACTTTGGCCTTGGCTAGAGGCTCGGTGAACAATATTAATAAAGATTAATTAGATAGCTTTTGTTGAAATATTTCCAAAGTGACAAGCAAACTAAAGCCAACCTAGAGAAAATATTTAAAAATCTCCCACTGAGCATGCTCAGAGAGAACATTTTAACTTCTTTTATTTTTAAAGTGCTCAACCATGTTCTTCAAAAACTTGGCTTGATCTGCTTGATTCAGTGATAACTGAAGTTATGCCAACTTTGATGTTTTTAGCTTCAGCTGTTTTAGAGCTATATGTGATCCCCCCCAAAAGGTTGGAATGAATTTTTTTTCTGAGTGAAGAAGGAAGCATATGTTTTAAACGCTCATGTGCCTTTTTTGAAAAGGATGAATTAACATCCTATAATATTTTACCTTTGGGCTTAAAATAAAGAGTTCAGTTTAAAAGTCAAGGAGACATTTTCAGAAATTAAAATGGAGACTGGCCTTCAGGATTAAGTCCATGGATTTTGTCTGTGTTACCAAGTACGTTTTGTGACTTGCACATCTGCTGCTATTGTTTTTAAAATGGCAGGAGAGACAAGGCAGTTTAGAGACTTGAGCAAGATGGACCACACACAAACCTAATTTCAGAATGTCAAAGGACAATAGAATAATATGCAAAAACACTGGAGCATCTTAAGTACATTCTTTTCTAACCAGATAAATGGCAAGAAGACTGGGAAATAAAAATGAATTCAGAAAGCTCTAATCCACCTGACAGTCTAATTTTACTTTTTTATTTATAGAAACAAGAAAGGAGGAATAAGGAATAAACAGTGAGAGGTTAGAGGCTGAGTGGTAGCAAATATAACTGATCCCATTGAAGGAGAACATACTTAAAGGAGAGGACTGTCAGCCTGGCTTCCGATTGCTGTGTCTACATTCTTTTCTATTGTTGACCATGTCAAGGCTTCCCTCAGGTTTCCCTTGGCATCAACTAGTCATTGAATCTCCTTAGGACACAGCAGAGATGGCAAGGAAAGGAAATCAGGTTAATGATTGCTAATACAATTATTAGCTGGAAAGGTAGACAGCAATCCTAGGAATGCAGGAGAGGTACGTCAGATGGCTCTCTGCAACCCCTGTGGTTGATATAAAACTTACACGGGAAGTGGTTTCTGACCGAGGGCAGATATTCCCCAGGTTACTATAGATGTAAACATTGGATGATATCGATGCTTTTAGATCAGACTTAGGTCATTTTTGCAGATGACTATGTGATGCCAAGTCTACGAGTATCAAGTTAAATTTCACTAAATCGCAACTCTCACCGTATTCTGGTTATGTAGCCTAAACTCTGGAAGAACAGCAAAAGGAAAGAATTGGTAAAGAAATGACAAATGTCTCACTCTCTTATAATGTCAGAAGAACTATGGGCAGAAAAATTAAAACCAGAATGAAGGAAAGGTTTGAAAGAAAATTGAGTCTGTGTTTACAAAAGGATTCCAATTCTGGGTGAACTGTCCAACTCAACCAGTTGCTTTGGAGAAACATGATTAAAGTGATGACTGAGGTGTTTTGTGTCCTAGCCTCAGTTTCCTTTATTCCCCTCTGAATCCAGTAACAGCCAATCAGAAAGGAACCTGGCCTGGAGGCTTGTCAGTGATAATAATTGAAAACATCTGTCCACGTAGCAAGTGTGGGAAGCCAAGGCAGCTCCCTGACAGAAGGAGTTCTCAGACAGCAAAGCCATAACCACGACTGTGCTCATATTCTCCTTCACAGATTTTTCTCCCTGCCAGCTTTCTTTATTCTCCTGCCAGGAAAGCAAGGGGCCTGGGGTTCCCACCAGGGCTGGGGTTAAGTGAGCTAGGGGAAGGAGGGGGGACAGGCTGCCTCAGAACTCTGGGTATAGAAACATGGGCTATCTCATTGGGAGCTAAAGAGACCCAGGACTGAAGGGAAAGAATAACAAACAGAGAAACCAGTGAGATATGAAAAGGACAGAGGGATAACAATATAAGAGTTCAGATTACGCACTCAGATTACTTGGCTTTAAATCTTGGCATAACCATTTCTTTGTGAAACTAGACAACCACCCTTGCCTCAAGCTTCCCATCTTTAAAATAGGAATAATAATAGTACCTAGCTCATAAAGCCATTGTCAGGAAAAATAAGATAATGCACTTGAGTTGCACAAGACAAGGACTGAAGAAATATTAGCTCTTTTATCAGATAGAAGATAACACTGAAGGTTCAGAAAAGTAGAGGCAGAGACCTCTACTGGAGGGCCAGATAGCTTGGCCGTGAGTAGAGATATTCCCGCTGATGGTGGTGTCATGTTAACTTAGGCAGTCGCCATGTTGTTCCTGCAAATATTATTCATGCTTGTCTGTGGCCTTTTAAAAGCTACTTTACCAACCTGTGTTGCTCAGCTGCTTGTGATCTCAGTACTAACTTTTTCTTGTAGCCTTTTTCTGCCCTTGGAGCCATGTTCTGGGCCATACCAGCTTCTGTCTGATCTAGCTGACTTCACCTCACCCTTATGTACCAGTGCCTCACTACTCCCATGCCAGCAGTTTGCCAGATCTTTTAGCCTGGTGTTCAATGTATCAAGGAAATATCTGGTCAGAAGAATGCCAGGAAAACATTATTTCTGCCAACTGAAGAGAAAATTCCAGATTATAGGTTAGAGAAAATTTAAAACAAGGAAAGTTGGAGCAAGGAGAAGAAAAAATAAAGTTCTTAATAGGAAGATTTAGATGTTTTCTCTGACTGAAGAAAAAAAAGGAGAAAAACGAAAAAAAAAAAACTTCATCGAGAATGTAATGAACCAATATGTTTAGAAAGAAAATATAATAAAAGATTATAAAGAACAACATTTAAAAAATACCAAATTATTCAGATGATTTCATTGTTTAAGATATTCTCAGTACATAAATTAACCACCTCTGGAGACTGCATTAACAGTCGCATCATTGCAATTGTATTTATAACTAACTCACAGTTATTTGATGTATGATATTCACTTGGAAGCTAGAAAGAATAAATCCAGCTTGCAAAGAAGCAGATCTTACTTTTTAGGGTGGGGCTCAGGTCCTGAGAAAATCTAGCTGAAACACATGGGTGGCAAGAAATAATACAAAAGAAGAAACTTGGGGAGGCCAACTTTGTATCATTAGTTAAGAACAGTTATGTATTGTATATGTATCCAACATAAACACTTGGCTAAGGATGTTATTCTACTGACAGTGTTTGCCTTTCCTTATGGTCATCAGCTGGTGACTACCGCTACTTGGCTGCGAAGCACTTCATCCATAAAGAAAAGCACCATAAGTAATAATGAGTGTGAGTTTGTATTCATTGCAAAGTAAGAATTCAGATTCAACA
Organism: Pteropus alecto; assembly: GCF_000325575.1. NCBI lineage: Eukaryota > Metazoa > Chordata > Mammalia > Chiroptera > Pteropodidae > Pteropus > Pteropus alecto. Next base: position 21,191,419 of record NW_006442484.1, read on the forward strand.
AGAGTTTTTTTTTATATATTCAATTGAAATGAATCAAATTGTTTAACCTAATTGAGCTTCTATAAATCTCGAGTGTTGTCATATTAGTAAAACTCCTAGATAAGGCATTGCCATGAGGCGCCATGCAAGAGTGCAAATGTATAAACATAAAATAAGTAGAATCTATTGACCTTCTTTTATTCGGCAGCCTTGTTCATCTTCCCTCTCTCTATTATCACTATTTAATAAAATTATCACTTAACAATTGACATTAGATCTTTTGAACAATTGAGAGACTGTATTTTTTTCTAGGACTCTCTCTTCAATTGGCATATACAACTGTGACCTTTTTGATGATTATAAGGTCAACAAAACATGGGAGAAGCGTTAGTAATGTACATCCATTGTGACATGGGTTTTAAAAATACATATTATGAATATTATATAATTGCTTTTAAAAAATAAAGCACTATATATGTTTTAATCTGAAAGGATCACCAATATATATCTCTTCTGCATATATTTTTTTGAATCTGCTTCATATCATTATATTTGAAAATTATATTTCTAAATTTACTATTCATCTACTTTGATATCTTTTTCCCCTATAATTTTCCTTTATTTCCCCTGTACTCATTTAAAGGCTACATGGTTTAAATCCCCCCAGCAGCTTGCCTCTTAAGTTTCCAGATTCTTTCTCATCCCGGAATACCTTGTATTACTTCTATAGATGTATCTTGCTTCCTTTTGAAATTACTTTTCCACCGAATGGCACATTCCTGGCCCATATGCCACCATTCTCCATCCAAATCCCATGTAGACATTATTGGTTGATCATATCACCCTTACACACTGAGGCTTCAACTTTAGGGACCTTCCCCTACAGACCAGACAGCCACATCAGCCAGGTAAAGCAAACCTGTGTGTCATCCCTCTGCCAAGAGTGGGTCTCTTGATCCATCGCCACCATTCTTTTATATGTGTTATGAAAACAAAAATGCAGACTACAGACACACCCTTATGCTTCCAAGAGAACAGGAGGCTCGTGTCTGTTTCCATAAAAATTCCCAGTGTCTGCCTTTTTGTTTCATTCTTGATTTTAATAAATAAATTTATATCTTATTATAAAGATATACAGACATACCTTTTATATGATATATAAAATATGCATAAACATATATCTAAAGTATACACATATATGTAAGATATTACTACAGTCTCCTTACATTTCAGGCTTTCCTTATTTTTCAATTGATAACCATGCTTGCCACGTGTTTCCAAGCTTGTCAATTTTTCTACAAATTATTTCAACTTTGAGGAAGAAAAAAGGGTTAAAACTTTTTTTTAGGTGTTAAATTGTTCAACAATAGGATTTAGAGCACAAGGAAATGAGAATTCTTCTGGCTCAGCTGTCTGATTTTCCAAACGAGGAAGCAGAGCCTGAAGAAGGCTATATGAATCCTGAAAGTCCTACATACAATAAAAAGTGGAGCCAAGAGAGAAAACCCGGCTTTCTTTTTCCTTGTACAAGTTGATCTTCCATCTAGTCACTAAAACTGGCGTACATTGATGAAATTAAAGCTTCCTCACTGAGTCGCCATTTTCTCCAGGTTCCTATGATATTCTGGGTCAGTAGGCCTCACGGATCTCTACACAATTCCATTGGTCAGTGAAACGGATTCTTTCTCATTTGTATTATGTAGACATCACCTGTAAGGAAGCAAGACTGTTCAAAAACAAACCTCATAACTGCTGCATTTTGTTTTTGACACCTGAACCTAAAATAATTTCACACTGCTTCATAAAACCTTTGAAAATGGAGCATCTGAGGATGCTATCTTGCACTTACTGAATTCCCTTTTCAAAGAAAAATACACCTAAATGTTACATTAGATTGTTGTACTTCTGAATTATTTTCTCCAGTCAAGCTCTGTAATTCTTTTTCAAAGAAAATAAAAAGAGAAGGTAGGATAAAGGAGAAAGGGAAGGAGGCATGACATGCAAAAGGACTCAACATCTTTGCTGATGAACTTGGCTCTCCCTCCAGGACTTAAGAAAAATAGCTAAGAAGACTATTTATGGACAGCTTTGTCCTGACTGTAGATAGAAAATATTGGGGAGTACCTCATTTCTGTTCAGTTCACCTCCCTTTTTACTGGAGCAAAAAAGCATCTAGATGAGGAAAATTTTAACCTGCCAGCAACCTATAAAGCAAAAACTATTTGTACTAAGAAAAAACGTATAAAATGCCCAAACTCTACTGCAAACGAAAATAGTAAAACTGAAGGTAACGCACCACCTAAACTCAAAGATTGTGCAATCTAATTGAGAGATAAAGCATATGTGCATGAAATAACTTGGAGATAAAAATAAAACATGTCAACAACAATATAATATAATCTGAGTGTTTAAATGCCAAGAAAGCAAATAACAAAATGATCAGAATACAATTTTTAAAGGCTTTCTAGTAGAGACAGGTTTAAATATGGTTTTGGATATGGTGACTGACATAGACTGCAAAGCAATTCAAATGTGTGTGGCCATAAGGATAGATGAGCAGGGAAACTGACCTCTGTACCATGAATGTATGCAATCTGCTTTCATTATCTTCTTTAATTAATAGATTGTATTTTTCAAAACATATTTAGGGCAGAAAGTACAGAATTCCATATATTCTCTCCCCTAACACACACACACACACACACACACACACACACACACGCACAGACACACACACACACACACACACACACACACACACACACACACACAGTTTCCCCTATTATTAATATCATGCATTAGTGTGGTTCATTTGTTGGCAATTGATGAGCCAATATCAATACATTATTATTAACTGGAGTCCATAGTTTACATTAAGGTTCACTCTTAATGTTGTATATTATATAGATTTTGACTAATGTATAATGACACATATTCCCCATTATAGTATCATATAGAATGGTCTCACTGCTCTAAATATCCTCTGTGCTCTGCCTAGTCATCCCTCCCTCTCCCCTAACTCCTCACTTTTTATTGTCCTCAGAGTTTTGTCTTTTCCAGAATGTCAGGTACTTGGAATCCGACAGTATGCAGCAGACTTTTCATACTGGCCTTTTTCACTTAGCAATATGCATTTAAGTTTCCCCCCATTTTGTCATGGTTTGATAGTGCATTCCTTTAATCACTGAATAATATTCCATTGTTTGTTTATCCACTCACCTATTAAAAGACGTTCATGATCTTTTTTTAATTTTTTTTTTTAAAAAAGGTTTTTAAACTTGTTTTAACTTAAGCTTTTTAACCACTGGCTTGCTTAGATGGGAAACATGGTTCTCAGAGGTACATCTAGGTGACCTATTCTGGACCCCCACAAAATTATGCCTTTTCTTCTTTTATTTTTTTAAGAGTAAAATACCGTAAATTTGATGTTATAAATAATTTGGTGTAGTAAGTTTAGTCTCACTTCTTTAGTTGCAGTGTTGATTATGTCAAAAAACAAAACAAATAAGCAAACAAAAAACAGAACTGATACGGCCTATCTATGACTTTTTCAAAAATAATATCCTAAGCTATTGTTGATTCTCTAAGTGGTACCAAATGTCACCTGGCACACTTGTGTTTTTCTTTCTGACATCAAATAACATTGATAAATGAAGGGCTATAATAATAACAATAATAATAACAACAACAGCAATAATATAGGTTGCCCTGCCATTTGAAGAGAATTTACAATGAAAGTCATTTACTTGATTCCATGGTTATGTATACACATTGATTTTAAAATAGCACACAGGAGGCTTTGCCAGGAAAATTTAAAAGTTCAAGCAGAAGAAAATAATCACAATATCTTTCAGTCATTTGCTGCTTGTATTTGTTTCCTTAAAATGCATAACTAAATGGTCTCTACATACAGATATTACTTGGTAGGCGGGTGTATCTTATTACTGGGTTATTTTCCAGTACATTTGGCATAGTTAAGGTAAAGTGTATTAACTTTCTCTCAAAATAAAGATGAAAACAGACTTGTAGTGGCTGTGAATGCTTCAGCCATTGTCAGGAAGTTAAGAATTGACAGGAGGTCCAAATAATCAACTCTGCCTGGTGCATATACTGTAGTTTTCCCCTGGGATATCTGGTCTAATCCTACAATGTATCTGACTGGCATGAATGTAGAATTACTTTCAATAAAGATTTTATTTCAAGCTTGGATGATTTCTCCCAAAACATCTTGTCACTAAGGCAAAGTATTTCATAGAATATCTGATTTTTTTTTTC
>NW_006442484.1:21195712-21212941 GCF_000325575.1 Pteropus alecto
TCAGCTTTTGAAAATATACACATTTCAACTCAAGTACTCAACTCAGGTCAATTCACTGTAAAAGATCACATTTTAACATATCTAGACTGATTAAAGATTTGCTATGTTAAAGAAATCACAGAGCTGTTAAAGAAAGCTTACTAAAGTCTGCAAATAGAAAGGATATGTAATACATTTGCTCATCTTGCACTCCCCCTGTGGCAGCCTCCATTCTAAGAGCAGGCAAGACAGATGACTCCTCAAGCTAATACCCCGCTTCTATAATATTTGTCTCTTTGCAACTAAGGAATATTTAAAGGTCACATCTTCCGATAAGTATGAGATTGTTTCCAGGCTATATGAGAAATATGAATGACCTGGTCATGAACACACTAAAATAATCTTCATTTCTCTATTTATCCTTCTCTTTGTCTTTAGCCTATACTCTTCTTTCATGGTGCCAGATTAAGTCAGCATGTTCAAGATAAGAGAGCAGTACAGTAGCAGTACATTAGTCTATTTTGAATTCACTGAAATGTTTCATTTTGCGCTTGCTTCCATCATTTCAGCCTTGGTGTCGTTTCGTTTAATTTATGCTTAGTTCATATATAATCTTAAAAATATCTTATGTTACCTACAGAGTTTTACCCTTCACTTGCTTAAAGCACACAAATCATATGGTTTAGTTCTAATGGGATAAGAGTCATTATTTTAATATTTAATAATCATAGCACATTATATTTATATAATGTTTTAAATTCAAAATCCCTCTTATCTCTATTATTATATTTTATGACTAACATATAATATTATGATAAGACGTGCAAGAATGAAAACTCAGCATGGATAATAGCAGATAAAAATGAGAGAGGCATGGAAAAAGTCTACATTTGAGTCTTGGCTATTCGACTTAATCGGCTGTGTGACTTTCGAACAAGTCATTTAACGAAGAAGTTTTTTAACCCAGTTGCACACCAGATTTGCCAGTGAAGTTTTTTAGAAACTTAGAGACCTGGGCCTCAACCCTGAACTACTAAATAAGAATCTCTGTGTGATGCCTTTGCTTTTTTAAAAGCTCTAGCCAGAGTAGAAAACTAATGAGTCCTACTCTCCCTTTCTTCATTTATAAAATAACAATTTGCAGAAGCAAATGTAATCACACATCGTAAAAATTCATGGTTCTATTATTTGGAAAAAATTTTACACACATTTTTTACTTTACCTTCAAAACAACACATGAGATCAGTTTTGCCATTAACTTCACTTTTTGGACAAGGAATCTAAGGCTCAGAGAACCAATAAGGTTATCTAAGACCACATGGTCAATACATGAGGAAGAAGAATTTAAGATTCTGCGATTCTAGGTTACAAGTTCTCCCTAGAACAGTGGTTCTCTCCCCTGGCACAATAGAATAACACTCAGAGTTTCTATCAAATCCAGACCTCACTGCAAGAGAGTTGCAACAGAATCTTTGTGGGTATCAGCCTCAAACTTTGATATGGTTTTGAATGCTTTACAGATGATATTAACATCCAGCAAGAACTGAGAATCTCTGCTCTAGAATGACCAGAATAAATTTAGAAAATGTAAAGTACTATACATAAAGGATGATGGTTTTATCTCAGTTTTTTTTAAATTAAGTTTACTGGGGTAACATTGGTTAATACAATTATATAATTTTCAGGTGTACACTATAATTTGACAGCTATATATTCTATTGTTTGTTTACCACCCAAAGTCTAATTTTCTTCAGCTACCATATATTTGATCCCCTTTGCCCACTTCACCCTCCCCCGACCTCCCTATATTTGATCCCCTTTATCCATCTACCTCCCCACTCCCTCTTCCTCCCTACCCTCTGGTAACCACTAGTCCATTGTCTATCTCCATGAGTCTCTGTTTGTCTGTCCTGTTCATTTGTTGCTTTTAGGTATATATCCCATATATGTGATATCATGAGATTTTCAACTTTTTCTGTCTGGCTTATTTCGCTCAGCATGGTTATCTCGAGGTCCATCCATGTTGTCGCAAGTGGCAGTATTTCATTTCTTCTTATGGCCAAGTAATATTCCATTGTATATATGTACCACAGCTTCTTTCTCCAATCCTCTATCATAGGACACTTCAGTTGCTTCTATGTCCTGGCCACTGTGAATAATGCTGCTATGGAACATCAGTGTACAAATATCTTTTTGGATATAGGTTTTCAAGTCTTTGGGGTAAATACCCAGTAGAAGGATTGCTGGGTCATATGGTAGATCAATTCTTAGTTTTTTGAGGAACCTCCATACTGTTTTCCATAGTGACTGTACCAATTTGCAGTCCCACCAGCAGTATCCTCTGTTGTATCCTTTTTCTCTGTATCCTCTCCAACATTTGTTATTACTTGTCTTGTTGATTATAGCCATTCTAACAGGTGTGAGATGGTATCTCATTGTGGTTTTGATTTGCATTTCCCTAATAGCTAGCGATGTTGAGCATCCTTTTATATATTTGTCGGCCATTTGTATGTCCTCTATGGAGAAGTGTCTGTTCAAGTTCTCTGCCCATTTTTTGATTGGATCGTTTGATTCTTTTGTTGTTATTGAGTCATATGAGTTCTTTGTATATTTTGGATATTAGGCCCTTATTGGAGGCCTTGATTGCAAATATATTTTCCCATTCGGATGATTGTCTTTTTACCTTATTGACAGTTTCTTTTGCTGAGCAGAAGCTTTTGAGTTTGATGTAGTCCCATTCATTTATTTTAGCTTTTACTTCCCTTGCTTTTGAGGTCAAATTCATAAAATCCTCTTTGAGTTTAAGGTCCTTGAGTTTAGTTCTTATGTTTTCTTCTGTGCATTTCATTGTTTCAGGTCTTATATTCAGGTCCTTAATCCATTTGGAGTTAATTTTGGTGTGTGGTGATAGACAATAGTCTAGTTTCATTCTTTTGCATGTGTCCTTCCAGTTTTCCCAGCACCATTTATTGAAGAGGCTTTCCTTTCTCCACTGTATGTTTTGGCTTTTTTGTTGAAAATTATTTGCCCATATAAATATGGGTGTACTTCTGGACTCTCGATTCTGTTCCACTGGTCCATGTGTCTGTTTTGCTGCCAATACCATGCTGTTTTGATTACTGTCACTTTGTAGTATAATTTGAAATCGGACAGAGTGATGCCTCCAGCCTCATTCTTTTTTCTCAGGATGGCTTTGGCAATTTGAGGTCTTTTGTGTGTCCATACAAATCTGATGATTTTTTTATCCCAGTTTTCTTGATGATAAAAAATTAATTTGGAGTGGGAGGGAAAGATTAACAAACACAGAGCTGGTCAGGGCTGGACTCAGGACTAAATTTCAAGTCTCCTCTTTCACAAACCTGTTCTCCTTCTATTAGAGCTTCTCTGATTCTCCAGAGCTCATGGCAGGTTGAATTTAACATGGCACCAGTTGCCTACGAACATCAACAGAAGGAGGGGTAGAGCAGGATGGAGAAGAAAGAGAAATCACACTATGACATGAGCCCAACAAAGCCTGGTCAACCCTCAGGAGCTCTGGAGCATCTATGGCTCATTATAGTTGTCTCCAGATGGACCAAAATGACTCGGCCTTTCTACTCTCACTGTGAGCAGTTATTGGCATGGGTTGTCTCCAAGAGTCTGTTAGGGTGAGGCTATCTTCAACTGGGGGAAACCTGGCAGGGGCTGACTGATGACTAACACCTGCAGCTGGAGCAACAAGTTCGTTCTTGAAGAAAAATATGGGCAGAACATCTCATGTCCACCACAGCCCACCTGTTGTGCCACTCTAATCTAATCTGTATGTATGTTTGGGGAACAGCTCTCCCAAGACTTCAGGAGGCCTCCTAAGGAAGCCTTTGAAAAAGAAGCTTTAGTAGGACAAACTCAAGCCCTGCAGCTAAAGCTGGGCCTGAGCCCATAACTCACACTTATCTTTTCCCTCCTCCACTATACATTCTAGATTCCCCTCACCTTCAATTATCACCTGCTGATCATGGCGGTTGAGCTAATGCAGTGGTCCAAGTTCCTGGTCACCATATCTTCACAGACAAGGATTTCTGCCCTATCCATTAACCACAAAAACTGAGTGACAGAGAACTTGGAGGCCACATGTGGATTGTCTGGATGCCACACATATTATTCCTTATCCCTATTTGTGTAACAGTAACCCTAACTCCTTCACTTGATTGAGGTTAATGACCCATGACTAGATAGATGGTCACTCTCCTCCTTTCCTTCTGGTCCCTAGACCCAAGAAGCCCCAAGTGCCCAGGAAGCAGCCGTAGCTTATAAAACAACCACTAGATGTATTATTCTAATACAGTGATATAAGCTGAATAGCATCCTTGTTGGCTGCCTATTTATTGTGCTCCTGTGGAATGCCATGTTCCATTAACTATCTTCATAGCTCCCTGTGAGTTACATCCCCTTGGCTGTCCCTCTGTCCCTGCTGCTTATTATAATTATATCTATTTGGCTTCTAGCAATTAAGTCCACCATCTGATCTTTATTATTTTACTGTCTTTTCATCTCCGTTGCTATCAGCAAGCCTTGTTCTGTAATGGGCTCTTCTACAGCCAACCCTGATTTACAGAGTAAAGGCCCCTATAATTGCAAACAACTTTTTTGTGGAGTATCAGTGGTGCTTAGTAATAGACCTTCAATCTCATTGATCTTGTAGTTACTATCCACAACCTCCTACCATTATTTTTAAATAGCTAATATGTTACACAAACTACTATTCTCTCCTTCATGGATATAACATCCCAATTTAACACCAGTGAGAGTTTTAACAATTGGACTGCCACCTTGTGCCAAGGCTCAACTGTACTTGCCTCCCACCACTGACAGACTCCTCATTGCCAGCCAGCAAGTGACCCAGCTCCAAATCCAAATTTTGCTGGTTTTCCTGGACCACTCCTGGAACTAATAACCACTAAGTTCTGTAGAAGGAGACCTTGACATAGAGTTTAACATGCAGGATATTTATTAGGAATCAACCCCTGTGGAAGGGAGTGTGTGGGAGCAGGATTGGGCAGAGGAAGAAGTTGAACTGAGATGTGGACCCAGCTTAGCTTCAGCCAACCTCACAGGGAGTTCCAGAGTACGTGCAGCCCATTGTCCTACAATGGATAGAATGGTTACATACATCAGTGAGCGCCTGTGGGCAAGGTAGCTCTCTGCAATACTGTAATTGAGGTAAATCTTGAAGAAAACAGCTGGAGATCATCTGCTAACCTCATTTCCCACACTTAGGCAGGAAATTCTTACTTGAAAGAGAGTCTGAGTGGTCCATCTCTGTGTCCAAAGTAGCCACCATCATTACCAAATTATTAATTATAAGAATGGTCTCTTATCAGCCTGGAGACTAGGATAGACCTTTTTATAAAGCCCAATATAGTTCTTGAAATGATCTCTTAAAAAATGAGACATTTCTTCCCTCCCATATAATTTATTACAACAGATAAATACATATGTGCATTGGACAATGGAATCATGATTTAGACCAACTTCCATATGTACAAGGACATATGCAGAAACTGGCACAATGTATTCCTTCACCACAATATAGATTATAAATTTATATGTGTAAAAGCAAAATGAATAGTTTCTGTCCTTAAGCGAAACATTTATACATTTTGAAGGGTTTGTGTTTCTGCAGATAAATTAAGCGTTTTACCTAAAACAGAATTTGATGGTCAGATTTTAGATGACCAAGAAAAATGGTGTCATTTTCTTTAACTTCAACCATCCATAGTATAAACCAGGTAAAAATTGCATTCTATTCTAAACTCCTCTCACCAATTTTGTTCAAACTGTGTAAATGTTGGAAACTCGTCAGATAGTACATGAGAAAGAAAGACACCCTGCACGATTACAGACTTCTGGCAAGCTCTTAAGAAATATTAGCTCTCTTCATCTCTTTATTCGTGTTCTTATTATCTTGAAGTAGGTATGAAATTCAGGAGTGCGAGAAATGTAATTATTGTGCCATAACCAAAACTAATTTCTCTGTCAAGGCCCCATTCTAAATGATTTCAATTTAGTCAATTCAGAGTGTCTTCTAGACATTTTCCTGTCCCATTTCTAGTTCTGGAAGCTTACATATGACCCAAGCATTTGGGCTGGGCTGGGCAGAGAGAGCATTTATTTATATAGTATGTAATAAATATTTATTGAGCACCTACTACTATGAACCAGACACTAATCTTAATCTAGGGATACTGCATTAAACAAAAACAAATAAAGCCCTGTGCTTAATATGTTTACATTCTAAAGAAGAAAGATAATAAAGCAGATAAGCACAGTAGAACATGTCTGGCTTATGTCACCTACCCAGACTGGTCTTCATTCCCTTCCGGTTTTCTGTCATCATTCTCAACTTCCGATCTCGGGTATAGCTTTCAGTCATTGTTCACACAGAACTTTGTGAAGCTATCCTAATGTTACCTTTGCCTCAGTATACCATGCAGTAATTTCTATTTAACTATCCCTGATATGTTGAACATAAGGAACTCTGGAATCTTGCTATCCCAGGTTTTCCCCAAAAGGATAAATAAGGATCTGTCTGATCTCAGATCTTCAAACCTTCTATCAGCCTATATCCCCAGGAAACTGGGGTAGGAAGGGCTTGGGATTCATCACTTCCATGGGACCTCACCAAAGTCTCAGCTCTCTTCTCCCTAACTCTCTTTCTCCCAATCCAGAAAATCTTTCTTTTCTGGCAGCAGCCTCTTCATCTACCTTCCAATTGGTTAGATCTATTGGTTAGGCCACAGCTGCAACTCTGAGTCCTTGGACTAATACTTTTGAAACTCAGAGGTACAGTCCTTTGCAATTCAAATGCCCTAGCTTGCAAAAATCCAAGCATTTTCTCTGCTTTTCTGCCATATCATCCCTCCACTGAGGTCAAAAAATGCTGTTGACTGAATCTTGGAGAAAGGCAAGAGGTATAAGGAAGTGTAAAGAAGAAGCATTAGTTATTATACATCATCCTACTTCATCTCGAATGATAGTTTGTCCATTCTTTCATCATTAATCTGGGAGCCCAAATCACATTTTAAACGTCACTCAACTTGCCATCCAATACAGGTATCTTGGGCATCTCTGAATACCTCCTGTTGGGGAACTTATGGCCTTTTAATATACAGAATATTTAATAACCTTGATAGATGTTCCTAATGCCTTTCCAGTATGCATATGGAAAAATCTATACCAACCAAATAGTAATATCTAACTGATGGGATTATGAGGGATTTTTATTTTCTATTTTGACTTGTCTGAATTTTCTAAACTTTCTATAAATTATATGAATCTTTTGAAGCATCCTAGTCTATTTTCACAAATCTCATTCTTCATACGGAGCTGAAATTGGTCTCTGGGCCAATTCCAGGAACTAGATTTACAAGAGGACAGGTGACTTTTTGTTCCACATCATGGCTTTTTGCATTCAGTCATCATGGCTTTCCTAACTATTCTTTTTTCCAAATCAAACTCCTTCGGTCCTTTGCTCTACCACTGAGAACGTATCACTCTGCCAGGCACATTCGCCTTGGTGCTCTCCATTTACGCCGTGTCTCTCTTAAAGTCAAGTCACTGTAAATAGCATCTAAAACTTAATTTTCCTTGGAAAGTAAGATTAAACGGGGACAACTGAATGAAGATACCCAAATTGCAACTGATTCTCTTTTGACTGTTCTGAAACCTTTGAAACAGAGATAGTTTTCAAGTAACTACTGTAACTAGGTGGCCCTAGTGAGAAGTGAAATAGCTATTCTCTTCACCTACGTGAAAAAGAAAAATGAAAGAGAAGTTGCATATTGATAGTGTTCCTTTTAGTTTTACCTAACATCATAAGGCAAATATTTAAGTCTTATATTTTCACTAATACCTCACAATTAGAATAATCTGTATTCTACCTGGCCTAATTAATGCTGATCTATGCACAAACCCCAATATTCTGTATAAAATGTTACTAGTACATACTAGTTTTTTTAAATGCCTGATTGAACAAATTCTGGGTAGAGAATAATGACAATTTTATTTATTTGTTTTCCTTTCTAAGAATACTCTCAACATGTAATATAGTTTCTAATCTTTCTCCCCTAAATTCAGGACAAGTCTTCCAAGGATGGTGATGTTATAAGTGGTACTGGTAAAACAGCAGAGCTCAGGGAATAAAAATTAAGACTTCTTTTACTGCTGACATGGTCAAATGTGAACAGCTAAAACCGTTCTAAAGCTTGAGAGACAATGCCTAAGAGAAAATATAGCTCAGGTTCTCAGTTTATCTCACCAAGAGTGCAGTTCCATTCACAATGAGAAATAAATGTTTTCAGAGGTTTGAAATACTGTGTGAATCTGGAGAAAAAAGTAATAGGTATTAATTTGGGTTTTCTTCCACCTGAACACTCTTCTCATCTTTGTAAATATATCCTTGGATGTGAATTAGGCGGTTAAAAGATTAAAATGTCACCTAAGACTTCTTTATGACTCTGACTCACATCTTTTTCTAGTATTCAGGCCTCACAATTAGGAAGCCCTCAATATCAAATTTAAAATTCTTGAATCATAGTTATTCAGTGAAAAAATATCTATATCCCAGAATAATAAAGATCTGCTTATTAATCTAGGTGCTGCTACTTACTACATGGCTTTGATTATATTATTCAATTTCTTTAGGTTCAGTTTGTTCATCTGAAAAAAATTCATCAGAAAATTTTCTTTCATGCCTGAAAAAGAAAAAAAAAATGGGAGAAGAAATATTACTAATATATAATAAAGTTACAGTGATTTACACAGCAAAGTATTAATTTAGAATGCACACAGAATTATCAGCAGAGTAGAATGTACCGGGTGTGTGTATCTGTTAGTATAGGAAACTGAACAAAACGTAGCATCACAAATTAATGGAGAACGAGCGATTTGTTCAACAAATGTTATTGGGGAAATTAGCTAGCTTTGGGGGAAAAATTAATTTGGATTACCATCACATTTCACACAATAAAGTATATTTAAGATGAATTAGAGTATATGAAAATGAAATCATTTAAAAAAAACTAGGAGAAAATATAAATGATATTCACCTGATGTCTTTAAATGGATGAATTTTATAATAACAAAAACAATGGAAAAAATTCCAAAAGGAATAATGCTAGATATGACCACATAAAAGTTTAAATAAATGAAATTAAGGAACAATAGAATTGGGAGAATATAAGTAGAACAAAAATAAAGAAATATATTTTTTCATACATAAAAAACTCAAAAATCTGCATATAGAAGGATATTCATTGTAGCATTATCTGTAGTAGCAAATAATTAGAAGCAACCTAAAACTCTACTGGTAGGGGAATGGTTAAGTAAACTAAGGTATTTCCATACTATGAGATGTAACAACTTTTTTTAAAAGAATGAGATATTTTTATATATACTGACTTGGAAAGATGCCCATGATATATATTTAAGGGGGTTAAAAAGCAAATTGTAGCATTTTATATACTTTTTATCTCATTTTTTTAAAGAAAAAAATATATATAAGAAGATAGGTAGATGGATAGATAGAAAAACATCCAGAAGGAACACCCATGTGTTAATTATAGTTATCATGAAAGAGTTTGAATAGGAAACAGGGAAGGATTTTACTTTTCTGCTCTATATCCTCCTGATTAGTACATTTTTTTCAAACTATGTATTAGTTTTATTATACAAAATAAATAAGATGGATTAAACAAACAATGATAAGCTCTCAATAGGAAAGGGGCAGAAGATATGAACAGTATTCACAGAAGAGAAAATCCACGTAACTGGTTTTTAGGATTTTTTTTCTTTTTTTTTACTTTTCCCTATTGCCTAAACGCTAAGAATCCTAAATTCAAAGGACAGGTCATTTTTTATCTATCTAATTGGCAATTGTTTTTAAAAGAATAATGCCAAATGATAATAATGATAAAAGGAATACATGTTACGTGCAGTAGAATATGCTAACATCTCATATCATATTTTAAGAAAAGGAGAAACATAACTTAATGATCTAGTGTGAGTTCTCAAACTGTGATCTCTGGACCAGCAGTATCATCACCTGGGAACTTGCAAGGAATGCACATTCTCAGATACCTCCCCAGATTTGCTGAATCGGAAATCTGGAGTTGGAATCCAGCAATTTGTTTCAACATGGCTTCCGAATTATTCTCATGAACAGTAAAGTCTGAGAACCATTTATCTAGTTGTTACATTTCTACTATTTTACTCAGGGTTTCTCAACAGCAGTATTATTGGCATATTGGGCTGGATAATTCTTCATCGTGGGGGTGCTGTCCTGTGTATCACAGAACATTTAGCAGCATCCTTTGCTTCTACCCACTAGATGCCAGTAGCGACTCCCAAGCCCACCCAGTCGTGACGATCAAAAATATTTGCAGCAATTGCCAAATACCTCACGGGGAGAGGTGGTGAGGAGAGGGGAGGGCAAAATTTGCCCCTGGTTATGAACCACTGCCTAAAGAAATACTCCAAAATGCGGGAGAAGAATACATGGAAAGTTTTTTTTATATCAATTTCACTCAAACTAAGAAATCATAGCACACAACCCATTATGTCCCATATAAGGTAATGAGTAAATAATATTACATATATAAGATAGAAGTGAAAAATGCTGGATATGTAGTTATATAGAAAGGATTCTCTCAAATAAATATGTAAGTAAATTATTTATTTATACATTTATATCACCTAAATGCTGGGCAGTGTCGTTCTCCTGCTCAAAACCAGAGAATGGATTTTCATCATCCTTAGAATTAAATCACAAATCCAGACCAAGTTCCATAAGTCTCCCCACAGTATTTCCTACCTCCTTCACCTCAGTCCCCAGGCTTCAGCCACAATATCCTCCTCTCTATTCCTAAATCCACGAAGTACATACAGCCTCACCACTGGGGCTTTCTACCTGCTCTTCCCCACCTGGAGTTCTCCCTCAGGTATGTGTGCCTAAGCAGGTCTCTGCCCAAGTGTCATTACCTTAGAAGGGCTTCCTGAGTGCCTTGTCGGTTATGTGTAGCACTTCCCACCACTCTCTGCTCATGAGAATTACCTAGCGGGCTATATTATCTGCAGCCAGCCAAGCCTCACTCATCCTAAGTAAACAAAAATGTCTGGGGATTTGAGGACATTAGAATTTTTTTAAAAGGTCCCCAGGTCAATGGAAAAATGACTACTTCTCATTTTCTTAGTTTTTCTTGCTGTATTTCAGTGCCTAAAATCACATTATACATCATTAGTGTGTTGTTCGTTGTCTGGTTCTCCTGCTAGATTATATGTTTTATACGTGCATGGACTTTGTCTATTTTGCTCATTACACTGCCTCCAACACCCAGAACAGTATAGAGCACCAAGTAGGTACTCAATAGGTTTTCGTAAATAAATAATGGTTACACTGAGTTACTATTTATGGTTACTGGTCAATTTTTTTCTTTATTATACTTTCCTAAACTTTAATTCAATGTTTTACTTGATAATCATAAAAAAGAAATTAAAGCTGATTTTAAAATCTATCTTTGAAAACTGATATATTTGAAGTCCAGTGATAGCACATAATGTTCAACAAGTAGCAATAACTCATTGTTCCTTTTTGATAATACTTATGTAAAGAATTTGGTTATGATAGCTCATTTTATCTATGGTTGTTGTCACACTATAGAATACATATTTCAACCAGAAATAAGTCATGTTGAAGCCTATGGCTATTCACTCTTTTCACTTTATTAGTCCTTCTAACATTAGATATTATGAATATTACTTTAAAAGATAGTTAGAATTGCACTATAATGTCCAATCAATGAAAATATGAATAAAGTGAATAATTGAAAATGTTTCAATCTTCAGCACTGAAATCAGGGCAAGGAGATTATTTAATAAGTGCAAAGAATAAGGCCATGTCAGCTGTGAATATACAAATGCCATAGAAAACTCTTTTTCTACAATGTGCTTTGAGAGAATCAAATACTCAAGGCTTTAAAGATTATTTAAAAGCAAAAGTGTCAATATAGCAATAATTTCCATTTAGGAGGATAATTGTTAACTTGCTTTAGAAAATAATAATTATGTGATATTTAGATGTAAAATGAAAGACTTTACAATTATTTACACCAGTTGATTTATAAATTAACATATACAAATGGCTCAATTATCAGTGAATGACCACCTTGAAACACATTAGTATTAAATACAAACACATTGGGGAATGTTCTGCTTTTGCAATATTTGAAAATCTTTTCTGACATACAGCCATGACTTTAAGGGAGAAAGTGGAATTTCTGCTAAGTCCCCAATCTTATTTTAAAAAGAAAAAAAAAAGTTCAGAGTAGACAGCAGTATAGTTTGTGCAAATTGAAGGTAGGCAAGCATATGGTTAGCATGAATTTCCCCCAAAGTAGCTATAGCACATAGGAAACAGAAGTTGAGCACATTGAAAATTTATTCTATTTTTAACAGCCTCTTTCACTTAAGCGGTCAAAGTCACAATTAACATTTCACATACAGTGGCTGGGCTGTATTTTGCGAGCCAGGTGTGACCTGATGGCAAGAGTACATTACCACCACACTTTGTCCATTCAAGTTAAACCACCTTAAAGGTATGTGTGTTGGAAAATCACAGCATTACAGAGATAGGGGAGGGAACACTTTTCATACACTTCCAATAACTTGAGAGTTGTCCTGCAGGCAATTATGTGGCTTTCAACTTCCTTTGCAAGTCACTATGGTAACAGCAAAGCACAAACTTAAAAGGAAGCTTGCATCCATATATTTGTTTAGAGCTGGACTATTATTAAATGCTTTGGTCTTCTTAATTCAGCATTAATTTTGAGTTTTATACTAAAGCTCTCTTTCAGTTTGAGTCATTTGGCTGTGATTTGAAACAACTAAGAAATTTCTTTGAGTTAGCAATTCAGCTCACTCTTGGAAAAACTTACCCAGCATAAGGCTGCGAGGATTTTTTTGTCTGAGGTCCAACATCTGTAGCATTGGATTATAGATTGTTTCTAAAATAATCTTAAATTGATGGATCATTGCTCCTTCCATTTGGGCCTGACAAAAAGTAGCTCTGGCATTTCCTCTCCTTTTTATGCTGTAAACTATATATCACCCTTTTAAGCTCTTGCCAGAAAAATGAATTCTTACCCACTTCAAGATTTTATAAACTTAAATTTTATTTACTGGTATAAGAATTCCTTTTACGATGAACATATATCAAGTGCTATTTCATGAACAAATTCATAAAATTATAATTATTTTGTCAGGCTATTTTAAACTAAGCAGTATTAATAAATAGCCTTTTTCAAGAGTCGTGCTTTGGGGTCTTTTTCCTATTAGTCAAACATTCACAGGCACTAAACTTTGAGCTCTTCATGTTACTTAGAATCAGGTATCTTTGCTCTAAGGATTTCTGAGGAGTAAATTAATGGTGAGTAAACAAACATGTAGAAGAATTTTAAAATACTGATCCAAGCTCTGAATGTTTTTGCACCTTCTTACCCATCCATCAATTCACTGTACGTTAATCTCTCAGCCATGTCTTCGCTCTCACCATTTTCCTTCAGATGTGTTCTTTTGCCTTTGGTTTTTGTTGTCATAGATGGAGAATTTCTGTCACTTCTTTGCTGAAAACAAGTTAAATTGTAGCTAAAAATTTACAGCAATGTCATGGAGTCTAAGGCCTAATGAAATCCAAGCTCCACCAGAGGGGTGGAACCTGCCAAGAATGACCACAATCTGACCTCTTTGAGTTAGCTGCTACAGAGTTCCAAAGCCAGGGGGGCATAGAAGTATAAAATTCATGATGTTTTCAGACTTATTTAGCTGTCCTTAGCAAAGCAACTAGAGCAACATTTCCTAATATATGTTCCTTGTTGTCATTCAGGAAAATCTACAACATTCAAGTAAGTTAAAGAACATATGAGTCACACAAGATAAGCAAAGATACTTTCTGCAGGACTTGTCAGAGCCTTTATTATGCTATTGTACATTGTGAATATTCAAAAAGAAAAAAATGGCATACAGTTTTCTTCAAAACTTATTTTACTCTAGAATGCTATTTTTGTGAAGTATATCACAGAAATGGTGTTTTGCAGAACTCGCTTTTGTGAAAGCTATCCTGGAGGTATTGCCAAACCCATAACAAATATGTATTTGGTTTCTGAATCAGATTCCGGCCCCTCCCCGCTTCCCAATAATACAACTCAACTTCATTTTAAGCTACTGGAAGTACAACTTCATTGTTTTTGAGAGTGTGCTGTCTTAGATACTAGATTGAATATTTTTTTTCCATGAAGGGCTTTTATTTCTTTCAATAGCTTGTATTTCTCCTCTACATATGTTTCACTAGTGAAAGCTTCAGAAATAATGGCACTTGCAGTGCCCCGCTTGTGAGAGTGGAAATTATGATATCCATTTATTTGAGGTAAAAAAATATATATATTTAAATCATTTCATAGGAGAGTATTCTAGCTATATTTTGAAATTGTAGTTGACTTCCTATGTGATCCTAAATCAATCAACTACTTAACTATTTAAGAGTCTATTGAGATAGAGAGTAGGTAAGTTCACATTTGAAGTTTATAACAGTATTAATACATTTTCCCAGACATCTTGTTTGGGGGCCTTTTTTGCTAGAAATATCTATCCTAATACTTCTAATGTCTATTAGAAAGAGGTCTAATCTAATTTACATATTGACATCAGATTAAATTTGCCTATCTACATGAATCATATAATTTAGTAGTTGGTGACTTCTACCCCAAATTAGTCTTTATTCTCAGCATCTTTTCTGACTAAATGTTGATTGAGTTCTCATTGCACCAACTACTAGTTAGTTGATATTTAGAGCATAAATTGCCAATGAAATGTGTATTATATGCACACACACACAGAGAAGCACACATTTTATAACAGCGAATAGGCAAGATGACATGTATTCTATATAATGCATGTTCACATTTTCTTTCTTAACTACATTTAATTTTTCTAAGGATTATTGCAAGTAACTTGCAATAAGAAAATTTAACCTACAGTAATGCAAGTATAACAAAAATACAAAACTATGTGTCGTTTAGTAAAATCTACTTATGACAAGATTATTTTAAAGCACTCATAAGTTAAAACTTGCTTTATTAAAATCAAATGAAAAGCACGCAGAGAAATGGACACAGAAGATACAGATTTGCATTGGAATGATTGTTCTATGTTTATACATGATTGTTCCATATTAACACAAAGTGAACATTTTTCACAGGAAATGTAGGAAACTGATGCACTGGCAGAAATTCATTACAAGAGTTTTCTTCCATGACCCACTGGCTAAGATAGAGAACCCTTTACCCAAGGCGGGCGCCAACATGCAGCTCCAGCTGCCCATGTTCCATCTTATTTAAACTCAGTCTTGGTTTTCTCCTCTAGATTTGGCCCTGCTCTGGATTCAAAGACCAGGACTTTTGCTGAGAAAGAAAAATAAAAAGAACTCTGGGGAAACTGATAAATAGTTTCGTCCCATTTCAGCCTTCTGACTCTCCCCCGATGGCCTGAGTCTCACATGCTGTATCTTTCTGGTGTGCCCTGAAGAGCTAAATTACTCCTCCAGTGACCCAAGTTCCTCCAAATACTACAGATCTCTTCCAGCTTCTACCTCATCACTTTCTGACAGTCGCAACTGCCCCCTCCAATAATCGGCTCTTGGGCCTCCCTTGATTTCTAGCCTCACCTTTGCAAGTTTAAAGCAATTCTGGCTCCCAGCCATCCCAGACCTCACTGTTCCTCCTACCAAACAAAATTATAACCATTTTTAAGTGAGAAAATATATCTTCAATTCTCAGTCTATGTTTAGCACTTTCTTGCTTTCAATCCTACCTTCTCCATGCTTGGTGACCTCTGAGCCCTGTGCTCCATTAGATAAATCTTATCAACTTTGCTACAAGTGAGTGACGTTATTAAAACAACTTTTACCTAGTAGGCACTCTTAATTGATTAGTTATATTATCTCGCTCCACATTTGCCTTTAACAATGTGTGTGTGTGTGTGTGTGTGTGTGTGTGAGTGGTGGAGTCGTTGAAGGAGTTGGTATCACAAAAAAGGTATTACTTTAAAACCAAGAGAGAAAAATCTGCTTTCCTTCACAGTGAATATTCCTAAGAACTTTTATAATAAAGAGGTCTGGGAGAGGCTCAAGACAAATCTTAAACCAAGGTAAATAGGTATGTTAAAGAGAAGCAAAGGCCCACTCCATTTGCCCATACTCTAGGTCAGGAGGATGTTTAAGTCATTCTATTGACTTTTGGTAAATGTAGTAGCAATATGGCGTAGTTTTTTATATTCCGGAGGAATCTTTAAACTTGGAGTCTCAGATAACTCACTGATGCTCTAAAAATATGAAAATCCCTTCCAGAAATGTAGCCATGCCAACAGTCCTCACAGGTACAAATGCTCTTCATTTCAAGCAAAAGAAGTGAAAATGGGAGACAGAATATCTTGAATATTCAGTTCAATTTTGAGAGTCTTTTTTGCCCACAATAAATCTATTGGATCCAGGCTGTCGATCACAATTCTACAGTGAGGAATAAAAATCTAGATCTTCTTATGGAAGGAACTGGCAGAGTGAAAAATCAGCCAGTTATTAAGCATAAGAGTCATAACCCACACCACGGCAATAATGCATTTGCAGGCACTGGAACCAGGCTGCCTGGGTTTGAACCTCAGCTCTGTGTGATATCAGGCACTTCACCATTCTTGGCCTCATTTGTAAAATGGGCTTAATAATAGAAGCTACCTCAGGGGATTGTTATGAGGATTAAGTGAGACAATAAAATTGCTTAGAATAATATGTGGTTTTTATTGATATTGATCAGGTCTAGGACATTTTGCTGACCATGAACTTGTACTGTCGAGGGTCACAAACGGATGGCTCTTGTCCTCAATCTCTTTTGGGAGAGAGAAAGCACGGCCTCTTGGTCACAGAAGTAGTACTTCAAAGATTGGCTTTACAAAGGGATAAGAATAAAGCAAGTTTTCCTGCCTCCTCTGACAGGGGCTATGTAGGCACACATAAGCCAACGAGGTGTCCAAAGTCCATCCAGCATGCCAGTGTTCCACAATAGGCTCTGATGCTTTGCAATAAAATCTTCCTTTGCTTCACTTTATTCTCTACACTCATGAGTAGCCAGGGTGTCTGGTAGAATGCAGGGTTTGGTATTTCTTAGCGCCCTG